>NW_020450913.1:445489-512542 GCF_003343035.1 Apteryx rowi | reverse complement strand
TTCTTTCATTTAAAAAAAAAAAAAAAAAAAAGGCTCTTTACATTTAGAAAGTGGAGTTTTATATCAGCTGGATGTGTTGAAATTTGTGGGCCAAATGTGTGTGCAGGGTATACCTGAAGGTGCTGAAAAAGTTGGCTGATGTGAAGGTAAGGCTATCACTTGTCACCGATGAGACGACATGGCTATTGGGGGAGGTTCTGTATGACTGGAAAAAGACTAGTGTAAACCCATCTTAAAGAAAAGAGGATATGGGGGACTTCAGGCTGATCAGCCTTGTCTCAGTCCCTGGAGAGATTGTGCAGCCCTTCCTCTTGGAATCCATTTCCAAACTCGTTTCCGAGTGCCTTCTTGTCTTTTGTGTGTTAGCATGAATATAAAAGCAAATCATGCTTTACCTGCGTGATTGCCTTCTGTGATGAATGACTGGCAGGGTGGACAAGAGGAGAGTGTCATACATAATATGCTTTGTTAGTTAAGGTTTTCTGATGGGGTGTTCCATAGAATTCTCACTCTGAAGCTGAGGAATTCGGGGCTAGCTAGACAGACTGAAAAATGTGTTGAAAGTTGACTAGGATCAAATAGTAGTAATCAATGACTTGGCATATGTTTGGCATCTGGTGATGAGTGTGTGAAGGGCTGATGCTGAGGCTAGTGTTGTGCACTATCTTTGTCAGTGGCCTGAGTCATGAAAAAATGTGCACTCAGCAAATTTGTAGGTAGTGCTAAGATAGAGGGAGTGGATGATGCACTATGGCTAGAGCTTCAGTTCAGAGACACCTATTGAAGCTTGAGGTTGGCTAAGAGAAGCTGCATGAAGTTTCAATAAATATATTCTGAAGTTCTGCATCTGGGGCAGAATAAGCCTGTGCATCTGTTCTTGCTAAGCAACAGCAATGCTAAAAAAGGAGCTGGGGGTTGCAACAGCTGCCAACCTGTCAGTGCATTTGCATCATGGATAAGGTAAACCACCCTGGGCTACATTAGGAAGAGCATGGCTAGCAGGTTGAGCAAAAATTCATACTTGCCTTTGCTCAGTACTGGTGAGGCCATCCATGTAGTGCTGTGTCTGGTTTTGGCAGGAACAAATTATTAGTTCTGTGGAGCTGTACACATCACCTTGTGGCACAACTGGTAAATTATGAAGAAAAGAGGTTGAAGTGCAGTTCTGCTTTAAAAAGTCACTATAGAAAGGTCATTTCTTGACCTTTCTTGTTTGTTCATTCTAATTTTCATGTCGAATTTCCTTTTCTAATTGCTAATCCTGTAAATTGAACTCAGTTATTCTCCCAGTTGTCCCTTACACGTCTTTTCTGCTGTTTCCTACATTGTTCACTAAACTGCACACTACCATCAAGGCTTTGTTGATGTTCAGGGCAAATAAATGGCTGTATTAGCTCAGTATGGCTTGTAGCTATTAAAAGTAATCATTTGTTTTGGTCTCAAGTTTTTGGTGTAATTTTTAACATACAGAGGTACCATATCTATTGTGTGTGTGGGTTTTTTCTTTTTTAATAGCAGCTATAGGAGAGCCATGTTTGAAGTAATTTGCCTTACCTTAATTCTTGTGTTAATTATGAAATGGCACTTTAAAATTATGCTTTTAAACTTGGAAAAAGTTAGTAAAAGACCTACCTGAAAACCTTCATGAAAGTAATCCAATACTTACTCCTTTATCAAGAGAAATACAATAAAAGCAAAAAAGGGAAAACGATACTCTGTAATCACCCTGATTGATTTCTTCAGGGGAAAAAAATGTGAAGATTCATTTTGGATAACTTTTCTCATTTTTAATATCATTTTTAGTATTCTTACACATTTTAAAACCAAAATTCATTCCTGGTTAAGAAGTGAAACCATGTTTGAGAAAATGAAAAGGATTTTTGCATCTTGGGGAGAAGGGGAAGAAAAGAGAAACTTGATTTTTATAGACATAGACTATTGGCTATAGCGATTTAACAGGGAAAAACTAAACTAACCTACTGCTTTAAATAAGAGTAGATAACATGATTTTATAGTTTTTCGTTCTGCTTTAAGATATATCTGAATTGAAAAACAAGATGTCAGCAAAGGTAGAATTGAATTTGAAAACATCGAATACAAAGAGTTGTAGTTTGAGGAATTGAGTAGTATTCAGAGTGTAGTAAAATCATTACTTATTAGTTTTGCACATAACTTATTTAATATGATGGAATGGAAAAGCTGCTTTGCCAGCATACAGTCAGTTCACACAAATACTTTCTGAAAGAGTTGAAATTATGTAGTGCAAAAACTATGGCTCAAACAAGTGTGTATATATATATATTTTTAATAACCTTTAGCGGTGTACCAGTGTGTTCAGACTTTTTGGTGAAATATTCTAAGTAATTCATAAATCACAGTATTGCAGTTTATTGTAATTCAATTATACTTAACATAAATTATGCTTAGAGTCAAGACTAGAAAGGATATGTTTTCTTCTCAACTAATTTTCCCTCTTTCTTTAGAAGACGAAGTAAAGTTTTATCTCGTTGGTTGGCTGGCTTACCGCAGCAACTTGCTCTGCTTGGCTTGAGAAACCCTGAGCTTTCAAATCAGCTGATTGATATCATTCATTCTGCTGCTTCTCGTTCAAACAAGGAATTATTACAAAGTTTACAAGCCACTGCTGCTCGTATATATGGTAAGATTTCTGCACTACAGCACAATGAATTTTGTCCATCACTGGACCAGAAGGTTGCAATATGTGGAAAATACTGATGTTTCCTAGGTAAGCGTAAAAGTATTTTAAAAAAAAAAAATCAAAATCACTCAGATTAACTTGTGGTGATTTCGTCCATAATGTTAAAAAGAACTGCGTATGTCAGTTTCTCTTCTGAAAAACTAGTGAAATGATTAATATTTTCAGTTAAAGATAGCAGGTCTTTAACCTGATAGATTAGAAGCTTCAGTTTTTGTAAAGTCTGGATCTGGTAACATTGCTTAATTTTATTTTTATTTTGTTTTCCCGATGTTCTTAATTAGTGTCATATCTTCAGCAAGCGATGTAGGCTCTAACTAAAGTATAGTTAGAAAAGGGGAGGGGAGGAGTTGCTGAACAATTGTTGCAATGTTTTGCATGAGATACGCTATGGAATTGTTAAAAAGTGCAAAAGTTTTTGTTTATGAAATTTCAGTTTTGGCATTTGAATTCCTCTTGCTAGTATTTTCCAATTATATTTTTTCTTCCATTAATTTGATGCATGCTTTTCTCTTTTTCTTCTGCTGCTTTGACTGAAGTTGAAGGTTTGACTAAAGGTGCAGGTTTAAGTTCTTCTGGATCTGGGACACTCTTTACTTGTCATTAATTAATACTGTGAGAACCTAGTCTTTCAAAGTGTGGACTTCTGCTTGCTGTTTTGGCAAATACAAACAAACAATAATATGCCCATGTGCTGTTAAACACATATTCTGCTTCTTTCTGGAAGTGATGAGTGGAGTGGATTCTCCTGTTTGTGAAAGAAAATGTATTGGGGTCTATCACGGTGACTGTACCGTTGTAAAGATATTTTTATTACTGCTCTGTTGATAATAATTTGCCTGTTTGCGTCTATGGATTTGTCTACTGAAAATATACTTTTCTCCAGAATTATACTGTTGTGCAATCTGGCAGTTTTATTGTTAGTATTGTAACATTTATTCTACTTTCTTGAGCATTGTTTCTAAAACCAAATGGTTTAAATTTATTTGCAGTTTAAAGATAAGCTTCTGCTCCTCATTCTTCAAGATATGAATTTGGAAATATGAGACAAGGTGTTTTGTACAGGTTTAGAAATCACAAGACAGAATGATCCCCTATTTATTACCTTTAAATTCAAAACTATATGAAAATAACTTTGTCTCTTGACTCAGTTCTTTTTAATGCTTTGTGGAAGTGATTTTGGAATTAGCCATCTTCTGATTTCCTGTAAGATAATATGTCTGTTGTTGGGAGGAAAATAATCTAATCATAAGTTGTAATGCAAGTTTTGTCTATGACGAATCTATCTCTCTAGACCATCATTATTTCTACAGGTCTCTAAGAAGAGGAACGCTTGCTGGAGGCTTCCTTACCTGAATATAAAGAAGGCAGCAGTTTAAAAAAAGAATTTTTGCAGGGCTTTCTCTGATATTTGCACAATGAAGGACATTTCTGGACATTATCTGGACAGTTTTGTAAATTAAAGTTCTTAAAATACTATGTAGGTGAAAAGTGCTTGACTCTATTCTCTTTCTATCATTATTTTACTGCAATTTTGACTCCTCTTAATTTCCCACTAGCCTTCCTTACTACTTTTGCTACCCTTGCTTTCTCTGCTGTTCTGTGTCTTTTTTTTACTCTGTGGGGTAGGTGCTACTCATAGTCCATATATACCATGTTTCTGACTTGAAAAGGAAACTGGCTTTTCTAGAGCAGTAAATTTTCAACACATTGGTAATATTAGAAGGAAATATTTTTTTGTTGCTTAGGTTTTAATTCAGTTTTTGTATTTCTGCAGATCCACTAGATGGCACCCTGGTTCTTCTTCCCGCTGAGGCTCAGCACCGGTTAGTACAGCTGGTGTACTTCTTGCCATGCCTGCCTGCGAGCTTGCTTGCTTGCCTAAGTCGCTGCTGTATTATGGGAAGGATGTCTTCAGAACTAGCTGCTACTCTTATTGGGATACTGCACATGAGGTAAAATGTTAAACATATGCTTTAATTCAAATGTGTTTAGAGCAATTTGTTTATGGAATTATTAAGGAAACTTTGTGCTTGTTTAAA
The DNA here is from genome assembly GCF_003343035.1 of Apteryx rowi. NCBI lineage: Eukaryota > Metazoa > Chordata > Aves > Apterygiformes > Apterygidae > Apteryx > Apteryx rowi. The sequence goes on along the minus strand of NW_020450913.1, from coordinate 507,784 downwards.
AAAAAAGCAAAAACAGCATGTAAGAATAGGCTTCATGAGGAAAGTAAATGCTTCTGTCTAATTCCACTCCTAGCTTTTCACTTTGACCATATCCTTACACTGGTGTATTTTCTCCACTGCTTGATGACAAAATTGTATTTGTTACCTTTAAGGCTGTTCCAGTTTTGAGCACCCCTGTACCCAGAATGCCGTGACTGGTTGTCTTTGTTCTGCCACTGGCRGCAGGTTTTCCTCACAAATATTTTTACGTGACACTTCTTGTAGTGAAAAACAACTAACCAGTATGTATTCCTGTATTCTGTCCTGCATAAAGACTTTAAGCACAGTAGTTATAGCAAGAGCTATGTTTAAATAGCCTAATCCTAGTTGGTAGGCAAGTGTCTAGTTAGCAACAAAAAAATAAGTAATTTCTATTTTCCTCCTGACTTGAAAGAATTTAAGTTTTGACTGTGAAGTCAGGGATCGAAATTATTGTTTCACTGAAGTGAGTGGAAGGCTTTCTATGATTTCACCATGGTTTTTTGCTTTGCTCTTCCTTAAAAAATGCACTTTTTTCTATTGCTCAATATTGTTGGAATTGGATAAATAAGAATCAGGAATTACACTTCTGTGACTTATGCTTAGAGAAATGTGGTTTTTTTTTTTTTTTTTTATTTTTTTCTTAACTTAAGTTTTTAAATTTAAAAAAAAAAAAAAAAAAAAAAAAAGTGACACAACATAATGTACTGTCAAATACAGACCAGTTTGTATTAGCTGTGTAATGTTTCAATGCTGGTGAATAAACTGACTAACTTATGAACTGATTGTGATAAAATTTATCATATGCTATACATAATACATTACAATTATAAAAATAAAATTCTTTGTAGTTTTGGGAAGGTGGAACTCAAATTCTATAGCAAAGTTTTGCCACATACTGGAAATTCAGGGACAGACCGTAGCCAAATCAGAGGCAGTCATTGTAAGAGCTTAAGTCAGTAATAAGCATTCTGTGATGCTTATTTTTTTACTAGATATTATCTGATTTATTTATTTTTCTGGGGGGGGGGGGGAGATTTTACACTAATTAACTGCATTCTAAAGATTACCAAAAAGCTGCAGGGCTGGGGGCACTTGATCCTTTTGACAGAAGACATGAGACACAGCTGGGGAGTATTCTTACCCAAAAGTAGTTATGTTGACAATGGAAAAGGAGGGATAATTTTTTTCAGTGGTGCAGAATGACTTTTGATTTTAATTTATGGCATTTGCAAGGTGATTTAAACAAAGCTGGATTCAAAGATGTATTCTGGGTTATTTATCTGAGAAGTCAATCTGAATTAACTACATGAAAAAAATAGTGCTGATATAGTTACATTAGTGCAGCTTCTTGTAATGATGAGCCCTAACAGTCTTTCTCTGGGGAGGCTAGAGTTTTTGATGAAACTCTATGTGGCCATGTCCACTGTAGAAAAAGGGGTATTACTCTGTACTGAACATTGTTTTTCTTTGGTAAGGCAATTCCCGCTGCATTAAGAAGAATCAGTATTAAAAATCAGAACTCTAGCAGTTTTCTTCAGAACTGTATCTAAAAATAATGCAAGTCCTACTAAAGGTTGTAATAAGTCTTTTATAGACCAGAAAGCGAGTACAACAGTATTGAAAATATTGACTCACATTGCCAACTTTAAAATCTTATAGTACAAGTTTTGAAGGGCTTTTTGATAACATTTTTGTTGTTTATGATCATCGGTGTTATTATAAGAACTTCATCCTAGGATGCTTAAAGAACTGGCTGAGGTGATCTCAGAATTGTATTGTTTGGTTTTATTTTATTGTTTTATTGGTTTGGTTTGGTTTTTAATGTTCCCAGACTGAGCTGCCAAACCAGCTTTCAAAAGCATTCGAAGACAGCAGGGAGATAAGTAACAGTTAATGTAGATTTGTCAAGAACAGAACAATCTGATTATCTTTTTCCTTGGGAAGAGAAGTTGTGCCGTTAAGGAAATAGCAGGATGTTTCCTAGCTCTGAACTCTAGCTTGGCTTTACAAACATTATCACCTGTCATTGTGTGCAGGATTTGTGAGGTAATTCTCCAGCTCCGCTCATCATCAGTAAAGTCTGGCTGGATTATGTCCAGCTTTGTGGATTGCTTTTAGAAAATGATGTGGATGAACTGGACTGAGTCTAAAGGAGAGCAGACAAAGAGCATTAGTCTGTAAATTATGGCCATAGGGAATGACTGACAAATTAGTATAGTTAGGCTAAATATAATAGGGAGGGAGGGGAATGCATCTTTGTGTGCATTAAAGACTATCGAAAAGAGATGGGAAAAAGCAGTTTTTTGTATATGCCATGGAAAGGACTAGAAATGGGGATCTTAAATATCAGAAACACAGATTTGGTTTGAGTGCTAGCAAAATTTTTTTTTAACAGCAAAGAGATGTTCTGGAATAAACTTTGTAGGAAGTGGGTATGGAATCTATTCAAAGGAGTTACTTAAAATCACATTGGGTGAAATTATATTGTGGATGACAGAGGTAAAGCCATGAAGGAAGTAGATGGACTAAGTAACTTCTGTTAGTCATTTCCAGCTCCTGTGATTCTTTGAATTAAATATAAAAGTTTTTGAAATGAAAAAATGATAGTCCACCAAAATGTACATGATTTCACGGTTCTGGGTCACAATCTGGTTTATGGGACATTTTCTGTAGTTGTAGATGATGTTAGTTTTGCTTATATAAATTTATATAAATTAGTATGTTCAGAGAACAGTGCATTCAGAGACATTACTTATGAGTAAAAAATGATACGGTCACTAGATGGCAATGTTTTTCTTATATTTGTATGCTGTTTTGTGAGGAGGATTTTATAAATTTATTTTCTCCCAAGCCACCTGCTTCTCTGTCATGCTTTAAATAGATTGCATTCAGTAGCATCTGAAACTCATTGTTGTATTTGGTAGTTGTTTTTAATTTCTCTAAAACCTTTATTTCCATTCTTGACTGGCAGACCATGTACCTTCTTAGGTGCATCTGAGGATACACATACATACCCATGTATATTTGCCAGGGAGAAGCTTCATTAAGGTGAAATTGATGAGAGTACATATGAGTGATAATACTGCTTCTATTCCAGGAACAATCGTTATAAACTCAAGAAACTCGATAGATATCTTAATATTTTTTAGTTTAAACTGTAGAAGTAGATAGTGTATCCAGATGACTTAAACCACAGCCTTGTGGTGATGTCAGACAGTAAGTGTTAATTATAATTATTGTGTGTCAATGTTTATAATCTTTGGCTACTTAGAAATGAATTTTGAAGGCATCTTTTAATTTCCATTTTTTTATTTTTGCAATGGTGAAATAAAAAACCAGGTGGTCTGCAGGAGCCAAGCAAGTGAGCCAAGGTGAACTCCTTTATTTGCTTCATTTGCACTCCTTCCTATCAATATGCTGCTGATGCCCAGTATATATTTACATATATACTGGCGAGGCTCCTGGGCATGGGAATGTGATCATGTATACTGTTAAATTATTAGAACAGCTCATGTCATGCTTTTGGCCTACACCTGCTAAGGTTCTACCAGTTAGTACGGGCCAAGGACTGTTACAAAAAGAAAGCTTAAGTGCAGCCACCCTCCCTTGGAGGCTGGCAGTTTAGCCATATGAACATGGCCAGATGATGCTAATTGATCTCTGTGCCAAAGAACAGACCCTGTTACTGTTCAGTTCACTGGGATTGATCCAGCTAATGAGTTTCAGATAAGCAAGAGGGATAGAAGGTGTGGTCTTGGCTTGATTTCCCTGCAGTTCTCCAGCTCCTCCCTTATGTCTACTCTATGGGACCTGAGATATAAGCAACTTTAATAAATCCGGTCAGGTAGGGTTTTGACAGATGGAACTGTGCCGGGGTTTTGGGATAGAAATCCTTCTCCCTGCTCCTGTTCATGTATAAACCAGTAAGGAAAAGCAATGGAACGCAAGCACAGTCTGTTAACTGCAGATTGAGAGAAATGAGAGGTCATAGCTTCATGAAAGGAGATAGTTCTGAGTTGACTTCCGATAAAAGACAAGCCTAAATTTATGGAGACAAATGGAAGGGTGTTTGAAGTATTTTAGAAAGTGTTTCAACCGAATCTACAAGGTCAAGTTCTTCTTAGATTGACATATTGAGACAAACCAGTTGTCTTTATGCACTGTGCCACATTTCTAAAAGAGTTAATGTGAAGATTGATTTTGATTTATAAATTATTGGAATAGCTTATAAATGCTCAGTTAGTCATTTCTGTATTAAAGATGAATGGCTAAAATTTGTTGATCAGGGAATATGTAGTGTTTCACATAGGCGGACCTATGGTTTGTGGCTTCAGTCTTAACTTCATCTTGACAGTGGAACTCTGGCTGATGTCTTGAGGATATGGATTAAGATAAGGAAAAATACTCTCCAGGAAATGAAGGAATGTATTAACTACAAGTAATATAATGGGGATCGAAGTCATAAACTTTATCAACTACTGTAGGTAGAACTGGAAAAAATTGTCAGTGTAATTCCTCTATGCCTACTTTCCACATTTGTGAAGTAGGCTATTTCAGAATGTTTTTTAAAGGACTAGTGAAGTGTATGTGTACTTTCTGAGTACTTTCTGGAGGACCATCTTCTAGGTAAATCTTTTTTTGGGTTATCATTGAAGTTCGAAACTTAGTAAATTTTGCCAGCTCATTTTTTGTATATAATAGCTTCTTATTTATCTAATGAAAGGTAGGCTAGCTGTTTACATGACAGTTGCAGAGGAACACCATTTATCACCATTTGTTAGACTTAATGCTTCATTTCCTGGTTCTTGGGGACTTTGTGGTGATGGTGGTCTTTCAAACAATTTTCTCTAGCTTTTTTGTTTTGTTTAAGGTGGGATACTTGAACTGAGTGCTTCTGAGTGCTTACTATGATGTATGCCATTGTCTGAAGTATGGTTTAAGAAATGCAGGTTATGACATTGTGATCAATTGTATAAACTAAGATATTAGATTTCTAACCTTAAGGGAAAAGTTCCCTGCCTCTTTTTACCATGTCTTGAGGTACAATTTATGAAAAGCTATTCAGCTTAAATACAGACATACCTCGTTTTATTGTGCTTCGCAGATATTGCGTTTTTTATGAATTGAAGGTTTGTGGCAACCCTGCATTGAGTAAGTTTATTGGTGCCATTTTTCCAACAGCATGTGCTCACTTCATGTCTGTGTCACGTTTTCTACATTTTTTTTTTGACATAATGCTATTGCACACTTAATAGACTACAGTATAGTGTAAACATAACTTTCATAGGCACTACGAAACCAAAAAATTTGTGTGACTCACTTTATTGCAATATTCGCTTTATTGCGGTGGTCTGGAACCAAACCTGCAATATCTCCGAGGTATGCCTGTACAATTTATTAATACACATAATTTATGCATGATATTTATGATTTTTAAAATTGATCTATTGGAACAAAGTGTCTGGAAATTATTTCACTTTAACAGAAAATAGGATGAATAATATTTCATGCCCAGATAAAAACAATAGGAATTAATTTATGAGACAATTTATGAGACGCTTGTGGCACTTCTTTTGAAGTGGAGTGCTCATGAGATCTCCAGTGGGCTCAAACAGCCATTTCTTATTCTTGTTGGGCTCTCTCTTCTGGGGTCTCACAAAGAGTTGGTATTTCTGTTGCTGTAGAAAAAGTGAAGGATGAGGGCCATATAAATAAAAGCTTTCTGAGTGCTCTCTCCAAGTGAAACAAATTGCGTGGGAGTTTCTAGTCTTCGTAGGTTTGAAGTAACTTACATTTTGCTCATCATCCCTGTAAATGGATTCTTTTCTTAAGAGATGGTGCTTTTTAAAATTATTTTGTTGCTTTTCAAACAATAATCAAGGAGCTCAGTTGGCATCTCGCCAAGTAACCGGGCATGCTTGTTGGTTTCTGCTATTTTTAGGAATCTGCTGTTTAGAATGAGTGGAGATGGAGATTTTAACACCTGCTTGGTTTAGGAAGTAACCTTTTGTGTCTGCAAATACATAAAAACAAAACCAGATATGTTTTAGGGCCATAGTAGAAGTGGAAAGTCAACCCAATACACTTTGGAAAGTAAGTTGAAAAGCATATATGTATATATACACACACATATATATATTTTAGGTATATATCTAGGTAGGTATAGTAATTATGAATCGGTTGCTAAGAAAAGTTTAAGATTAGCAAAGTCTATGTTCACTGTGAAGCGCTTTTTTTCTGGAAAGTGTGCTAATAAGGCTTTAATAACTAGCAATCCAGACTGCTTGGCTGTATTTTCACATGCCTCACTTTAGAAACAAAAATCAAGTTGGAAAGTATTAAAAAGATAATAAAAATGCTTAAGGTACTGTTCAATATAAATAGAAAAGGAAGGTGTGCTTTTAAATTCCTGGCATTTCCCTGACTAGATGCCACTGTGAGGACTAAGAATAGAAGATCGATCTGTTTTCTTTGCTGCAAATCAGAAAGGATCCATAGTTCTTGAGAATCAGATCCTGAGATGTGTTACAGTGCATTCTTTCATCCAGATCTGTTTGACATTCCTTTTCCTTGCTCATTGTTATGTAAAGGGCTAAAATCTAAGAGAGAGAATGCTAAGCTTGTATTTAAGGACACAGCACTCTAAACTTGTTGCCAGGTTCTTGTTTGTAGTTTGATATCCCTAAACAAGGGAAAAGGAATTCCATTGCTGCACTTACAATTGCACTTTTCAATAAATGCCACATGCTTATTAGTGAATATTCTTTCTGAGTTGTACTCTTATTTACAATGTATAAGCAATTTTTTTCTTCTTCAGACAACCTTTGCAAACATAGAGCAAATGAGTAGCTGACCAGCTTACTTTTAATGATGCATAGTTCAAATTGTTGTTCTCTTAAAATACGAATCATGTTTTTCTCCAAATCCCTGTTAACTCCTTGCAGATGTTTGTTGTCTTCAAATGGAAACACTTGATCCTTCAAAAGAGTTAATAAAAGTTGAAACCAAAACCTGACACTAACAAACCTGACCATTGCCTACATTTGGTAACCTGTTAGAGGAAAAGGAAGGGAAATACTCTTCACTTGCTCTCTGAGTTTATGTTCAGAACCCATGCTACCTGGAGATATGTTGGTGTGAATGATGAGGAAATGGGTTGGGGCAGTATTCAAAGATACTCTGAAATTGTGAATAATGTATCCTGGCTTGCATTAGAAGAGCATTGCCAGCAGGTGAAGGGAGGTAATCCTCCCCTGCCAGTTGGCCCTGGTGAGGCCACATCTGAAGTACTGTGTTCAGTGCTGTGCTCCCCAATACAAGAGAGACATGGAGCTACTGGAGTGAGGCCAGCAAAGGGCTACTAAGATGATGAAGGGGCTGGAGCTCATACGAGACTTCCCTCATGTGAGAAAAGGCTGAGAGAGCTGGGACTGTTGAGCCTGGGGAAGAAAAGCCTTGGGTAGGTGGGGAGGAATCTTATCAACATGTATAAGTATCTGAAGGGAGGGTGTATATGAGATGGGGCCAGACTCTTTTCTGTGGTGCCCAGTGACAGGACGAGAGGCAAGGGGCACAAACTGAAACACGGGAAGTTCCATCTGAACATGAGGAAAAACTTCTTTATCGTGAGAGTGACAGAGCACTGGAACAGGTTGCCCAGCGATGTTGCGTAGTCTCCATCCTTGGAGATATTCAGAAGCAGTCTGGACAGGGTTCTGGGCAACCGGCTCAACTTGCTTGAGCAGGGGGGTTGGACAAGATGATCTCCAGAGGTCCCTTCCAACCTCAACCCTTTTGTGGTTCTGTGATAACAATTCTATGAGGAAACTGGTTAGAAAAGAAGAAATCTGTGTGATATTGTCCTGGAATTGTTCGGTAGAACAGTGTTTCTGGGCTCAGAGAGAGCACTGCAGTGGCATGCTGCAGAATTGAAATGGAGTCCTCTTAACTGTGGAGAAATAGGGTCCAGTAACTCTCTGGAAGCCTGCTGCTCCTGATGGGTATTAATCAGTAGCTAAGTGGTGTTGTGTTGATAGATAAACTCTCTGGGCTGACATTAAACTCATTGTATTAGGAAATTATAGATGCATAGATCATAAAAATAGGAAAACCACAAGAATGATGAAACCTGTCTTTATTCATCCACAGAAATGGGTAAAGACCTTTTTCTCAATGCAGCACCTGGTTGATTCACAAGTGATAAGGGGTATTGTGGTACATATCTGTAGTTCTGGGTTCTGTAGAAAAACACAGCCACGCAGGGAAAGTGTGCCATTTCTTTGATCATCCTCATTGATCTTCTCTGATCTTCTTCCCATCTTGCCTTACCATTTTGAGGTGGGGGACCAGAGCTGCCTGCATGATTCCAAGGTGCAGGTGACACCTGGATTTCTCCAGTGGCAGAATGGCAGTCTCAATTTTGTTCTCTGTTGCTTCCCTAACTGCTCCAATCATGGAGCTGATGTCTTCCTGGCGTTGCCTGTCATAACGTCACAGTCTTGCCCTAAGTAGCAGTAGTAATCAGCTGAGAGCCTGTCTTTTTATATGTGAAGTGAGGATTGTTCTTTGCCGTGTCTGTATTTGTCTGTCATTTGGCATGTATGTATGCAGTTAGCAAGTCTCCTCTGATTCTTGTGCAGCCGTTTGTCAGTTGTCCCTTGATTTTCCTGTGCTGAATAATGTGAATGTTGTCAGCAAACTTTGACAGCCCTTTTTCTGCTTTGTTTCTGAATAGGTTAAACAAGACAGGTGCCAGCACAAATCTCGTGAACATCCAGTGATATCTGTCTGCCACTGTATGAACTGATCCATTAGTCCTACTCAGTTTCCTACTTTTAAGCCAACTATCTCTTCATGCAAGGACCTTCTTTCTTGTACTATGGCTTCTTTTTCTTAGTTGTTTTTTCCTAAATACACTGGGTCTTCTGTATTCATGTGCATGTTTCCCTTAACAAGGTTTCTAAGACATACCTAAGGCAAAGTTCCTTTTTCAGAAACCATACCGTCTTTTCCCGAGCACGTCACACACATTCACGCCAGCTAATTTTATCCATCATTTAGTGTGTATTAATTTGTCTAGTGCAGACATGAAACTTACATACCTTAGTTATATGGAACTTTTGAAAAATAAAGATGTTTGGCAGCATGTTTGCTACTCTCCCCTTGGTAGTACTAGGGAGAGTTCTCAATGGAAGGTTAGTTGCTGCTGCTAGCAGTTCAGTTCATCTTTGCTTTCCCTTGGAATTCCCTTGCGTGGTGAATGCTATCTTGTCCTGGTAATTTCCTTCTGTTTTATTTGGTTCCATAATGTGTTGTACAGCTTCTTTAAGTTCCAACAGGTCTTCTGATGAGTCCCCTAAAGAATCATTCCGAGATGGGGATCTGCCCGGTTTCTTCTACAGTGAACAGAGATGGTTAGAATTCATTTCGCTTCTGTTCTATGGCCTTATCTTGTGTGAGTGCATCTCATGTGCACTGATTGTCAATTGGTTGCACAGAATCTTTGGCAAGTTTTCTGCTGATGAGTTTAAAGGACAATTTATTAGTAGTAGCGCAGTGATTAAAGCACTTACACAGCAAATATGGGTTCACTTCATCTAAAAAAGGGAGTTGGTTTCCTGTTTCCTAAAACAATGACTTGGTTGTTTAACTATTTTGAGAAGGGGTGCTTACTTTTAATAATGTAAATATATTAATATTAATTATTAAATTTTCACTGACTGTGGGCCTCAAATGCAGTTGCTTTGTTTTCGAGAAATGAGTGAGTCAACAGGTATCTGTGCCTATGAATACTTACCTATCCTGTGTGAAACAGAAGGGTATCAATGGGAGAAAGAGGGGGAACTCCTTTTAGAATGATTTTGTAGCCCAGCATTAAAGAAACAATCGTGAGAGGCCTTGGTTTGAATCTGTGTTCAGCAGATAAAGTGGATTTAAAATGGGATCACCTACGACAGCATTAGAATGCCTGGTTTCTCAGGCTATTCTCTTGCAAATGTTTAAATATTTCTAAACATTTAGCTACAGGAGTACTCTGCCCTAGAATATCCTCTGTCATAGTGGCTGAAGCACTTTCCTGGGAGGTGAAAAAATTGGATTTTAGTTTCCTTGAGCAGAAAATCCAGATCCTTGACCTTATACTTCCCGAGTTCTGTAATCTTTATGAATAATTGGGTATCAATGCCTTAGAAGAACTGTGAGTTTTTCATTTTATTTTCCTTGTTTTAATTTAAAAATATTTGAAAACTATACTCATTTTTTTGAGATTTAGTACCATTTTTTCAATTTTATTGCTGAACCAAAAAATCAAAAACCTTGCTGTCCAGGTTAGTTTCTCAGTGGTGTGTTTTACAGGAGAGTAAATGGCAGGGTGATGATTTTTAAAATCATTGCAGCAAGATTCATCAGCTTCTCTGTCAGGGACTTTTGAGATACCCTAGGACCCCTTATGACTTCCTATGTTAAAACCAACACCTTAAACCTCAACCAGAAATCCATTGGTGTCTAGTTTAAGTCAGGAAGCAAAGGTAATAGGTTGTAGCTGAGAAATAACCACTTTTGCACAAACTGCAGGTTCCTAGTTGTTTTAATTTGCGACCATATAGTATAATCCAACCTGAAAATAATAACATGAATAAAAGTGACAAGGTCTGTATCCAAAAGAAAAGTTTGCAGCAAGTGATAAAAAGAATGTTTTTCACAATTGCTGCAATTTAGAAGTATTTGCCATGCTAATGGGAAGAGAAGTGATTTTTAAGTTAATTAGATTCAGCCTTTCTTTTAATACCATTTGGAGTATGCAACAGGTTATGTAAAGGTGGAACCTCAAACTCAGTAGAGATGTTCTCATGGAGAACAGGTAACCTTATAGAAATTATAACACAATTCATCAGCTAATGTAGGTTTGGACTAGCTGACTGGAGAGGTCCCTCTCATATGCAATTTGATAATAGATTCCCATTGTCAGTGAAAAAGTATTCAAAAAAAAAAAAGGTAAAATTATAACATGCTTAACCTCTCTTCCATCTGTAAATGGGGGAGGGGTGAGTTAAATGTCCAACATTTAATATATAAGTGTCTTAGACATATTTTGAAAGTGCACATGGTTCTTAGTTTAATATATTAACACTACCATGGATAATTAAAATCTTTGAAATAATTTATAATACATTTATAGTATATCAGCATCTGTTCTGGAAATTAAATTTCTTTTCTTCTAAATGTTCTTTATCTTAAGTCCAGTTTGCTTTAACGTGAACCTTAAAATTCAGCAGCTTTAACTACATGATAGACACTTGGATTCTAAGGTAAGTGAGGCATTAATAACTGGTTAGATTTGTATTTAAATAAACTTTTCCTTTGTCACAATATTGTTCTATTTATGTTTGAAATATTAGAAAGATGTTGGTCTCAGTATTAATTTGTTATGGTTTATTTGTGAGATTCCGGCTTAGTCTTTGATTACATGACCCCATGCTATTTTCCATGCTATAGTGTGTTGAATGCATGATGCTCACTGCATGAGTATTTACGTAATGCTATGTTTTGTCCCTTTTGTTTCAGTAGAAAGCTCTGTGGTTTGTTTGTTTTATGTCCATACACCACTTGGAAAACACTGTTTTCTGCCTCCCCTGGGGTTTTCTGTTGTGCTTAACTATTTTTACTGCTGTAGAAGATGATGAGGTGATATTTTTCCCAACTTACAGATAAGAACTGAGGCAAAGAAGAGATGAATCATAGTACCTGTTAACTTTAGGATTTCATTATGAACCATTTAGGAACTTTTAAAGATGCTGGAAACCGTATTGCTCCGCAGCTGCTATGGTCATTTCAGTCTTTTACTCTCTTCTAAACAGTTGCAGTGCTAGTGTTAACTAGCAGAATGAGAGGTGAGGGAGAAACCCTCACCATTCATGGGATTTTTGTCTTAACTATGCTAATAGAAGATTAAGGCCTCATCCTACTTCCTTTATTGGAAGAGTGAGCCCTCAGTCCCTGTCTGCTTTCTTCAAGCCTCTCTGATTTTGTGTACATCCATTGCCTCTTTTTCAGGCTGAAGAGTCCTAGTGTATGCAGTCCTGGCCTGGCCTGGATGCTGTTCCATATCTCTGATCATTCCTGATGCCCTCCTGTGCATGTTTTCTAGTTCTAATACTGTCTTTGAGCTGAGAGGAAACAGAACTCCGTACCATACTCACAATGTGTGCGACTCATTTATACAATGCCATAGCGATGTTTTTTGTTTTGTGATCTCCCTCTTGTGAGAACTGCCATTTATTCCTATCCTGTTTCCTATTTTCAGCCAGTTATTTATCCATGCCAATTATTTTAGGCAAAGCTGCTTAGTTTCCTTAAAAACCTATGTACATGCTTCTTGATCCCTTCTAATAGTGTCAAGAGTTTTGTAAGGTCACACTTCCTTTTACAATCATATTGCTTTTTCTGTATTTGTCTAGATGTCTGCTTGTTCTGTCATTCACTACAGATTTCACAAATTTGCTTGGTATGTGGATGTGAGTCTTACTGACCTGTAGTTCCCAGCTTCTCCATGGAACTTTTTTTTAATTTGGTATCATATTTGCCCCTCTTCCCTTGGTAGGTGCCAGGGGAGCTCCCTTGGATGGTGAACGCTATCTTGTCCTGGTAACTTCCTTCTGTTTTATTTGGTTCCATAATGTGTTTTACAGCTTCTTTAAGTTCCAGCAGGTCTTCTGATGAGTCCCCAAAAGAATCATTCTGAGATGGGAGTCTGCCCAGTTTCTTCTACAGTGAACAGGGAAAGCTAGCATTCATTTAGCAGTGCCGTAGCACTCTCAGTATGCTTCCTTACGTACTCTGTAGCAGGATCTTTGCTACTGATGTTCTGGGAGAAGGATGTAGTACTACCTTTGATTCCTTTAATTAGTTGCTGTTCAAACTCTGGTTTTTTTTTTTCCTTCTGCCTACTTGATTATATTTTATTTAATCTGCCATAGTTTTTTGTTCTTATGTTTTTCTTCTTTGGGATGCAGCTTATGCCAGAAACTGAAGCATGCTTTGTAGTCATGACAGTTTCATTTTATATGCTCTCACGCCTTTCCTAATATATGGTATGCACTGGCAGTGCACTTCCAATATGGTACCTTCTAGTAGTCTCCATGCTGCCAATACTTACAGCTTTTTAGTTACTTCTATTTAATGAGCTTTTCCTCACTTTTATGTACTTCCCCTCATTGTAGCTTAGCACAGCTGTAAGATGTTTTGTCTTTTTTTGCTCCTCTAGAGAATTTGAAGCTAAGTATTTATTCATTGTCACAGAATTTCCACTGAAATTTTATACTAGATTATGTGCATTATTCTGTCCCAAATCAAGGATTACCTTTTCTCTTGTCGGCTTGCTAACCAGCTGCTCCATGTAACAGTCACTGACAAAATCAAAAAATTTCATTTCTGATGTGACATCTCTGCAACCTGATTGGAAGGAAGGACAGGGTTGCCATAATGATCATGAGAAATGTCTTGAAACCTGGCTAGCTATGTAGCTATCATATTTCACTGTGTGCTTATTACTAGACATTCCAAAAAAGCTGGAATTGTGGGCTTGCATTTTGATTGCTGGAACCTTTTCTGTACTTGGAGAACCTGTTACACTTTTAAAGTTTCACAGAGTAGTATCTAGGAAGGTCTAAGATACAGCAGGGCATTATCCTTTTTAATTAGCGGCATGCCCCATTCCTAGAGTTTGTCAGAGGTTTTGACAAGACAAACAAGACTATAGGTTAGGGAATATTACTTTCAGAAGCTCCTTTCGCATCTTTTAGATACGTTCTACTTGAGCTTAGGCAGAGATGGGACCTGAAGGTCATTGCCTAGAACTTCACTCATTCAGCATAACTTTTTATCCTTCACACTTTTCCTTCTCTGGGTCAGATTAATAGTGTTCAACTCTGTCTGTGTTTGCCTCTGAAGTCCAGATTGGTTTGTAGCTTTCAACTTGTAGTCTGGTGTATTTTCATATAGATGATGATCTATTTAAAGAAAATGCCTCATGTTATTGGTAAATGTTTTGGCATAGTACTGGCCATGCTCACAAAAAACTTGGAACTGGAGGAAGTTAATTTGCAGCCATTCTCTATCTGCCTAAACAAGATGATTGGGGAAGGTCCCATCCAGACACCATGATGTCCTTTGTCTCTTCTTTCAAAGATGATTGTATTAGTAACAAGAAAGCATTCCTCATGCTACGATGTAAAAGAGTTTTATCCCACTTCTCTTCATTCCCGCTTGGCTAGCCTTGGTCTTTATTCTTCAAGTTGTTTTGCCTGATTAGCCCTTTGTATTCCACCCCACCTTCAGGTTTTTTTAATCTGATTAATCCCTTGCCCCTGTTCTTTTGTCATCAGTACTAGTCTTGTCATCAGTCCTTATCTTTGTGTGCACAGCCTCAGATTTTTCCCTGAACTCAGGTTTCTCGTCATATCTCTCCTTTTTCTGTCCTTCTGCCCAAAAGTCTTTGTTGTCACCTTTCTCTGACTCCCTTTGCAGCTTGACATCTGATCCATCTCTTCCAACCTCTTGCATTCCCACCATTTTGCTCAGTGATTCCACCACAGTTTTCTTTTCCAGTAAGTCCTATATTCTCCTGAATCTCTCTTCAGGTTCCCAAATACAGTCTTGCTGTGTTGGCTCAATGAGTGACCTCAGGGTCTGGCTGATGTTCCCTCTGCATCTGATTCAGGCAGCTTCTTCCCCCATTCTGAATGGAATATACTCTACTCTCCTGGTATCTAGATTCAATTCTAGTGTGAATATTTACCTTATGTAGAATCTGGGGGGAAATGGATTGCAGGACTGCTTGCTGTTTTTGTTGAGTGAGTATGTGTGAAATCTCTTGGATGCTGTAATGAATCTTGCCAGTTATGTTCCATTCTTGGTTTTTTCTTTGTTGCTTTAAGATGACTGGGCCCTCCTTGGAAGGAGGGGGAAATTGCTTCTTCTCTTGTGGACACTGCTGGCCATGGTCAAGGGGTTTGTTTCCGGAGAACTTGGGGCTGGCAGCCTAGTGAAGTGCAGCTTGGCCTTGAGAGTCTATATTAATGTGGAGAGACCAAGAGACTACACCTTAAGAAAAGGAAGCAGCCAGCCAGGCCTCAAAGGAGGACAGAAATTTTCCTAGGAGCTAGAAGGGACTGTGTGGAACTGCCAGCAGTGCAAAGTCACTAGGTTGCCTGAAATAAACTTGGAAACAAAGATTTGCCTTTAAAGATCCAGTGTACAATGGAAACTTTAGTTAATAAGCTTTTTTAACTTCTGTTCTCTCTGACCTACTTGTGCTTTTTAATTTTTTTTCAAGAAATAATTATCCTAGGTGATGGTCTGATTAAAGCCTGAATTTTCTTTAATTTAAAAGCCTTCCCATTTTCTCTGAGGAGCTCCAGACATAGCCATATTCCAATTGTCATCTTTGTGGATGCTGAAACTTTGTGGACGGATTTTCATGGGGTGGCAAAAAATACATATCTAGCCCAAAGTTATTCCAAATTTGATGATTTTGCTCCCAAAACATGGGGCTATGAAAAATCTCTGCAAAACAAGTTTTCTAGAATTTTATTACCCAAGGACAAAACTATTTTGGCTCTTAGGGGCGAGAAATTAGAGGGGAGGGGGAAAAAGTGATCCCAAAGCAGCTAGTTGGCTTAGAAAACTACATTCAAAAGCATAGAAATTTAGCAAGACTAAGAACAGGAAGCAAGTTCTTGCATCAAAGATCTGTAGCCTACAGCAGAAGTGCCAAAAGCAGCATGTAAGTAAATTTGAATAATGTGCATTTTGCATAATATGATTTAGGGCTGAGCTGCAGCATTTTGAAAAAAGCATGTGTAAGATTCACTTGCTCTCATCTCCAGCATCTTGTCTGTGAATGACTATAGAACCAAGAGAAAGCCAGCACTGCTGCACATGCAGGACGCTGCCGGTTAGTTAGGTCATAAGTGGTGTCTCAGTTTGCACTAAATTTCTACAAGAATGTATGCCTTCTAATTTGAGAAACAAAAATATGGTTTGGCATGCCGCTCCTCACAGGTTACCCCTAAAAGGGGAAGTATCAAACAGCCTTAATTGTTTTGCTGCTGTCTTTGCATAATATTGCCTTATACATTTAAAATTTCAAAGCAAGTTTAAATTGAATTTTGTGTTTGATAGCCTTAGCTATTCTGAAGTAGGCAGTGAAAATACTTTTAAATGGAACCTATTGTTAATGTAAACAGCTATATCAAAATTAGACTGGATACAATGAAAAATACAGCTCAACTTTATAATCTAATGACTTTTACCAATTAAAGGAAATAAAAACTAATTTATTTTTTGTGATGGATGTCATTGCCATATTAAGGGTTATAGCACATTTTCATAAATACTGGTATCTCAGTAACTTAATCTACATAACAACCTAACCCCATGTGGGGGCACGAAGTTCAATATTGTCTTAAAAAGAGCAAGTACTGTTTTGAAGCTATTAAAAGTGCTACTTTAGCAACAGCAGTTGGAAACAGGAGTGCTAAAATTAAAAATTTAGTCATGCTAATTGATTGTAAGTATATGTAAGTTGTGAATTCTTAATTATATTGTTTTTAATAACCTGTCTGCTATTGGTTTTATGTAGATCATCCTTTGCAGGCTGGAAGTGCCAAGTGCAGGATAATTCAGTGAATGATGTGGACTATTTCAGCTTCTTGTTTTCAACCCTTATAGGTAATCCTTGTGAATGTCATAATTTAGAATTAACAAAAGGAAATCTGTTTTGATAGATAATTGCTGGATTTAATTTAGGCTAAACAGTGTAGCAAGTACTTCCTAAAAGTAGTTCTAATTTTATTACATGTTTTTGTTAAGAGATATCCTTTTCACTGTTGATCTGATTTTTTTAACACCCTGTTTTTACACTTTGAATTGCCGTTTGGGCTGCATATTTGCATGCTCTTTCTTGATGTGTAGCAAATTTCTTTGGAAAATAAGAGGAAAATCTAAACTTAGCATGACTTGAGCAAGTTTTATTTAAATTTGGGGGAAAAAAAAGTCTTATAGTGGTTTGTAACAATATAAATGAGTGCCTTTTGGATTTCCTGTGGACATACTTACAGTATTGAAAACATTCCATCAAATTAAAGTAATGAATATACATTAAAGTGAGCTGCCCAGGGTCCTCATGTGAACAGAATTATTTCTGCTGCTAAATTCTTACTCGGAGTAGTATTCCTGTGGTGATACAACTATGGAAAATTATGGTGGTTATAATGATATAACATTACTAGGAAATGTCTTTTCAGTAGCTTGTCTTGTGGTAAAGAAAGTGTCTTGTCTTTGTCACCTTAGAATCATTTGTAATGTTCAGCTACTTTGCTTTCAAAAGTAACCTTTCTTTTTTTTTTTTTTTTTTTTTCCCTAAAACAGTGAAGAGGCAGCTGTATTGGTAGCTCAGGGAATGACAGCAAAAACTAAGTGACTTTTAATGTGGTTTGGAGCAGTAGTCCTGTTTTACTAAATCATCTAATATTTGGCTAGAAATAATTAGCCAGATTCGTGTGTGTGTTTGTTTTTTTTAAATCCTGTAGTTATATTAGAAAGTTACTGAGTTGAAGTGAATATGTAGTAAATTCTGTTTTGCATTATATCTGGTTTTGCTTTTTCTTTTTTATTTTTTTAATGATAAATACTGTGAAAATAGCAGTATAATGCAGGCCTCTTGCTCTCTTTTATACCACAGTATAGTTTGATTTGATTTTTAAATAATATCTTTGTTTTCTTTGGAAATCAGAACTCTTATTCTCATATACTTGATTTAAAATATCAAGCAAGTTCCTCTAACAAAAAATGTTATGTGGACACAGTTAAAAGACTTTTTTTCTCAAGGAAGCTAATAAAGTAGAATAGCGCTTGGCTTGTTTTGTGATACTGTTTTACTGCTTCTTTTTCTCTAGGGTTTTCAGGAGAGGAGTTGACTAGTCTTCAGGGCATTAGAGGAAAGCCACACATTAGCCAGACACAGCTTTCACCTGTCCGTCTTTACCTAACTGATCTTGACCAGTTTTTACACCACTGGGCTGTGACAGAGGTAATACATCAACACTATTTCTAACAACAGCATACAAACTTGGAATGTTTTCCATCTCTTTTCCTTTTCTGCATATTTCTAAAGTTCTGTCATGACTTGAAATAAAGTGAAAAATATTATGGCTGTTAAACTGCTAACATTCTTCTACAGTCATTGGGTAATATTTTGAAGGAAGCTGCTTTAAAAGGCAAATGTTCACGCAGGTAATATGCAAAATTATACTTCTGGAAAGAATGGGTAGAAGCTTTTGTGGAAAAATCCTAATAGTAAAATTAAGACTAGCAATACATTTTGGCTTTCAAAAAATAATCAGTTGCAAAAATACTAATTATGGACAGTTTTCTTTGGGAGTAAATTCCACTGTTAATTGAAAAGCACATTAAAAGAGGAATTTTACTTGTAAGTAATATTAAGCTGGCATTGCTGCTTATTCAGAATAACTTTGTACGCTTATTCAATCAACATTTACTGGGATTAACAACTTCACTGTGAATTCAGTGCCTGCTTATAAGATCATAAGAATTGAAAGCTTAATTTTATTGTTGGTTCTAAAGGAATGTGAGGCCATCAGATTTGTATCAGAACTAGTGAATAGTAGTCTTCATTGTGGCTCAACTTTTTATTGCTTATCCCACCAGAAACCACTTTATTTTAAGGTGTGAAATCTCATTTTAATGATGTATGTCAATTTGAAAGTATTCATAGTATCTGTTATGAATACAGTGGGAAGAGTGCAACAGTAGTTTAGCTGTAAGGTTTATTTTGGGCTTTCGTGGCAGTCTTTTTGATTTAAGAAAACAGCATAATAAATTTTTCTCTTAATTTATAATTCAAGTTTAAGTGATATTCTACCAAATCTACCAAAAGTGCTGATAGTCTGTGGCATATGTTGCATGTATTTTATTATCTATATAAAATTATTTTAAGCAGACTTGTCATTTGGTTCCATGACTTGCACATATCCTTAGATGTCCTGCCTTCAGTCAGGTGGCCTGAGGAGCAGCAAGCCTTTTGGCTTTTTTTTTTTTTTTTTGCCTTTCCCACTTTCTGTCCCCTCTGGGCAATTATGACTAGTTTTCTCACCAAAATACTTCTTTCTCCAGTGTTGAAAAACTAGCACGTTCTCTTCCCCTCCCCTGTAGAAAATGCAGGACTCTTCCTCTGTGAATTGACCAGAGGGGTGACTTGCAAAAGTTTCTCAGAATTAGCATAATCCCATAAAAACATCTGCAGGATTTATATTCCCAGGGACTTTACTTGCTTTTGAAAATGCCACGCCATGTGTCACATCTTTCTTTATTCTTTTTGCTTCTCTTCCACAAATCTATCGAAGTTGCTTGAGAAATCACACAATGGAAATAGTCACTTATGGATGAATGGAAATACTTCAACTTACAGATGCTGGAATAGTTTGATTACAGATAGCTTGCTTGTGCCTTTAGTTCCTGCTTGCTGGTCTGAGTTACTTCTAACACAATGTTTTCAGTGCTTTAGTGCCATCGAGGAGAGTCATTATTCACATAAAATGCAAGATATGCTTTCGTTGAGTACCTTTTCTTGCGAAAGATCCAAGGGGCTTTCTCAGGTTCTCAGAAGTGGATAGCAGTCATTCAGCAGAGTTAGATATTCTTGACTGCTCATGGAAGAGGACTTGGACACCCTAAGGAGCATTGCGTTTTTTACCCAGTTATGTATCAGCCTGAAGTCTCTTCTAGGGACTAAATTGAGAGAGAATAGGAACAAAAATCCCCATGCATGAAAAATTTGTGTGAAAAGAGTTAAGTTAAATGCTTGCCAGAAGGACTGGTAATATTGCAGTGCTGTTTGGAGGGTGGGGTGGTTGTCTGTTCCCCCTTCTCCTTCTCCCCTTCCCCCCGGCTTCTTTTCCACAGAATTTGCAAACAGAAAAGTAGGGACACCTTGTCAGTAGCTTACTTTCCTACCAGAGAAAAAAACTGAGATATCCTTTCCTCTTGCCTCTGATATGACTCTATTCCCATTAGTAATAATGGTCTCTGAGAAAATCTGTGTCCCAAGTTTCATTATTTTTTCTGGGAGAAAAGATCAGTTTTAATGCAAACTCTTCCTTTTATAAATCATAAGATTTCATTCTTTTTTCACTTGACTGTGAGTTTCTTGGCTTCAGAGGCAATCATAGGTATGATAAATTATACATAAATAAAACTGTGCTGAAGTTAGATTTAAAAAAATATGTTTCAAGTGTGTTAGTCTTTTGGATGACTTTTCTCTCTGTGTTTAACTGTGTATATTGTGTTTAAATGTACAGTGTGGTATTCAGTAAGTTTTAGGGGTTTCTCTCTTTTCCTTGGCGGTGTTCCTTGTTGAGTACGGTTCTCTAGCTTCAAACATGTTGACCCTTAAATTCTGCTTCATGCTCAATTCAGAAACATGGTGTTCTGGGGACTGCAGTCCAGGAAAAACACTGAGATTTGGAGGCTGAAACAATTTTTTTGAAAAAAAGGCGCCTTGGAAAGAACCTTTCAGTTCCTTAAGATTTGCCAAAAGTTACACAGGAATGCTTTTTGTAGGAAAAAGTAGTTTCCATCTGGTATTGACCAAGCTACTCTCCTCTCAGAATAAAACAACAAAAAAAACCCCAAAACCCAGAGCTACAGCCTTTGGGGACAAAAAAGACTTGGCAAATCATGAAGAGCTTTTAGGATCTCTTGGAAGACAATGTGATATGAAGGTACTAAGTGCGTTAGGATTGGGTGCTAGGGTTCGGGTGGTCTTTTTTTCCTGGGATGGGAGGGGACGGGGGAGGTAGGTTTGGAGAATGCTTTCTTCAAAGTGGGCATAGCAGTTCAAGGACTAGATGCTGTTGTTCTACAGGTGGATGTCTGTCAAATTCAGTTACTCTAATGTGGAACAGTTTCCACATCTACTTGAAAGAGATACTTCTATAGTGGGAGAGATGGTGACACTAAAGCTGCTTAAAAATGTTGGTAGAAGACTGGGAAATTTTCCATTAAAACTTCTGTTTTCTATGGAAGGTTTTTGCTCTTTTGCTGGGAGAAAAATATCCAGTAATCATCAGTATTCAAATTCTCAGTCAGAAAATAAAAATATCAATGAGAAATACCTCTTCATGTTCTGGTTATAGTGTGCCTCATTCTCCTTACRTCTCATTCTCTAAGACAAGCATGGGGTTACTAAGGTGCTTGGTATCTTCCTGTGTACTAGGGCCAGATGAATACTATGGTATGCAATAATGTTTAAGCAAGATGGGAGACTTTGCATCACGGGAAGGAAAGGTCTAATGAGGAAGTCTGTTTCGTGAAATATCTGAACTCCAATTTCCTTTCAGTGACACCATTTCTGAATCAATTTTTAGCAAATGACAGAAAATTATTTTTAAATAAGTACTACAGGAAATAATAAATTCAGTTTTAATTGGTCATGCTTGGCTTTTGGTGGAATTGAGAAGAGAGGCTTTTGAATGCTGAACCTTTTGTGCTTTCTTTTGCTGGATAAAAGATATGCTCATTTGAGCAGCAACTTCATGGTGATACTATAATATTGAGTAAGATACTTTAAATTACTACAAATATCTACTAAGTGAATAGAGCCCTCCATTGGCTGCAGGCCAGGCAGCATTCAGGCCTGTATTTTATTTTGAGAATTGCTTCTAAATAAGAGTTCTGGTTGTTGTGTAACTGTAAGTCAGGGATTTCTCATAGAGGAAAAATATTTCGTTATGAGTGAAATTAATTAGAAACTGATGAACTTATAATTTGGCAGTCTGATTTCCTTTAGTGATCAGACTTTTTTTTTAGTCTTTTTATTAGTCCCTCCATCCTCCTCATCCTTCTGTTCTGCCACTTGTTTTGTCTAAACTGTTGGCTAGTTTTTGGCTAGATCTACGAAAAGAATAGACTTTCAAATATTAGTTTCCTGTAAGTTATGTGAAAATAAGCAGCTGGAAGAGAAGAGGATCTAGATTAGTGCAAAGCAATTTAGAACTCAGTTTTTGCATTCTGTTTTGGCAGCAGCCAGCTGGGCAGTCCGCATGTGCGTCGCTCTGGACTAGCCTCAGCAGGTCTTGTCTTTTGACCTGCAGGGTATCACAGGGCTTGTGAGGCAGTAACAGCTGGGGTTACTGTGGTGAGGAAATGGAAAGGGAATTAAGGTTCCCAGGTGTGAATTTGTAGGAAGCCATGGTTTGTTGGTTTTGTTGCTTGCCGTTTTCAAATCCAGTGGGAAGCAGTCCCAACTTTCTGTTGCTAGCTTGTACAATGAATGGTAAGTATTTAATACAATTTAAGGCTAATTTAGGTTATAAATAAGGTTAATTTAAGGCTTTGTCAGCTGGCAGTCTGAACTTTGTGTGTGTTATAACCATTGCACTCGGTTGCATGTGGTTAAGAATAAGCAGTGAAAAGACCAAACAAATGCACTTTTGATTAATGCTTTTAAATGTTTTAAGACATAATMATTTTGAGATGGTTATGCTTCATAACTCTTTTGTCTAGAGAGAATGGTTATTGGGATACTGGAAATCCAAAGCCATGTTATTTTTAATGGAAGCTTTTAAATAATATATATACTCTTTCTCTTATGGACCAATGTTTAAGAAGTGTCCCTCTAAATGCCATTTTGTGTAACTGTAGAGGTTAGTTTTTATACATTTGTCTGAAAGAGATTTGAATGTAAATTGTCTGAAAGAGATTTGAATGTAAATGCAGAAGCCTTGGTTTGTTTTCTGGAGCAACTTATACTTAAAATGACTTCTGCCTTATTAAAGCTAATTATTTAAAATCGTATCCCTGCAGCTTAAATAGATGGGACTCCAGAATAAATTATTGCAGCCTAAAGGAAGAAGCTTCAGTTTTTGTTCATTTTAACTGTGCCTATAGTGTTTGTCAGTAATATTGTTCACTCCCCTATAATTGAATTGACCTACCAGTATCAAATGAAATAGCACCAACAGAAATGAGCAGTTTAACAAGGTAACAGTGTATACGTGATAATTTCTGTTGTTATAATGTTTGATGTTTGTGACATTTAAATATTTTGGAGGGGGAAGGGGAAGCTGTTTACTGTTCTAAAATTCTGCTTAAAGTCTAGATTCCAGAATTGTATTCAGCACATAGCTGACTTGAAGAAATAAAATACTCAAGTGTTTAAGATTAAACACAAGGGAAGGTCAGTTGCTATTAAAAACGAAGTTGAATTAAAAAATCTTTGGATGTGTGCAATATAAACTTTTCCATTTTTGACACATTAGTGAATTATTAAAAAAGAGTTGTGATAGCTATATCTGCACTGGCATGCTAACAAAAATTAGGGGAAATCAATAAAGATAGTAAGCCAATGCATATAAATTAAAGTTCTGTGAGGATGCTGCTCTTGGGAAAGTAAAAATGGTGTTACAGTGCTGTAGGCTTAACTTTAAGCAGATACTAACATTCCAAAAAACCCTAAGACAAAGATCTGGGGCTGAAGTTCCTGTAAGATTTCAGTTTGTGGTCTTTATTGAGATTTCAAAGTTAGTTACATTGGGAAAACAACTGAGGGTAGATAGTAGCCCTTTTTGATTAGAAATACACTATAATTCTTAGCCTCCTTGAGGGAGAAGAAAAGATTCTATGCAAGCTCGTTACTGTTTTGTAAAACCACATCATACACAATTTTAAGTTCATAAATGAAAACGATGTTTTTACTTAAAAAATATTTAGTGCCAAAGAAACAAAACAGAGGAGAAATTATAGGAGAAATTATAATGTATCCCTAAATGAAAAAAGCTCACTGAAACAAGAAGTTAACTTTTTAGATTTCTTCCATGATTTTCTTATCAAGGTATAAAACTTCAAAAGCAAAACAAAAAAACCCTGACTCTTAGGGCCAGCACTCAGTTGTACCTGTTACTCTGTACTTCTTGCATTCCTGTATCTTGGGCCATTTTAGAGCTGGGAGCTGATATGCTGTTGCATGCAGTTAACATGTGAATTAACATCTCTCTAGTTCCTGTGCATGAAGAGCATCTCATACATGTAGTTAATGTGGAATGTGTACAATAAATTAACATTGTTTGGCAATAACAGAACTGAATTTCTGCAGAAAGGTATGGTTTGTGGGACAAGAGCTAGCTTCTTAATCATGTACGGTTTTCAGGGGAACACAGGCTCTTTTTGGCTGCGTGACTGGACAGGTGAATTTGGAAACTTGAAAATCAGAAGTTTGTTTTGACCATCATGCATATGGTCTGACAGGTAGACATCCTCAAGGGGGAGGAAACGGTTGTGGTGACATGTTATAGCTGGGAGAAAGCTGCGGAGCTGAGAGAAGGCATTTAGTGGCTGCAAGAGGATGAAACAAAAGCTCTCTGCATAGTGAAGCTGTTTTGTGTTGTTCTTTCTCAAATTCTGTTAATAAAATGGCTCTGAAAAAAAAACTGGAACTGCGCTGTTTTTCAGGTATGGCTTTATCTCCAGGAGGAGAGCATCAGCTCTTGAGTGTAAAACCTGCTTTTGTCACAAAAGAAAGAAGTAATTCCAGACATGCATGTCATTTAGCAAGACAGTATGATTGTCTCTAGCCAGTAGTTCTTTGCCTCCCTATACCAAATCTTCCTGGTCTCCAGATTTAAGCACATGATCAAATTGTTGCATAGTAGGCGAGCGATGACGATTGTCACCTGTGTATTTGTAGCTAATGGCAAATAGAGATAACCACCTTGCTTAGCAGACTTGATACAGGTTTAACTAAGTTGCTTCAGACTGCTTGCCACAGCCTAGGAGTCTGCATATAGGCAGTTACTGCAGTTCAAATGCAAGATAAGTTTCTATACTGCAGTTACTCTGTTTCTGAGCTAGCAGTTGGATATTAACTGTGTTTCATAATCACTCTCAATCTTTGGAAACAAGTACTGTGTCAAGATGTAGAACATAATGTACGTATTTACTTAAGTATTTGTAATTCTTAAACAAGCTTCTGCCTTTCTGTTCTGTCACCCTGAATGTAAATTTAGCCTCACAAGGTTTTCTTTTCTCCTGTTGCCCTTCTATGTAATGTTCTTGTGCAGACTGTATTCCTTCATTTTTGGCCTTTTTTTTCTTTTAATCTAGCTTTTATTTTACTGAGATTGTAAGTGTGGGGTTTTTTCTTCTTCCCCTGGAGTCACTGAATTAGACCTTTCACATCCACCCTTGTGAGCTTAGCCAAGGCAGAAGAACAAAGATCTCTTGTTGTACGCAGCTTTCTCAACAAGTCACGGCACTGTTAATATTGCCCTGTCAAATCAATTTACTTCAGGAGAAGCAGCACCTGTCGGGAGAGTACACTGTCTGATAAGCTAAGGTGCTCCAGGGGATGGTGGCCAAGCTTTAGATGGCAAGCTTCATTGCCTGCTCCATCACCTGAAAACTTCTTGTTTTCTATACACTCTGCAGTAACATTTTATACTGGATAGAGTCCTGCTTGAAACAGTCATTTCACAGAGTCTTGGGAATTGACTACAGAACAGCCTGTTTCAGTTTAGTTACCAATGTTTGATACAGATGTTGCTGTGAATTGAAAAGTATACTTTAAAGCTCACATTAGGATATAGTGTCTGGTGTTTGCCAACTATCTTCTAAAATGAAATCACTTCTCTCCTTTCTTTAGGTTCTCTTATGCATGTTGGTAAGTGGTCTGCTGGTCTAAACTGTCTTTGGTCTGGCTTTTCATTGTGGCTAGCCAAGATATTTGATCCATTATTTTTCTGCTTGCTTGGTTCCTCTCTGTGCTCACGCATGTGTGTCTTCAGAGCAAGCTGAATACTTGCTTTTTTGAAAAAGAATACTTCACAGCATGATTAAGCTTGAAATAATATGCAGATTTTCACTGAAGAGTTGCTGATAAAGTATTTCCCTTGAGTAAGATGGTGATAGGCTTTTTGAGTCAGGAATCTATCACGTTTTATTATGGGAAGTGTTGAGTGATTTGGGGAGTGGGAACAGTTAAATGTATGAATAAAACTTTCCTCTTGCTTCATCATTTGTCAGCATTCCTTTTGCCATAAGATCTCAGATTGAGATTGGGAGTCCTCTGTTCCTCTTAACTTTGTCTTTTGGAGTTGAGAGCATTTTACAGATGGGCAATATAAACTGATGGATTCCTCTGATTGTATGTTAGAGTTGCAAAAAGCCTGTTTCAAATTGGATTAAGAGTCAGTTAGACTCAGTGGCAGCAAAAATGCATTTACTCATCCAGCTGAAGATTTGAATAAAATAGCATGTGACTTGTCCCATCTTCCAAAAACTGATTAACAGGGTAGGGACAATTGAAATAAGCAACACTAACTTTCTGAGAAAGTGTTTCAGTGTTGGGGCCAAATGTTCCTTTCCTGTATGCGCTTACCTTAGTATCCACACTTACCTTTGGCTTTTAGACAGCTACCTTCCTGTCAAAATCACGATCCACTCCTTGGCATTAGGATCTCCAGAAAGCAGGAAGTGCTCCTGGGCTGCCTTTCCTGCTTTGCTTTTGTTTTATCTGGCTAGTGTTGGCTTCCATCTTAGTACAGCAGGCAAGGAGGTTTGTGTAGCAATGATTGCCTGAAGCACCTGTAAGGAACATGCTGTTTTAATTATGGGGCTCATTATGTGATAGGTAGTTGGGATCGCCTGATCGGTAAGGTTTGGTCTGAAAAATTGCCAATGAATTATGAAGCCTGTAGTATTTGCTGCATAATGGTAACAGTTAATCCCCGTATGTAAGAGTATCTTTTTTTTTAGTTTTGGCTTAATTTACTGAAGTGGGCATTCAAATAAAATTAAAAAAAAAAAAAACCACCACACCTTAAACCAAACCTGTCATAAGATGCTTGTCTCAAGAAGACATAAAAATTAAGATTTGAGATGCTCATTCTCTGCCCATTCACTTCAGTAATACTGTGAAACAAAATCACTCTGGCTTTAGTCCAAAACCAATTTATGAATGTGCCAAAAATGTGATAAATGCTAATCAAATGTAAAATAATGAATCAGCTGTGACATCATATCATGGAAATTAAACATCGTGCAAACCCTTGCCTAAGGAAAATAAGTTGTCAGGAAAAATACTAATTTTTGTGATAATCAAGTTTTCTTTGCTTTTCATTTCCATATCTAATTTATGTTTAAGTTTAACTCTTTATAACAGATAGTTGCTATGGAAGCCATTTCAAATGGGATTTAATTTATAGAAGAGAAAAGGATTACCACTCCCACTTAATACTATGAAAGTAGAATTGAATGTATAGAATGTTTATTCTATTTTGAGGGTCAGAAATATTTAAGAGGATGAAAAAATAACTTTCCAAACATTTCACATACTGCCATAACCCTTTTAAGTAAGCAAGCCACTGTTCAGTGCTGTGGTACCTGTTTTCCTTGTCAGTGCTGGAAAAATCTGATTGCCAATGAATTGTACCTGTTTAATGACAAGTTCCAAGAATATTTCATAAGGGAGAGCTTTTATGGATTGGTAGGGCTATTCTAGGGACACAGTCCTAAGGGTTAACTATTAATAGCTGTCTTCAACACACAGTTGAAGATGTGGAGTAAGGTTTGTTAGGTGGGTCTGACTGACTTGCCTCCTATGTCTGTAATTTGCTGACCTCGGGCAGGTGTATATAAAAACAAAAATGATCTCCCTACCTTGTTACATCTAGTGCCATTTGTCTCAAGCACATAGCATACTCCTTTCAGGAACTTGCTGAGTTCTGTCTTAAGAGCAACAGTGAAGTTTGTTTTTTATGCCTGCATTTCCCCTTAACCTTTCAGAATCTTCCTTCCTAGTTTCCATCCCAACTATATTCCTAGCTAGCTGTGGTCATTATTGTTACCTTGTTGTTGTTTGGTTAGCTTAAATACTTATTTTCCTGCATCAGTTTTTGCCTCTGTCATAATTGTAAGTAACAATAATATCCCTTTTCAGCTATAGTTTTGTCAGCCTAAACAGGTGAAGACCTTTCCTTTTAAACCTGTAAGATAGGATCTCTATTCTTTGTGTAGTTTTTCTATGCCTGTTTCAGTTTGAATTTATCTTTCTTGAAAATGAGTTACTCCTGTTTTGCACAGTATTGCAGAAGTGATTATTTTAGGATCTTACGGAGTAGTACCGAACTCGTCTACTTCTGTTGTGATTTACTTTTGCATCTGATAATGGCATTTGTCTGTTTCATGGTTGTATCATGGCCATCTTGTGATCAGTTGTTATGCACAGAATGTTCTCCTCATTTTCAACTGTTTGAATTCCTAGCTGCATACAGAATTATTGGTCTCCAAGTGCATAACCTTGCATTTTTGTTTCATTTTGTTTCATTGAGTTTTTCCTGTATCTGTTACTTTCATCATCAGACTCATGATCCTTTCTATAGGTTAATCCAATCCTCCTGTCTTGGCAGTGCCTCTCAACTTTGAGGTCTCAGCCAACATGTTTCATCAGTGTAGCTTTACCTTTGGTGTAAGTGTTACTCATTAAAATACTAGGTAAGATTGGCATTAAAGTTTGTCCTTGACAATCCCCAACTGTGTAACCTCTTTCTCAACTTTATTTCATTCTTTGACATTGCTAATATCTGAATGTTTTTATTGCCTTTCTTGGGAATATTCCAGAGTACTTCATATTTTATGATTTCCAAATGCAGTGTACAAAAATGCTACCATGTCTAGGATGTAGTGCACAATATAATGATAGTTTATTATTAAATAAAAACATATTATGGGTATTCAGTACAAGAGTATCTACAAAACTCTCCTGAGCAGAGTCCTACTAGGCACACCACATACTTAAACAATTACACATTAGCAGTGTTCTGGTAGCCTTTGAATGTTATGTTCTATCAAGAAGATGTCTTTAAGAATTCTCCTGTATTTGGTCAGTTTAAGGTGGGTTGAAATCATGTATGAGGTGTAACTTTGAAAAAGGCTGGACTTTTTTTTTTTTTTTTTTTTTTTTTTTTTTTTTTTTTTTTTAAGATCTCCACAAATGATCCTGCCTCTCCATTTCTGTTGATAATTAAACCAACACTGTCTTGTCCATGTTACTTTGGGTTGAATTATAATACTACAGAACTTTGATTTGAAGGTTCTTTTCCTGAATTTTCTTTGGGGTCTGTCTTCAGCTGGAAACATTTATAATCTATTATTTTTGATACAATGTGGATGATGATTTCTGTTTTAATCATCCTTTCTTGCTTAGGTGTCCTGACCTGCCCTGAATCAGCTGACACTTCAAAGCCATGACAATATCACAAAATTTTATCACTCAATTCAAACCATTCTGTAAAAGCTTTCTTTAGTTCTTTCTACAATCAGCAAGGTATTGGTACAACTTGGGGACTTGAATTCATGCATCCCTCAAAGTTTTGATCTTGTTAATTCACTTTCTGATTTCCTTAAGGACAAACACAGATTTTCTTTCCCCATGTATTGGTTTCTTGATCTTCCATGTAGTTAGCAGAAATTTTCTGTGGCTAATGTTGTAATAATGCTAATCATTCTAATAATGCTGTTCACATTGCCTTCTAGAGGCTTCATTTTACACTGCTGTGTGATAAGCAGTGTACATAGAGAGGTGATCCCAGCTCTGAATGGTTAGCAAATTAATACAATAGGTGGGAGGGAGAAGAGAAACAAAGTGATCTGCCCAGGATTGCAGTATGGGTTACTAGCAGATAGAGCTCTGGTTTCTTTATCCTATACTGGACCATATAGCATTTCATTGGTTCCTGTCCATCTCTTTACCTGACAGTTCTTAATATACAGTTTGTTAATAAAAACACAGTAGGGATGAGAAAAGAAATAAGACGCTACCCCATATCTGTGGGCTTGCATTAAGTAGCTTTGCTAAGAGTTCCTGTGAACTGATAGCATTTGATATCATTCTGGACCTGTGAAGCTCCTCTCTCCCTCCCT
The DNA here is from genome assembly GCF_003343035.1 of Apteryx rowi. NCBI lineage: Eukaryota > Metazoa > Chordata > Aves > Apterygiformes > Apterygidae > Apteryx > Apteryx rowi. Next base: position 477,772 of record NW_020450913.1, on the reverse strand, counting down.
CCCTCCCTCCCTGGAAGAAAACCACTAACAACAAAACTAATGGTATGGGTCTGCATTTCTTTAAACACTGAACAATTTACGTTGACAGTGTTGTTACTATACCCTGAAAAGAATCAACACTTTTAGAGGCAAAACTGCTATGTTGCCATAATACTTTATATTTAGGTCTGTCAATAAAGTATGAATATACAGGGGATGTTTGGTTGCATTTAGAGTACTTAATATAATTTTATTTTATTAAAACAGATGATCTGTCACAGCTTGTCCACTATACCTTCACAAAGTCAGTGTTTTGACATTCTCCAGACTGGCATCTGTAAATATTTGGTAAGTAAGATTGTTTTCTATGTTAACTTGCTCATGTTGAATTTTGTAATAGTCTGTTTAACCCTCAAAACCATTTCTTCCGTATATTTCATATGTTCTATGTATAATTTCAGCATTTGCAAAAATTTTAAACACAATTAGTGGAGTTTGAAAAATATCTGACTTTTTTAGTATCCAAACATCTGTTTGGATACTAAATATATATATTTTTTCTCCTCTGATTTCTGAACACTTCAGATTGTTCTCAAACGAGGACAGTCATAAATGAAAACTTTTCTTTTCTTAAAAGAACAACTAGCAACTATAAATGAGTTTTACAGTCTTTCTTCTCTTTCAAATCCTAATGCTCCATAATCTCAGGATAGTGATGCCAAAGCCGGTACTGGGTAATAGAGTTCTCGGGCAGAGTTTGAAGGTTGGCTATCTTTGATACTTGTTGCTAAGAGGAAGGACTTGTATGTCCTGTTATTGAAACAGTTCTGTGATCTATTAAGTATTCACAATTGAGGCCTTCCTAAAAATTCCTAGTCCAAAGCTTCCATACGAAATGGCTCATCCGTAACTGTATTCTGTTTTTTGGGTGTTTTTTTTTTGTTTTTKTTTTTTGTGGGTTTGGGGGGGGTTGGGGGAGGTTTTGGGGGAAGTTGGGGTTGTGTTTTGGTGTTTTTTGAGGTAGAGGTTTCAGTTAAATTGCTGCTTCTAGAATCAGCTTGTGTTTTCTAATCCATGGGCCTTTGAAAGCAAAATGTTAAGTGATATTTGCATTTCTGGTAGTGGGTTTTTATAGTTAAAGATCTTGGGGCAGTAGACTAATTAATATGCTGATGACAGTTGCTGAATCACTTAACAGGGAAGGAAGGCCATGTGTGGGCAACATCCTGTACTGAAACTTGTTTGAGCTGTCTTATCTACTGGATTTGCATAAACTGAAATGCCTGTATTCATAGCATCTTCCAGTTTTGGTGACTGGCATCGGTGTTAAGAGACGGGCTAATTCAATCTTCAGGGTGCTTCTTTATATACAGCTATCCATCTAGCTCACTCATTATTTCCTATTTGTGGTTGGTCAAGATCATCATTATTAATTTAGTAAATTGTTATTTGGTGCCTCCTTGTCTGGAATGCAGCAAGGTCTTGTGACAGTTACAGTCCATCTTCGTCACGCAGGAATGTCATCTGCAAAACCCCAAACTCTGCAACTAGCTGGTGTGAGGTCAGCTTGGGATGAGAATTTGTTGTGCTCTTTGCCTTGTCAATACTCCTGTTTTGGCAGTGGAGTGCCACAAGGTGACTAGGCTTCCTTTTGTCTTCCAGCAGAGTTCCACATGCACCTGTGGCCTCCATCCAAAGACCTTGGGCACTGTCACACCCATTCTAGGGAGATGTCTGTTCTAGGGCACACTCGTGTTCCTGACGCCTCATGCCAAACCTTGGGGTCTTAAAACTGTCATTTTATATGACTGACTTGGCACAGTAAGTGTCATTCCTCCAACCACCAGTTTCCCTTGTTTGTTGGCTCAATCAAGTGTGTGTCAACTGGGGTAGTGATAAAGTGTAAAGAGCTCTGGACTTTGCCCAGAAGGGTGTTGCTTTAACCCACTTGGACTGCCTCTCACAGGCTGCACCAGTCTCTGTAGTAGACCACCATCTTCTGCAGGATGATCAGTTCTCACCAAATAGTGGGAAATCGTACGCTAGACTGATCAGGAGACCAATTCAATGTGTCCTCATTGTTCTTTTTTTCCTACTTCAGTATACTTGTTTCTAGGGCTGAATTTGTTCTTCATATCTTGATTTTGTGAGGGCTCTTTTTACCTTTACCTTTTGGAGGATTCTGCTGTTTGTTTCAACAGCCTAGAAACCTAAAGGAAATAAAAATTTCTGTGTAGTGTCTTTTGTAATGCTTTCTGATTTTTCTGTAGAACTTGATTATGAGAGCACTTTCTCTTCAAGTCCAGGTGATGTGGGTTTGGTTTCACTCCCTTAGTTCCTTCTTTTTGGAGTAATCGTTAATCTACTAATGTTCCATCAGATGATATTCTGATGTTTTTATTGGAAATATAAAGAAGTTTAAGCCTTTCATTGTTCTTTTTTTAACCATCCCACAAGTAATTGTACCAATGGAATATACTGTATTTTGTTAGCTTCTACTTTATTTGTGTTTTTCTAAAAATTGGTAAGTAACAGCCCACCTTGTTAAGCAAACCAACTGTATTTGATAGTTTAAAAAAAATCTACTTGGGGTGCAGAGCAAATTAGGCTTCTTTAACATTCCTGAAAGTAGTTTTTTGTTGAGATGAATGGTGCCACATTAGCAATGTGTGATTTTACAATATTAATAATATTAATAATAATAATAAATATATTAATAATATAGCAGGACAAAGATCTAGCATAGTTATGAGTAGCATTTCAAATATTAAATTGTTTTTTAATTCACCACCTCTATCCAAAAAAAGACCTTTTTTCAAATTATTTTACTTATTGTGCCTACAAAATTCTGACACAAGATGATACTCTAATTTTAACAACTTGGAAGATCACCCCAGGTGATCCAGCATATGTTCCATTAGCTTTAATTTAACTCAGCTCATAATTCTCTCATTCCTGTCAAGCATGTTGAATTTCTAAGACTAGCCCTGTTGACTATCCAGCAGATGCTTTTCTTTCTGGAGAATAAATCTGAGTTTCCTTCTACTTCACTGACTGCTGCAGTGCTGCTTCAAGACATGGAAGGGCTGCTCTGTCCCATGAAAAGAAAAGACCTGTTCTGTCTGAAATGTGGTTCTTGTGCGTGACTAACATGTTTCAAAGCACTGACTCAAAGCATTGTGTTCTTTTTGGATACATTTGAGATGAGTGATGCATATTTAGAGGGGATAGAATGAAGATGTTGGTTTCTTATCTTGCTACAGCTGCTGTTAGCTGCCTGTTTTATCACTTTTTATTTGAAATTCAGTGGTTTAGGAACCGGAGTAACTTTTTAAAACTTCTGCATGATAATCTGGGTGGTCTTTTTTTTTTTTTAATGTCAAAAAAGAGTTGCATTGCTCAGAAAATACCCTAAATCTGTGCGCTTGAATTGATTCTAGATTTTGTCCTCTTTTCCTAGCTTGTAACATCGCACATAAACAGTTGAGTTCTGAAAGGCCTGTGTGCTGTAGGAATTTTAAGAAGGGATGGAGTCCTTAAATTTTTATCCTGGTCTTTCATAGGGAAGGAAGTGGCTGTAAATTCCAGACTTTTGGATTTGGGATTTTCAAGTGGAGAAAAATAAGACTTCCTCATTTTATTGAGAAAGGCACAAGACCATCTCTTCATTTATACTAATCAAGGAAGAGGCGTACCACTAAGCACTTTGGGTTGCTGATCAACTTCACCTATACTTTGTTTGCACATCTCTGCAAAATGTAATAAAAGGGATGAGGCAGGCCTTGTTTCACAGGGATATAATGTGTGTTTTCCCCCCTTCTATTGATATGGGTGTCACTTTCTAAGGAAAATGGGGATTTCTAAAAATGCAGGAGCATGTTATTGACTACAGCAGAAACAAAGTAATATTTCTAGTAAGAGAGAAATACTGCTCTAGACATGCTTGTATACAAGCAAAAAATACTGTAAAAAGTGATGAACTTTCTTTTTCAATACAGGTTGGATTGGTTGTAATACCTGATAGCACAGCTGGATCTGTTCTGTGTGCCATAAATAAGCTCTTGGATCAAGCTTGCATCCTAAATGAAAATCTGCACAAGTTCTTAGCCTCTTGTTGTTACAGTCTTTTGTACTTTCTGCTAACTTTAGACAAAGAGGATGCAGAACATGTACGGAAAAGGTAATGTTGCTTTTCTTATTGCTTTGTCTCTGCCATTAAAACCACAAGTGTATAGAAATGTAAAATGAAAGGACAGAACTTTTCACCCTGTTCTTTTTCCTTTCTTCCTTACTCTGAAAGAGCATTTGGATTTAAGAAACACATCTGTAAGGTTAGCTGGAATTATTTAAAAAGGTAACTGAAGAAGCTTTCATCTCAAAGCTTTTACTTAACACAATTGTTCTAGTTAGATGTCAGAACAATACTGACTTTAGAAAGGCAGATATTTATACCTTAATCTTTAGATTTAACCTTTGGTTTCATTAGATACATTGAAAAGCAATGTGTAAAGGATTTGGCTTTATAAGTTTATACTCAAATATTCGAGCTTTAGCAAAACTTCTCAGGCATCATTTTACAGACTGACAATGCATTTGATTAAAAAAGAAACAGATATCAGATTTAAATAAGTTTATTTACCTCTGCAGCAGAAATGTCTTTAAACAATTTAAACAAGTTTTTTTTCCTGTAGCTGTTCCATATACAAAAAATTGTTGTTCAAAGCTCACTTAATTTTAAGATGTGCGTTTAACACTAGATTCATCCTTCACTTACACTGTTTAATGACTTACATATTACAAAAAGCAGATTTTATTGTTTGATTTCTTATAAGTCTTAAAGATTCGGGTGTACCTGAATTATAATTGAAATAAACGCTTCCCTGCTACATCAAGCTGAGATTACACTGTGTAAGAGTTTCAGCAACATTTATATCCTGAACCCTAATTTTTTTTTCCTGTGCTGAACAGAATTTTAATATTTTTAAGTTTAGCATTTTCTGGTACAGATTTGCTGCTTCAAAATTAGTAACTTGTAAATATAATCATGACTGCTGTCTTCACCATAGAGGCACCTTTCCTTGTACAGATGTGAAGATAAGTCACAGAAGCATATTTGCAATAAGTGTCTCTGATCATTTCAATTTTTGTTCTCGTTTCCTCTCAGGGATCTGCTGTGGGGATCATGTATTTCTGCATTAGCACTCCTGCCCCGATTATTGAGACTGATGCTGCAAAGTCTTCAAGTGAACAGGATCTGTCGGGAAGAACTGCCTGTTGTTGCTCAGTTGCTTCGCTTATTAATGCAACATGGTCAGCTCAGGAGCCATATGGTGACAAATGAATTTCTAGTGCAACAGATTATCAAGGACATGATGGTATGAAACTTTTTGCTGTCTCCCAGAGACTACACAGATATACTTCATGCTTATATTTAAAAATTATTACAAACCCTGGAAAAAGACATCGTAAAAACAAAAGTTACAATTGTCTTTTGTCTTGGCCTTGCAGCTTATATAGTAGGCTACTTGTCTGAACAGCTGTATTCAAAACTGTCTCATCTGTGTGATGACGTTTAGCTTGCATCCAATCCAGGGACCCTGGACAACAGTCTGCTGCATGAAAAAATGCACTGGAATTGGATTGCTTGTTTCATTTGATAACCTGACCTTATAGATATAACTGATAGTGTACACACAGCCAGTCTGATGGAGAACTGCTGGAGACCAAAAATAAACTAATTCTTTTTGTTTATTGGAGTATGGATGCATATGTGTACTGAGATGGCATTAAATCAGACAAGCTTTCTAAAACCTATATGGCGAAAAATACATTCTTTCAAGTGTTTAAGTCCTTAGAGAGGTAAATTAAAAAATGTGCTATTACTACTATTGCTTCTGTTGTCAGGGAACACATCTGAAGCTGCCTTCTCTCAAACATCATACTAGTTTTGAATGCAATGAGTTAGTGTGCCCCACAGGTTTGAATAAGTAAGCTGCACCTACCTTTTAGTAGCTTTTTAAAGAACTAGCATCAGACACCTCAGAGGTGGCAAGAGAGTATCTTGCAAATTCTCTAACAGAAAATGATATGGTTGGCTTCATTTTTAAAATGGCTTAGCCAGTTTTTGTGATGCTCCACTATAGGAGTTCTGTCTTTTGTTTTTTAAATCACTTACTTATGAATGCTAAAGGGGGATGAATTACTGGACTGTTGTCTGTGGTGTTCTGTTGGTAGCAGTTCTCATGAAGACTGGGGCATTGAGCTCTTCTGCCATAAGTAGAACCATGCTCATTTATATTTTTATTGACCATAAATTGCAGAATTGGAAAGTAAGCAAGCCACTGTAATCGAGAGTAAGGAGAGCACATCTGGTGTAATTTATATATTTCATAATGTAACATTAAGTGTACCAAATGGTAACATTTTATTATTTCAGTATTAACAGACATACCATGTTTCATTATTTAAATAAAAAGATGCCACTGTGTGCAGGTGAACAAGGCTATTTTGAATCTTTAACAGAGCAGCTGGTTAACTGTGAAAACAAAGTCCGCAAAACTTTACTGTTGATGACATTAAGCTTTATGTTCTTTCCCTTCTTTCTAGACACTGAAGAGTGGTGAAGTTCAAGAGCAATGGCTAACAGACCTCCATTACTGTTTCAACATCTACCTTGCCTCTCATTCCCAGGGACCTGGCCCTATAAGCATGGTATATTAAAGAGGCAGAACTACATTATTGTAAAGCATTTACTTCTATTTAGTTTTGAATAGAAGATGTTGGAACAAAGCTTGTCAATTTTTTTGTAAGTGAAACTCAGAATAAAAATTTTCCAAAGAACTGCATATCTCTTAACTTTCTCTTTAAGCAAGTAAATACTACTTTGCTGGAAGTTGTGTTAGTAGGTGTGGTGACCACAGTGAAGGGTCTACTAAGACAAATCCAACCTCCTTGAGGCTTAAGTGCTAGTAGAGAAACAATTTTGATGCCAAATCACCTATTATTTCTAAGCATCATATTAATTAAAAGACTTATGATTATGTAATATGATTATGTACTACAATTATGGAAGAAATTAGAATACAGTATACTTTGAAACTAGAGCAATTTTTTTTATTTTTGGTGACTTCATACTTTTAAAGACTTTCTGCAATATGAATATTTTGCATAGGCAGTTCCAAAACTATTATAAAAGACTCGAGTTTCCTTCCAAAACAGGCCCCATCTTCTCTTGTCTTTTGTAGAAAGAAGACTCCTCTTGTGCATGTATAAAAAGACAATTATTTTATTAATGAGGAAAAAACTAGTGATTATATCAAAGGATAAAAACACAAGCTGTGGAAAGAAGTTTATTTACTGAGAGTGAGAGATAGATAGATATCACAGTAAATATATATAATTTTTTTCCCTGTCAACATTTCTATTTATCCCTCTAAATCCATAGCAAGCTAAGACATAACTTGTTTCTTTGGTACAAAATTGGCACATGAAGGCTGTTCTTCCTTTCCTGTTTAGGTTGTGAAATACATTTAATAAATTTGGGGTGAAATCTAACTGCAGTCTTTCAGAACTGTTGCATCTTTAGCACAGTTTTCCTCTCCTTTGAAACTACATTTAATGAACACATTCAAAATACCTACTTTTGAGAATGGGAGACTTTAGGAATGTCGAACTACTGCAACCTTATTGTAATGCTGGTCTTAGCACTTAATTTATTTACTGACAGGATGAAGTCTGAATTGCATTTGGAAACAGAAAATTAACTGTTGCATTTAAAAACTAATTTGCACATAAAATAAAATGAGTCCAACTCTCCTGGAAGTCTGTTTGGCATGTAATGCTGAGATAAATACAAAATTGAAAATACCTGTTGTAGTTTAATAGGTTCTTACATTACAAAAAAATACCAATTGTACAGGAAAGTGTTCTTTAAGTTCTAACCATTCCAGTTTGCTTAATGCTTGAGTCTTGTATTTTTCAGTTTTGCAGCAGTGGTTGATCTCATGTTATATGAAAACTGCTTTGATTTTCCCATGTTCTCCAGCAAATTAACATACTGTAGGTTGTTTACTGTAAGAGAACAAAATGATTTTGAGTTACACTGGTTTGAAGGAAGAAAAGTTTAATCAATAYTGGGTTCTAGATTTCATTAAACAATGAACCTACCACAAGAAGAACATGCCTTTTTCACAACATCTCACTGTTAATTATCTGTAGATAGAGTTATTTTTCTTGCACTCAATACAACTTAAAACACTACTGCAGATGTAACTTTGAGAACCTATAGTAATGGAGCTTAACTTAAGATTTACTTGCATAAATGACTGAATGTTTTCAGGCTGACAGTTCAGTCACTACCAGAATGCTGGTGGCAGAGTTTGCTGAAGAGGGGCAAAGGACTTTGTTTAGCAATATTTCCATTTTCTAACATTAGGTACTTAGTGCTTTCTAGAATGTATGGGATGTTTGTGTCCATGGCTAAAGCAAGTATTCTCTGAATTACTAGCAAGCAAAAAATGAACATTAGCTGACCATCCTCTTCATAGTTCTGATTCTGGCTTAACTTCTGGATATATTTAATATTTTTATTTACTGTAGTCTATTACAAACAGTATGTGTATATTTCTTTCCCAATTTTGTAGAGAGTGGATGCAAACATTTAAGTGCCTTATACCATCTAGCCAGAGTCAGGCAAAGTAGGTCAGGCAAAATCTGAACATCCATGAAAAAGAAGCCAGCTTGTCATCTCTAGGACCTATTTCTAATGCCAAGAATTCCAAAATCTCCTCCTCTGCAACTCTAAATACACTTTCATGTCCAACGTGAAACAAAACATGAACTTATCTGTCTGTTGGCCTGCTGCAGAGAGCCTCTGTAAACAGAGCATCACAACAAAGCTCCCTGTCATTTACTAAACTGCCAAAAGACATCTATTTCAAAATAAAACAACAACGTTAAGGTTGCAAATTGTTTTCAATGGGTTCTGGAGTGGTAGAGGCACAATTTTCCTGCACCAGTCCTCAGGAATAAATTTTTTAAATAATAAATTTTTAAATATCTACCCAATGTCTATGTGCACTTTTCCCTAGCTATAATCCCTTCTCCCCCTTGCCCCTTACTTTTTTTAACAGCTTTTTGTACATTTCAATACCTTCTGTGTGTCCCCACTCCAAAGTGTTTGGTCTGCTTATGCCAATAAGTTATATGATTTTGTCAGTTTCCTGTTACAGATCTGTCACTGCATGCTTTCTCCATGAGCTATAGGAGCATTAAAACTAGGGCTGATTGATAGTCTTCATCTTCCCAGATGTACCTTCTGTAAGAGAAGAATCAAACTGAACAGTCCATTTTGACCTACTCCAGGTACCTACGTCAGAAATAGAGTATCTGGCATTAGCCACTGACAGCTCTGAACTTTTCCAGCTAATGTAATGTTGTCATGCACAAAGGCAGACAGATGAAAAGCATGTTATTGTCTTTAAGTCAGGGCTAAAGTTTCCTGAGCTACTATTAGGTGAATGAAAGTAGGCAGTGTTCTAAAGGAACTGGGCAAAGTTCCTATCACTATCCTATTCATCACCAAGTTATGAAAGAAAAGGCCATTCAAACCTCAGAAGAAAGCCTTTTATTTCAGGAGACAGGGAGATCTGTTGTCCTGAAAATTAAACGAAAAGAAGCATTATATACTAAAGATGTTTAAAATTTAGCTTCGTGACTGCATGAAGAGGTGGCAATGAAACACCTGTCTGATAATACCTCTTAACTATAAACAGTTATTTCAAACAGTGGGAGGAAAAAAAGCCTGTCTCTTCATGAGACAGAAACCCACCTACAATTTCAGTATAAATTCAAGGATAGGTCTATTGGTGAATTTCTTTTTGACTTCAGAGTTTTGTAAACTAATGGGAAAAATGTATTTTAATTTCCTTTGTAAATTAGTCTAACTACCAGCTCCTTGAAGTATTTGCTTTCTTACAATAGTGGCATGAGTCATCTGTGGCGTGATTTTGAACTGTGTGTAAAATGACCATGAAGTCCAAATGATCAACAAGGCCCTAGAGCTTTATGTGGTGGAAGGTTAAAATTACCATACCCCCCCCCCCCGCAAATCTCCAAGTAAGTGTATAATACACTCGAAAAATTCTCAAAAAGGGTATTTACTAAACAAGTAATAAGTGAGTTGACAGCATGGAGTCTAGCTTCATTTTTAATCTATTTGTCAAAGTACTGCCACATGTATAAAAGTTCCTTTCTTTAATGGCATTATCATATGTTCATAACCTGTGTTCTTTGATGCTCTTCTGCATTATGTAGTGTAGCCCTGTCTGCCTGCATGTCTTATTTGACAGTCTTGATCCTGCCAAGCTTCCACTGCTTTGCATTTACTCTAGGTTATTGAAGACAATGTTGTCCTGATACCAGTTTTATACATAAGATTTCAGTTACAAACAGAACTAAGGATTTCCCAAGGAAGATCTGGTAATGACTCCATGGCTTCTGATATAAATGCATGCTTTCTTTAGAGTCTGAAAACTTATTCCAAGTACAATTTTATGAAACAGCTGAGGCTCTGTGCATAGAACAGGACACCCCAATATGACATTTTAGAAGAAAGAAGAAAGGGCAGAGATAAGATGCATTATGAAAATGAATTATCTAATTAAAAAAGCCTATTTTGGGGGTAAATTATTATCTCTCTGGATAGTAACTTTGGATTTTCATGTTTTTGTACATGAACTCAACTATATGTTTCTAACTGAGGTGTGTAAATTCTCAGTACACATAGTGGAAAAATGAGAAAACATCGTCATCTCTATTTCTATAGTGTTGGTAAATATATGAGCTGATAAACCAAAGTATGAGCATCTCTAAGCAATTGTAAGCATAGGTGAGTGTAGAGTGTATATCATCTGGCTTATCACTATGTAACTCCAGCATATTAAGGTCCTTCCTAGTAACAGTTCAGTGAAAACAGGTTTTAATATAAGTAATTCAATATGAAGATAAAAATACACCACTCAAGTAAAGTAGTCCAAAAGTAGTGAAAGAAAGAACATAAAAGCACAAGAGGTTGGCAGTAGTTACATGTTTTGATGGGAGAGCCCAGCTCTTGAACAGATTTTTTTTTCTTTTCTAAGATGAAACTAAAATCACGTATATAAACGTTAACAGTTATAGGAATATAACCAAGTATTTTAAGGTGTGTTTGTCTTACCAGAGGCCAGATGTACTGCAGAAAGTTTAAGCTTAGAAGGAGGTCTTGCTGGCTGATACGCCTTGCCTTCCTGAGAACGTCCTTTAATAAACAGTATGGACAGATTTTTATCATATGAAGATGTGGTTATATACAGTTATAAAGTATTTAACTTGGCTATAGCTTTATCTTTACCTCAAAAATATTTTCATGTAGGTTTACATTTATGGTGAGGAGACTCATGAGACATTCTGTATGACAGGAAATTGTTACAACCCTAACAGAACTTTACATAAACTTTGAATACATCTTGCAGTTGCTATGTAACAGAAGATAGATACATTAAATAATGATCAGCTTTATTTTTTTTTAATCCTTTTTGACTAGCTAAACTACAGAGCCATGATAGAAATGACCTACCACCTTTTAAAATACTGATGGAGTAGGGATGTGCTAGCTATATGTAATCTACACTGTAATGGAACTTAAGTTTTAAAAATGTTTTTCCTCTATTATTTCTCCAAGATGCATTCCTTTGTACAGTGCATATTCAGGCATTCTGCAAAGCAGGGCAGTACTATCATAAAAAGATAATAATCTTTTTAAAAAAACGAAGACATCTTCCAATAAGAACAGCTGTCTTCAAACAAAAAAGGTATTAAAACTGAACAAGAACATACTCTTAAAATTATTTTAAAAAATCAAAATACCAGAAAGTTGTAAACAACGCTTACAAATCCTTAACAATTAACAAATAGTTTACATCCTTAACAATTAGGTAAGATGATACCTCCAGAAGAATCCAAAATACAGGCAATGCTGTTTGTTAGTTATAAAAATAAAAGCGTAATTCTTAAAACTAAAATAGAGTGAAGACAGAATTACCATATATCTGCTTAAGGATGGACTGCTTGCTTGTTTTTATGGCTGAACTGGCTTTGTTTGTAGATTTTAGATTTTTGCATGAAGAATCTGATTTCAGAGGGCTATGGCTCAGCTGTTTCTTCCAAGCAACCTGAATGAAGAAGGCAGCTGTCTCTTGTCTCCATTTGTCTTCATCTTTGCACTGCCGCTTAGCCCTAAGGAGCTGAAACAACTCCTGTCTTAGCTGGTAACTAGAGAGCAGAAAAGAGAAAAGCACTTGTTTTACGTGACCTGTTTTAACTTCAGTGTTTTCCATGCATCAATTCACATGGCAAATTACATGAATAACTGGGAAAACAGAACTCCCCCTGACGTGCTAAGTCATTTGTATGAGAAATGTTTGCTCAGAAGACAAAGACCTGGGTTCAATTCTAGATGCATCTGTTAATTTCACACAGTTATTACAGATTTGGCATTACAAGTAACAAAAGTTACAGTACTGCAACATCAGCCTATCTGCTGCTTTGTAATACAGAAAATCTGGAAGAGACAAAAACGATATATATATTTATGATATAATATTTATGATTATATTTATGATAAACCTAAGCAGCTTTCCACCCACTCTCTGAAGATTCTCCCCTACCTTGGTTTCAGTAGTCTCTCTGTTTTCACTATTTCCCCTTCCCTTCAATTGCTCCCTGACTTCCAGCCTTGCTACTGCTGCTATGGTCTTGCATGCATTCACAGTCCCGTTCCCAGTGACAACTGTAGACTACATGACCTTCCCACTTCAGTGGCTAATGGCACCAGCAAAAAAGTTGCATTTTTTTCTTGAATTAGATATTAGTATTTTGTAAAATATTGGCATTTCACACTCACAAATCAATTAACTGGCCTACTAATTAATTCTGAATCTCCCCAGTACGACCCTGTCACAAAGAAACATTAAGTAACACTTGTAAAATATTAATTATAAGTGTTTGGTAACAGGCCAAAACACATTGATCACCATTCTGCCCTGGCATTCATAAAGACTTCTACTGGATGTCTCAATAAAGGGAGTAAGAAAGAAGGAAGAATGAGGTGATTTTGTTCTGCTAGTGCATCTGCAACAAGTTGTAAATTAAAACAGACGACAACACAACCAGGCACAAATTGTTTGAATATATATATGATAAGCCAATGAACTAGATAGATAATTCAAACAAAACAGCTGTCAAATATAGAAAATGAGTACATAAAAGCATTATAGAATGCCCAATGGACATGCTCAGTTGAAGCACCAATAATTTTAAACTTTCAATAAGTTTTACCTCTGTAAAATTTGCTGTCTGAGACAAATGTATTTAATCTTAATTTTGTAGAGTTTCAGAATTCAGGCATATATTGTTATACAGTTCATTGAAGTATGTAACAAATGTGGGGAGCAACCATATCTTACCAATAAATGTTTGTAGTGGCCTACGAGATGTGAAGCACTGTATGAATTTAGAATAGGAATATTTTAGGAGATGATAGAACAAAAATGATCCAATTTTGTTAAATAACAAGTCACTTTTAGAACTTTTCAATGAGGTATGAGAGGAAGAGAAAGTGAAGGGGCAGGTAACTACTGTGACTGGCTAGCATAACTTTTGCAAAGAATGGGACATGTGACTATCCCTACAGGAAAAAAAAATGGGGAACTGTTATAGCTGAACAGAAAAGAATACTAAGCTATTCTGTTGGACTTCATTTCACCTTTGCACCCAGTAGTTTTTTGCAACAAGAAAACAACTGTGAGCCTCTGAAACAGAGAAGTAAGCAGTTATCTTTAGATTGTGTGCACATTTTTCCACTAAGATCTTCCTGTAACTGATCAGTCAGATTCTAGTGAGAAAGAAAAAAGGGGAGTTTGATGCTCTGTGAATCTGGTATCCCACCTTAACAAAATATCCAATGCTCAGTCAACAAAACTACTGCACATAAAAGAAACATGCAGTGTATATGCAGAAGAGGAAGTGCCAGAACTAGCAAATGGTACTTTTGGATTCATTGGCACAGAGGCTCTGAGAGATACTGCTGGTAAGGTATGTACATAGAAGCAATGGACTGAAAATGCTTGATGCCAGCTGCAGACCAACAGCAACCAACTTATTTCCTGCTTTTGTCAACTCACTGCTGGCCCTAGAGACTGGTACCGGCCTCAGTGCCCCAGATGAGAGCAAGTTAGACACAGGCACTGTAAGCCTCGGTGAGCAGGATAAGCAATTAACCTTTGGCAAGCCACACACCTTAAAATACACTTTTCAGGACTATATTTTTAAAGTTTGTGGACTGTGGGAATTGGAACATTTTTTCTGAGAAAGGGAAGTTTAATATACTTAGTAGACCAGTACCATAGTGATGGCAATACAGAGTGGTAGAGAGGATTAATAGTTTATAGCTCACAATAGCCTTCAATAAGCTTTCAATGATTCAATAATTTCAATGAGTAGATTATCACTACAAAATTTGCAGAGTGAGACAAATGTATTTAATCCTAGTTTAGAGAAATGCCAGGACTCAAGCATAGGCTACCACATGTTTCATTAATGTGTAATTCTTCCATTACTGTCTACAGGTACATGCTATTTACCAGTGCAAGCCTGGACCCAACAAAAGACAAACACAGGACTGAGTGGGACCCAGAGCCATATGTTAGGTACCTATTTAGTAACAATAATTAGCCATATAGTGCATGGACAGAGTTAGGCATTTCAGAGACAGCATCAGAACAACAGCATTCAGAGCAGGGAGTCAGCACGAACAGCTGCCCGGTGGGAGCTAGCTGGAAATGCTAACCCTGACTTCTTGGCAGGCAGGTTCATCTGACTTGGGATACACATCCCAAAATACCACAACATCTCATTTGAGGTATATGTAAACTCTCCTTTAAAGAAAGAGGCAAAACTCTTTTCTTTTAAAAAATAAACTTTGCCACTACCATGGTTATAACTTTGAAATAAGGAGTAGGAAATATGGTCCAGTTTCACAGCTCTCATCATCCATGTGGGTTTCAAAACACCCAGACAATAAAGTTCTTGTTCAGTTTGAACCACAAGCCAAAAAGACAGCAGAATTCATGGGCCTGAGAGAGAGAACCTAAGAAGGGAGCATATGACTCTTCTTAGCAATTTGATGCCCTCACCTCAGATACTGTCACTGCTCCACAAACTATTTTCTGTGTTATACATTCAAATACTCATTGAAATAAATGCATTATAATATTGCTGCACACTTTATGAAYGCCTTCATCAAAGCTCTGGGAATAAACTTTGCACAGACATAAGAAATGAAAGTACAGGAACTGTAGAACTAATCTCTGTTGCAATCTTGCAGAATTTATTATCTTCCTAACTATTCTATACAATATTTGTGAGTTTTTCAGACAGTACAAATATATTTATCTTTCTTCATTAATTCTTTAAAAAACAAATGTAATTTAAACAATCTTTAATTTCCATGTTTTGCACAGTGTTGTGAATAAGTGAGTAACTTCACCTACTGCCAAGCAACCAGTCTATACATAGAACTTTGTGCATTTCATGCTTAGATAACACATACTACTATTTTAACAGGTGGATAGAATAGAAAGAAATGTATAACACAGCCGAAACTTCAAATGGAATGCAAAGTCTTCTACACAGGTAGCTGGCCCAATATACCTGAAAATCCCAATTAAATTAAATTAAATCCAAATTCTTGTGAGGAAATTTGCACAAGCACTCACTATACATCTTTACACTTTAACTGAAAGGTATACTCTGCTCTTACTCCTTTGTGAGGATTCAGTGATAACTAAGTAAAAAGTGGAAAGAGAGCTGATGGCAGATGTTGATCGCTGGGAAAAATAAGTGATTTCTTTGCCTTGCTATTTACTGTGGGTTTGAGGAATAGTCATAAACAGCAAAAGGAAGCCAAAGATAAAAGTACCGAAATAAGTGATACTGCACCAAAAAAAGTGGAAATTTTCAAAAAAGGGGCTCTAAAATGAATTAAACACATCACATTCCAAGATTTTAACTTTTCACTAGAATAGGAATGTACTCACAAAAACCAGTGTAACTTTTACATTCCARAAACAATAAAGAGATAAATGAAATATTACAGGACTGTAAATTCAGCCTCATACTGGGAAATTATTTAGAGTGATCAGTGAAAAAGCACAGTAAAAGAGCAGCAAAAGGAGCAAACAGAAGAATTTGCTGAGCCAGCATGAATGTTCAAATGGTCACATTTAAGTTTAGGAACAAAAGAATAGCCAGCTTGGACCATGGGCCATCTGGTCTGGTATGTCATCTCTCTAGGAATGGCCAGCCTTTGCTGTTTTAGAGAAAGGCAAAACTTCTTCATGCTTCCTAAGTTAACTGTACAAAGTAAAGTAATGTGTGAAATACTGGTTCTCAAACTCCGCAAACAAGCTAGTAATACTTGTCTCTTAGCTACCTGGCATTTTGTGCAACAGGGAACCCAGATAACACTCCACTGTGCAAAATTAGTAACACAGTGGACCTTCGAAGCCAGGAAACAGCACTCCAAGTAGGCAGCACAACCTCATGCCTCTTTACTGTCTTGCACAGATATGCATACTAAGGCCACAAGATCTTTTCTTTTCAATATGGCATGTTTGTACAGCTGCGCTCTCTTAACCTTGAGCCATGGCCTTGCTTGACTAGGCCTAGAGGATGTGTTATTAGAGATACAAATAAATATACCGAAATGTGCAATGTGTAGATGTATAAGAGGTATGAAAAGGCATTCTGGTAGCAACAGAAAGATGCTAATGTCTGTCCCTACCTTCCGTGCGGAAGCGGAGAGAACATAAGAATGTTCAGGGCCTGCATCAAAAAAAACCTCAGCAAAGTTTACAGGAGATGAGGGGGAAACAATAAGGAAGCAGAGCCTCACATCAACCTTTCCTGCAAGGAGGTGCCTCCAACCCTCCACCTTTCTGTGTTTAGGAGAGGGCCAAGCTAGACTAAATTTCCTAAATTTTCTGGACAGATCTCTCTCTCCCTCCATGTGCCATGAACTAGAATCAGGGCAGTGGTTGAACAACCCTCTTGTGGCTGGATGAGATGACAAAGAGAGCAGACCCCAATCCCTCTGCTGCTGAGCACTCCCCTTTGCTCTCTGCTGTGGCAGAGAGGGTCGCTGGTTGGATGCAGATGCTGGAAAGACAGATAATGCTTTGCTGCTAGCACAGCAAGGGGAAGAAAGAGCCCCTCTGAAATTTTCCACAGGGGAACCAGAGCTTCCATTTGTTATTTATAGCAGGATGGATTAGTCTGACCAGGGGAATGGAGGTCTACCTGGCAAATCAGCATTTATTCTGCAGGCAGCTGGGCACTCAGGCCGGCCTCTGCAGTTGCAGGAGTTCTGCAGGTTGTTCAGGGACTAGTACAAAGGAAGCTACTTTTGTCCACATGCTCTCATGCATCTGCCAGCTGCCCCCTTTGATTCAAATTGCTTGAGGGAACACATTTTGCATTACTACTATACTGTGCTACACCATTTGGTGTGATGTTGGAGCCCTCAAAGGAACATCCCCGTTAATTTTTCTTTAACTGAACACTAAGAAATATTAAAACATTAGTATAATAGAAATACAAAATTGCTAAACTAGTGAGACACCTGGAAAGATAAGTTATTAGTAAAAATCAGTAATTTATAATTTTCTGCAACTGAAGAAAATTTCAATAAAAAGTAGGAAATAAGAATTACATTATGTATTATGTCCTTCACCTACAGCTGCCATATTCTTGCTGTCAAGCTTGATAAGAAATTAAATATTAAGGAGTACAAGTATCAGGAAATACTGTATTTCTGAGGTGAAAATTCATGCACTTGTGAAAGTGCAACAATGTTGTGGAAAGCAAACACTGGGAGACCTCACTCCTTCCTGTCTGCTTGTTCTGTACAGCAGTCATTCCTGCTGTATAAAGTTACTCAGGTTAGTTTCAAGTCTTGGCAATAAGCTCCATCCAAGCCTCCAAACATATTGTGGTTTGGTTATCCAGTTAAAAGTCAAGGCAGAATACAGTTTAAAGGTGTGTCAGTAAATGGTGGTGAATGGTCTGTTACAAAAATCTGTGCTGAAAACCCTTAAATTCCTACATGTATGTAAGTTTGCAAACAAACAGGACAGCAGTGAACTCGAGGCTCATCCATATCTTGATCTGCTTTCTGTAAAGAAATATCAATGCTTGAAATAGAATTTTAATAACTTCTCCAATTATTACAAGTCATCACTTACCTCATACTTTTTATGAACTTACTAATGTAATTCTAGGCAACTGGTACACCCTTCCACTTGTTTGGTGAAAGATTATTAAATTCCTGATTTATCACTGAATAACGTTATAAGTAGAAGGACCAAATGAAGCACACTGCCAACAAGTCTAATGTAATTTACATCTAATAGCATCTCACTCTTCTCTAGCTACTAAACAGTCTTACCTTCTCCATGTCCTCTGTATAACAGTAGCAGCATGGTTCTTCTTCCGAAAAAGTTCTTTTCTTGTTCTTTCTTTTTCTATTACTTGCATTCGAATCTCTAAAGGGATTTGTTCAATATTCATACTTTGCCATGTGACAGAAGAACATAATTGATCATCTACATTCCTGGACCCAATTATGTCTGTTTTTTCCAAGTTCAAACTGTCATCAGAAACAGAATGTGCGGATGGATTTCTTGGCACATTTCTTGTAGATTCTGCCGCAGTAGACAATAAAGGACAGGTCTTTTTTGCTAATTCATTATTTCCTACATTGTTAGTTTGTTCTACAGCATGCACACYGTCATTTCTGGTGCTTACAAATACCATTTTGGCACTTCCTGGTCTACTAGAGCCAGCTGGTGAACATCTCTCATCATTTACCTCTTTATTTCTTGATTTCTGATGATGCCTTTTGCCTTTTGAAACAGTTTCATGATGCCTTGAATTTCTTGCAATTCCACCAGTACAACTGGCATTGCACAAGAACACAGCAGTTCCTTCACAATGGTCCCCGTTACCAGATGAAGACTGACCTTGAACTCTTGATTTTTCCCCAACGCTAGTGATTGTACAAGCAGAAGTATGCTTTCTGCTCCCATGAGCAAAGGCATCATTTTCTTTAATGGTGTAGTCATTATGCTTTTCTCCATCCAGCTCTGTAGCAGCTGCGACTTGATGTTTCATTTCACTTTTTCTTCCCTCATTTTCTTTGCCACAATGGAAATGGATACAAGTTGACTTGCTTTTGGTGTGTTTTCTCAATAATTCTTTAGCTAGAGAAATAGAAACAAACATTGAGTCACTGATCCAGCAAAACAGACCTTATTTCTCTAGCTCTTTTTTTTTTGCTCGGTTATCTTTGAGGCACACTAGGATTTACTTAAATGCAAAAAATGTATGAGCAGAAAGACTCAAAAGAGCATAGACCCAAACATCTTCATTTGCTTACCATTCTACAAATATTTCTCTCACACACTGAGTCAGATACCTAAAAAAAAGTTCACATGGAGAAACTATGTCTTCACCTACACTGGTTTTCTCCAAAGAAACTAGCTCACCACATGGCAAAAGGATGCAGTCCTATTAACATGCCTGCATGCTTGACCGACACAGTATAATAGACTGTCATTGCTTCAAGCTTATTTGCTAAACTTCTGCTCTATCCACACTGTATTCTGGTGCATAATGACCTCTTTTTAGATGTATAGTGTAATCCGCTGACCCAGGAAGCCCAGCGCACTTGGTTTCTCAGTACTTTCCTTGACATTCTAAATCAAACTATAAAGTCCTTTACATTTTTCCCTTGCTGCAAGTTTTCTTTTTCCAGTTTCCAGGTCCAGGGGGACAGTAAGTCATATGTGATAACTTCTTCTAAGCATTCTGATGATAACGACTTGGAAGCCACACTGGAGTGCAAACCTGAAAATCTCCAACTACCATGTACAATCTCTATTTTGTTAGAAAGCTGACAAGAGAATGAGAATATAGGACAGAGAGGGACCAACTGTAACATGCAGACAGAGTGGAAGAAGAGGAAAAGAAGAAGAAGAAGAGGAAAAGAAGAAGAAGAAAGAAAAAGGAAAAGAAAAAAAGAAAAAGGAAAAGAAAAAAAAAGGAAAAGGAAAGGGAAAAGGAAAAGGAAAAGGAAAAGAAGAAAGAAAAAGAAAGAAAAGAAAAAGAAGAAAAAAGAGAAAAGAGAAAGAAGAGAAAGAAGGAGGAGGAAGAAGGAGGAGGAAGAAGGAAGAAGGAAAAGACATCTTTAGAAGATGAAGACATGTTCTAATGTATTTTCTGAAGAACCTTGTGTCAATAGTCTCGTTTTCTTCATGCTCAACACTCAAGGAGAAGAAGAACTATACGCAATAGTAGAGAATTATCTATTTAAAATTCAATTCCATCCTTTGTAGAAATTACATTCTTCTTTTAAAGAGAAGTTAAAAATCAGAAAATCTCCAGGCAATAACACACATGATTTGAAAATTTTCTCTTTTAAAACCATCAACATTAAAAAATCATTCTGGCATAGCTATTTCAGAAAAATTCCCACTTCAGGGAAGCCTTTAATCCAAAGACCAAGCTATGTCCTGCTGGCATTTACTGCTGGTTTGAATTTCCTGTCTACAGTGAAGTATAGTATAGACAACTGAACATAAATGTGGTTCTCAAACATAAGCATCAATATTAGAGTCCTCCGTGGAAAATCTGGCCAGTTCAATCTTGATTTCTGTTATCAGTTTGACCATGTAGTCCCATGTTTCCCATGTAACTACCTCCTACCTCATCTTTAGGTATTTTCTCAGTGCAAGACAATTATGATTGTCCCAAGAAATGTGGGAGTCTGAGTGTGATACAAAGAGGATTCCACTGGTATAGCCAATGAAAGATTTTGGCTAAAGAATGGATAACTGGAGTGAGTAAAAGAAAAGGCTGCTCACTCCTCCTTTATAATTTCTTTGTCCTCCTCGTTCTCTTTTCTCCCTTTCATTGCTCTAATCCTCCCCACATCTTTATTTCTCTTTTTCCTTTTCTCCTTACTTATCAATTTCCCCTCATTATGATCACTACAATTATTCAACCTTCATTTGGCCACCACTGTTTCTGATTATTCTTAATGTTTTTTCTTAATGTTTATTCTTAGTGTTTTACTTTGCCAGCTATATATTTTAATTAGCATAATGTTATTTAATACATATGCAGATAAAGCTTGCTAGTATTTTTAACATCTCTAGTATAGGTTTGGCTAAGATATATGTCTTCTTTTACTGCAACAATATAGTCAAGTATTCTGTTTTAACAAGACATTTTCATGTAAAAGGTAAAGAAATCTGAGCACAATGATTCAGCAGAAATAGCTCTCTGACTTTCCTTTCTTTTGGATTAATATAATTTTTCAATTTTGTAGAATTTCCAAATGAATTAGCATTAATTTTACATCTGAGATACCTTGAAGGAGTTCTTGCAACTTCCCTTAAGTAAACTATTTATTCAATTTTTACTTCTAATGATAACAAAGACATTTTAACATGACCGGGTTTGAAAGATTTGAGCTGCGGGCTCCCATTAATTGGCTCATACCAGAACTGATTGAAATATTATTTAAACATATATGTTACAAAACTAACACTGGAGTGGTCAACACACTGATACAAACTGATGATGCATTTACAGATGGAGAGAGTAAAAGGGCATAGCAGGGCAAGAAAAGTAACTAACAGAAGGAGCTTAGATAAACTGATTCATAGTACAATTTCTATAAAAAGTCTCACTTCTCAAAAAGTATCCTGGAGGGTTCTCAACAAGAGACAACAAAAGACAGACCATAGGAGGACCCTATCATAGAGAATGAAGCTGCCTGAACAGGTCCCTCTGTATGCTGGAGATGTCACTCTGCACAATTTTAACCTATTTGTTGAAAAGGAGGAGTTACAATTTCTCAGCTAACACTCAGGAATCCCACAGATAGGTCAAACATCTTTAAGCTCCTCTCCTCCAAACGGAGCATCTAACAGAACAACTCCAAACAACCTGTCCTATATTTACAGATGTTATATATACTGGTATTTTTGACTATTGAAATTGACAGCATAAAAGAATACATATCTAACTTTAGCCTGTATGAATAGCTTAAATAATGAAAGAACAAGAAATGATGGAAAAGAGTATACACAAAACATCCCCAGACATCCACTAAATAGATCAGTGGGACAATTAAACGATTACAAACCTTGCCTGATTTTATGACCTTCACTCTGAGGCTCTGTAGACAGGCAACTCTCCTTTGGTGTCCTTTTGCTGTGATAAGCCTTAAGTGAACCTCCACTGTTTCTCCCTGCTTGGGCTTGAGAAGTATTGCAGGAGGGAGGTCTCTTACTCCGCATATCACTTTGTTTCTTAGGTAACTGCATGACATTGGTGGTCTTCTCTTGATTTCCAAAATTCTGTTGTACTCGAAACCTATTTTGTTCCAAGTTCTGCATTCCTTTCTGCAACTTGGCTTCTTTTCTCTTACTTTCTTCTTCACGTTTCCTGTAATTGAAGTCAATATATTTACAATAACTCTAAAGACAAAATCTTAGGAGCATGTATCTGACTTGAACACATTCATCTCTAGAAACCTGACAGAGCCACAATAAAAGCTTGGCTATGGCATCTTTATAATGAAAAAGGGGCACATATTACATTCAAGTGCCCTAGTGTGATCAAAAATAACAGCTGACTTGGAGCTACAGCTTAATGAAGGTTAAATCTTTATAGGCCAGGTTCCCATTCATTTTGAAGCAGTTTAATAAACTGATTTTAAAACGCTCCCTTATTTGAAACAATTAAACTTTTAGCTTTTTTATAAAAATAGAAAAAAAAAATCTCTCTTCTGACAAATTTTAGTGTTTGAATCAAAGGAGAAAGAAGTTCCAGTGAAAGGATTCAAAAAGGTGTGATAAGACAGGATACAGGATCCTAATTACTATATTTTTAAGTAACAATGAACAATAATATAGGTAATCATGAAATGCGCTGTATTTACTTGAAAATAGGTTAGAAAACTTCATGAAAGACATGTCATCTCTACTAAAAAATTTTTCTCATACTTACTATGTAATACTTAATACAAACAATTCTAAACTAGCCTTAAAACAGCTACTGTTTATTGCTGGTATAATTTTATCATTGACAGATATATATTTTTTTTTTACATAAACTGATTACACATTATACAAATGATAAATACTGAAAACATGATAAGTGAATTAAGAAACTGTGTGCATAAATGTTGCCATTACAGTTATGATATTTTGGTCTTTAAAAATGAAAAAAAAGTCATGTATTTCTTCAATAAGGTAGATATAAGAGAGAAATTTGGACAAGTAAGAAGGGTACATATGTTGAAAAAAGTTATGTAGATTATTTTGAAATACAATGAGATGTGATTATATTTTATTTTTTAAACTCTTTTTCCTGAAAAGCAGAATAAACCCAATAAGAAGTAGCAAACATTACCTACCTACCTATCATTGAATTTGTTTTGATAAATTAAGCTCCAGTTATAAAATAAAGTGTCACTTTTTCTGTTAGAATGGACAGGTGGTAAATGTTGTAATGCGTAGCTGCCTGATATTTTAACTTGCTTCCGGATGGATTTATGTGAAGTCCTAATCAATATATCCTTCCAGTTCAAAGCTGAACCATTAAGAAAGGCTCTTTACTTATGTTCCACCAGTTTTTCACCCATCTAATCACAGGTTAATCCAACCTACATTTCTCTACTTTGCTAATGAGAATGAGTGAGTATGAAAACTTCAGGCAAATCTTAACACCACCATGGTTTCTCCATGGCCACAAAACTTGTTATTCTATCACAGAAGGAAATTGGACTGGTTTGATGTAATTTGTCCTTAGCAAATTCATGCCAGCCATTGCTTCTTGCTTTGTTATATTCCAGATACTTAGAAGTAATTTCTTTGATTACTTGTTCCAGTATTATTCTTTGAATTGGAGTTGAATGGTCTACAGATTCTTTCTTTTCCCCTTTGGAAAGGCAGATACTGTTTGCTCATTTCAAGCATTCTGCAAGTCCCACCTATCCTCAGAAAGTTTTTAAAGGTAACCACTTTAAGATTTTATCAGCCAGTTTTCTGAATTTCCCAGGATAAATTTTACCAGGCTAAGCTGATCTGAAAACATCTCACTGATCCAATTAGTCTCTAAACAGTTTTGCTGGTGTGAATCCTGTTTGTTATTTGATGCCCTTTGACACATTTAACGAAGACTGGAAAAAAAAAGATATAGAACACTTCAGTCGTCTTAGCATCATTAGTGGACCAAATCTTTCTTTGCCGTTCTTTTTACAGCGCATACTTTTACAATGTTTTCTTGTGTTACTTTATATCCCTTGCTAGCTGCTCTTATTTTGCACCTCACCTTGTTTAATTTTATCTTTGTATGTTAGTATTAGCCTCATTTTTAGTATTGTACCAAATTCCCACTACACGCTTTCATTTTTCAGGCTGTTGAAAAGCTTGTTATTTAGACAAACTTGTTTCTTGCTATTCTTCCTGTATTTTCTCTGAACTTAAGCCTTACTAGCAGTTTTTTGAAGGAACTCATGATCTACTACATTCTCTTGCTGCTAGAAACACTTTCTAAATTTACTGAAAGCTGTTTTATTGAACTGTTTTATTTTCTTGATGTTCTCCTCTTCCTAAATATCATGCCATATTTACTCTTTGCCACTTTCATCCAAGTCACCTTTCATTATCAACTAGTTTCCTCCAACTGGTCAGAAGCAAATCCAGAAGATTTAGTAAAAACAGAGAAGTATGGATTTTGGAACTTATTCTGGGGGTCGTGAGGGAGGTGAACTAGTGATTAAAGAGTTCTGCAGCCCTTTCAGACCCCAGTATATTGGATCTCAGTTTCCTCTGTATAGGCTTTAAACCTTTTAATACGGCCTTCCTAAGGACCTGCATGCAGACTGAGAGACTGTTTTTGAAATGTCTCCTCACAGATGGCTTCTGTGCCACCGTCCTAAAGCAGTGCTTCTGTCCTGCCAGGTTCTCCACCCTATTTAACCTGTTAATTACCAGCT
This sequence comes from Apteryx rowi, assembly GCF_003343035.1. Lineage (NCBI taxonomy): Eukaryota > Metazoa > Chordata > Aves > Apterygiformes > Apterygidae > Apteryx > Apteryx rowi. The sequence goes on along the minus strand of NW_020450913.1, from coordinate 452,628 downwards.
ACTTTCAATCCAGGTGGGGAAGCACCTGTTATACTAACCCATTTATGGCTATTAAAATGTTTAAAACTAATGTATCCCTCTTCCAAAAGATCACAGGATCATAAAATAATTCAGATTGGAAAGGAACCTAAGAAGTCATAAAGTCCAACCTTCTGCTCAGCAAAGGGGGATAATCACTTCACTCTGTCAACTGGCTATGCTCCTGTTAATGCACCCCAGGATACTGTTCACCATATTTGCTGCCAGGACGTGGCTSATGTCCAGCTTGCTGTCCACAGGCTCTCCAAGTGCTTTTCTGCAGAGCGGCTCCCTGCTGCTCAGCCCCCAGCCTGCATCATTGCTGGGGTTCTTTATTCATAGGTGCAGGACCTTGTATTTGTCCTTGCTGAATTTCCTAAGGTTCCTGTTAGCCCACATTTCCAGCCTGTCAAGCCCCCTCTGGATGGCAGCCCTGCCCTAGGGTCAGGGTGCCCCCAGCTGGTGCCCCCAGTTTGATGTCATCTGCAAACTTTATGAGAATGCACTCTGCTGCCTCCTCAAGGTCATTGATAAAGATGTTCAGCAGGACAGGTCGTGGGACAGATCCCTGAAGTAATATGTTCCTACAGGCATGCAGGCACAGTATGACCCATTAGCTACTATCCTCTCAGCTCCATCATCCAAGTCATTTTTTACCCATCTAGTTGTCCGTGCAGCCAGACTGTGATGTCCTAACTTGGATACAAGAATACATGGGAGACTGTGTCGAAAGCCGAGTTAAATGACATCTGCCGATCTTTCTTCTTTCACAAATCCAGTCATTTTATCATCAAAGGCAATCAGATTAGTCAGACAGGATTTACCCTTGGTAAATCCATGCTGACTGTTCCCAGTCACCTCCTTCCCCTTCATGTGCCCAGAAGCATGCTCCAGGATGACTCGTTCCATGAATTTCCCAGGGACTGAAGTGAAGCCGACCGGCCTGCAGTTCCCCAGAATGTTCTTTTGGCCTTCTTTGAAGCTRGGTGCAAGATTTGCTTTCCTCCARTCATTGGGACCTTCCCTGATCTCCGTGACCTTTCCAAGATGACTGAGAGTGGCCTTGTAAGGTCATCAGCCGGTTCTCTCAGCACCCTTAGATGCGGCCCATCTGGTCCCATAGACTTGTATGGGTCAAGTTCTCTCAAACAATCCCCAACTTAAGTCTCTTCCATTGCTGGTAGTTCCCCTCCTCCTTGAACCCTTTCTCTAAGCACAGAGACCTGGGAAACCTTGCTGATGAAGACCAGATCCAGCTAGGCATCTCCTCTGGTTGTGCCACCAAGAAATCATCCCTGACACCCTCGAGAAATCTTCTTGACTACTTGTCCCTCCTGCCATATTTTTCCTTCCAGCAGATGTCAGGGTGCTTGAAGTCCCCCATTAGAATTAGCATCTGTGATCCAGAGACATTCTCAGATTGTTCAGCAAAGACTACATCCATTTCCTCACCCAACTCCACATTCTGTAAAAAACCCCTACAACATTGTCACCCCTACTGGCCTTGCCTCTGATCCTAACCCACAAGCTACCAACCAGACTGTCATCCATTCCATAGAAGCGCTCCACGTATGTGATCTACTCCTTTACACAGAGGACAATCCCCCCCACTGTTTTCACTGCATGTCTTTTCTGACAAGCTTGTATCTGTCCAGCATTCCATTCCAAATTCCAGCATTGCAGTCATGTGAGCCATCCCACTATGTCTCTGGTATTCCAATGATGTCATAATTCTGTTACCACATGTAGACTTCTAATTCCTTATTTCTCAGGCTGCCTGCATTTGTACATACACTTCAGGTGGGCCCCCTTCCACCCTCTGTTATTGTTCTCAAGGTCTCAACACCCAGCATCCTTTGCTTTCCAACCCACTCCACCACTTCCTCACTTGACTGAGTGGTTATCTCCCCCCCGTGATTCCTAGTTTAAAGCTTTCCTCCGCGAGTTGGTCAGCCTGTTGGCAAAGACGCTTTTGCACCACTTTGTCAGTTGGATCCTGTCTCTTCACCAGCAGTCTCCGATTCTCATAGAGGGTCTCATGGTTGTAAAAGTCAAACCCCTGTCATTAATAGCAGATGCACATCCAGGTGTGGATCTGCAGAATCTGTCTGCTCCTTTACAAGCTTCCCCTTCATGAGCAGGATCAAGGAGATCACCAGTCTGGAATCTCCATGCCCTTCACCCTCATCCCCAGAGTGACATACTCTTGATACACTCAAGGTCTCCCTTGGCAGAATCACTGGTACCAACATGGATGAGCAGCAGAGAGTAATAGTCCAGTGGCCCAACAAGCCTTGGTAGTCACTTCAGAACATGCCAGATCTGAGTCCCTGGCAAGCAACAACATACCTAGATAACAAGACAGGCTGGCAGATGGTGGCCTCCATCCTCTGAAGCAGGTAGCCTCCATTATAATCACTCACTACTTCCTCTTGGCTCCAATGCATAGTTCACACTTGGCTGGTTCTGATGCCTCCCCAGACATGGCTCCCCCTCATCTGCTACAAGGGCACTGAACCTATTCAGCAGCTGCAGATCTGCAAGTGGAAAGGGAGCCTTCCTCCTGTTGGCTTTTCTCTGTTCATTCTCTTTTCCATTCTGAGCAAAACCTCTTCTCTTTTATGGCTTTTCCACACTTGAGGTGGTGTTCCTTTCAAATATTTAATACACTGCTGGTCCCCATAAGTCTACACACTTTGCAAGTAACAGCACATCAGACTATGTAAATAGTGTGGAATGTGTTTGTTGAATTAAGAAAAAAAGAAAAACCCCACTACCACCAACAAAACCCCACAAAACAACAAACCCCCCCCTTCCTCCTGCAAAACAACAAAAAAACTCTCAGCTAACAGCTTATTTCTTTTGGGGGGCACTGCTGGCTCCCTAAAAAAACCTGAAAACAATAATCTTGTTTGTAGAAAGGAGTTATACCCTTTTTGCTTCTTGTTCAATGACATGATAGTGGTGTGTGGTGTGTTGGCCTAGACCAATTTTTATTTTATTAAATACCATTTCTTTGGTATAGGTTTGTTCAACATGGGAAAATACTTTTGTCTACAAGTATTTCACAGACATTGAAAACAGTGACTTTATCAGATGATAATACAGGTAACAGGATGATGATTACCTTTTCTTTTAAAGCATAAACTAATTCAAAACATTCAGATTTAGGGACGATTTATATAAGTGAGATTCTTTAAATTAACATATTACAAAGCAAGTTTTAAATACATACACTGAAATCTGTTTTTTTTTTCAGTCTAGTTCAGCATCATTCAGGATTACCATATAATGTCTACTTTTATCTGGACAGCAGATTTTTTAAAATCAGTAGGGATATTAGCTGTTTGTATGTAGGAATACTCTAGCCAAGTTCAACTGTAGAATGCACAGATGGGTATGCAGAATGGTGACAACTTAATGTCCCCTCCAGTTTATGACAGATTATAAAATTGCCATTAAATAAAATTTGTTATGTGACAACTTGATTTGCTTGTACATTCCAGTTGTATTTTAATTCTGTTTTTATGGTATTTGGTATACAGACTTTGTTTCTATGGTTTTCAAACAAATCAACAGCACCTAAAACAGTAAGTTTTAGAATGTACATTAGAAACTCACAGAGGGAAATGATGATGAAAACACACCAACATGTCCATGATGCAATCCCTTTTCATTAAATTTTCTACATGGGTTCTCACAGATTCAGATTCTTCTAAAAATGACTGTCATAACAAAGAAGAAAATTACCTCATTTGGTAAAGTTAGTTGTCATGACAGAGCAAGAAGCAGAGTATTTAAAATTAAAAAGGTGAAATATGTAAGATGTTCAGGTATATACATAAGATATTTCAGATATTTTCAAAGGCAGCTTCTCCATCTGGCATCTACTGGATCATCTACTGACTTCAGCAGAAAATGTAAATATCAGGAGGGCTGCAAATTACAATTTTAGGATCTAGAGGCACGAGCAATTTTTCTTACTGGGCATTAACGATTATTAATCAGTATAGTAATAGCATTCAAACTCAAAGAAGGCCAGACTGGCCAGTTATGCATAGCATCAACTAAAGAATATGAAGTATAGCAGATTGCAGCTGACTCTGTCTACGATACAGGGATACGACAACAACAAAAACCTGTAATTCCAGTAATTATGTTCTGTGTTAATTCTGTGTTAACCTCTACAGAAATGATCACAGGATCACAGAATGATTGAGGTTGGAAGGGACCTCTGGAGATCATCTTGTCCAACCCCCCTGCTCAAGCAAGTTGAGCCGGTTGCCCAGAACCCTGTCCAGACTGCTTCTGAATATCTCCAAGGATGGAGACTACGCAACATCGCTGGGCAACCTGTTCCAGTGCTCTGTCACTCTCACGATAAAGAAGTTTTTCCTCATGTTCAGATGGAACTTCCCGTGTTTCAGTTTGTGCCCCTTGCCTCTCGTCCTGTCACTGGGTACCACAGAAAAGAGTCTGGCCCCATCTCATATACACCCTCCCTTCAGATACTTATACATGTTGATAAGATTCCTCCCCACCCACCCAAGGCTTTTCTTCCCCAGGCTCAACAGTCCCAGCTCTCTCAGCCTTTTCTCACATGAGGGAAGTCTCGTATGAGCTCCAGTCCCTTCATCATCTTAGTAGCCCTTTGCTGGCCTCACTCCAGTAGCTCCATGTCTCTCTTGTATTGGGGAGCACAGCACTGAACACAGTACTTCAGATGTGGCCTCACCAGGGCCGACTGGCAGGGAAGGATTACCTCCCTCAACCTGCTGGCAATGCTCTTCTAATGCAGACCAGAATACCATTGGCTGCCTTTGCGCAAGGGCACATTGCTGGCTCATGGTCAGCTTGTTGTCCACCAGGACTCCCAGGTCTTTCTCTGCAGGGCTGCTTTACAGCAGGTCGGTCCCCAGCCAATATTGGTGCATGGGGTTATTTCTCCCCAGGTGCAGGACTCTGCAMTTCCYTTTATTGAACTTCAGGAGGTTCCTCTCTCCCCATCTCTCCAGCTTGTTGAAGTCCCTCTGAATGGCAGCACAGCCCTCTGGTGTATCAGCCACTTCTCCCAGGTTTGGATCATCAGCAAACTTGCTGAGGGTGTACTCTGTGCCTTCATCGAGGTCACTGATGAAGAAGTTAAATGGGACTGGACCCAGTACTGACCCCTGGGTGACACCGCTAGGTAGAGGCCTCCAACTAGACGTTGTGCCACTAATCACAACCCTCTGAGCTCTGCCATTCAGCCAATTTTCAGTCCACCTCACTGTCTGCTCCTCTAGCCCGTACTTCCTCAGCTTTTTATGTTAGGGGAGACAGTGTCAAAAACCTTACTGAAGTCAAGGTAGACAACATCCGCTGCTCTCCCCCCACCAACCAAGCCAGTCATTCCATCAGAGAAGGCTATCAGATTGGTTAAGCATGATTTCCCTTTTGTGAATCCATGCTGACTACTCCTCATCACCTTCTTGCCCTTCATGGGCTTGGAGATGGGGTCCAGGATGAGCTGCTCCATCACCTTTCCAGGAATACTACACAATCATGCAGCAATCTTTTCAGATTATGTTTTTCATTCCAGAATCAGATTTCTTCAAGTGCTAATTCATTCTTTTTTCATAATACGAACCTTAAGGATAGAGTCCAAGCAAGGAAAGTATTTTAAGATTATTTATGTACCTTCTGATCATATAATTTCACCACTTTGCTTCCATTACCTCAATTATATAGGGCAGAAGCTCTATATATCTTCATTTCTAACAAATAATTACTTGAATTGCGTAAGTTCATTATCTATAATTTAATATAATGATTTCATGGTAACTCTCTAATTCAAGAGCAGAAAATCTAACTGCAATATATGATACTGCCGAGACAGAACTTTCAAACAAAATCCAAAAGGTTTAGTTTGGTAGAAAAACACAACCTCCCCTTTAAAATAAAGCTAGTTAAGCCTTATCAAACTGTGCTCTTTTATCTCATTTATCTTCTTCATTTAATTATTAATTTTTTTTAAAAACTGATATCACAGATTCACTAGGCCAATAATTACTTTCATTCCCTTGGAGTTATAAATATTTTCCAACCCTTTTTATCATCATTCAAAATATCAGCTAAATTCATGGATGGTAATATACTAGTTTCTCAGCCTTTTGTATTTTGCCTTGTTCTTGTAGATTATATAAGGCTTGTTATTTAATTTGGGATTATCTGCAAAATAAATCCCATTTATGGTCTTCTGGATAAAATTCCATTATATGCTTGGTACAGTTTCATGAATTTTACTAAGAGGAACAATAAGTGATGATGAGAAAGATAAAATTATACACTGATATATACAAACGTATGACAAATGTATATTTTGTTACAGTAGATTTCAAGTCTTCAGACTTACTTGGCAGCTGCATCTTTTCTCAGCTGTTCATGTTTCATTAAAAGATTCTTCCTCTCTTGAAAAGCTTTTCTAACTTTGTATCCTTTGTAGACAGCCTGAATTTTGAAAGCAGCAATGTCCTGTATGGCAGCTATAGACAGAGCCCCATGTTCTAACATGAATTGAATCACCTCATGGTGTTCACCAAGTAAGGCATAATCAAGGGGAGTATATCTAAAAAAAGAACACAACAGTTATCACTGAATGAGATTCCTAATCATAATGTGCATTTACTTTAGAACATCCACCCTCATTTCATAATAAGGCAACTTCTAGTATGAAAACTGCTTAAACACTGTTTTCAGTAGGCCATTTTTGTCTTTTTTTAAATATTATTTTTCTGTCTTACTCATCTAAACATCATGACTATATTTAAGGCATATTTTAGTCCCCTAATATGGAGTACKGGGGTCTAGACACTATGCAATAATGGATGAAAATCCTCCAAAGCCCTATCCATACAAGTAACTTCTTTAAGCAAGCAAAGTTATTAAGGTTCTCATATAGAAATATCATCTAAATAAAAAGCAAGTAAAAATGTTTTTTGTGTTATTTTCATATGCATTTAACTTCTTCCATGTGGGCGCCAATGACACCAAGGGCAAACTGCAGACCATCAAGCAGGATTTCAGAGCTCTGGGGATGGTGGTCAAGGGTCTGGGAGCCCAGGTCATCTTCTCCTCAATCC
>NW_020450913.1:398661-442344 GCF_003343035.1 Apteryx rowi | reverse complement strand
AGCTGCCTGGATGCAATCCTGTGCAATGTGCTCTAGGTGACCCTGCTTGAGCAGGGGGGTTGGACTAGATGATCTCCAGAGGTCCCTTCCAACCTCAGTGATTCTGTGATTCTGTAAAGACTTACTGTCAAATTTGGCTTAGCTTCTGTGTTAAAAACAAATCTTATGGGTTAATTCTAAAGTTTAGTTAAAAGTATTTGTTTTACAAGAATGCCACACGAGCAAGACAATTACATAATTCAGCAAGCAGACAGAAGAAAAAAAGAAAGAGAAGTTGTACCAAGGACAGAATTTAGACACAGTGACAGAGCATGGCAGAATGACTGAGGACATTATGACTGAACAAACAGTAATATTAAACCTGCATTAAGACATAACATTAACTAGGAAGACTATGTTTTCAAATTGACACAGGCGATAGAAATATTAAGTGCCTTTGCTTTTAAATGGGATATAGGTATTAAAGCAGCTTAAGCACTTTTGAAAAAAAATACTCTAAATTCCCATAATTAGTAAAGAGGAGCAAAATATACAAACCTCCCTCATCAACACCAAAACATTATGCAAAAACATTTAGTGACTGAAAATTATCAGTCACAAACCAAAATCAAGATCATACAGTACATAACATCAAACAGCAAGTGTCTATACATGTTATTCTGAAAAGTAGGCCTCTTCTTGATGGTAACTAGCTAGGATGCAATGCTGGTAAGCAAAAGAAAAAGGGAGAGAAAGAGCACAATTGGACTTGCTATGCAGCGATGATTTGCTGAGAGGATTAAGAGTATCTGAACTGAAGTGTCAGCATGAATAAAGACAATGACATAACATGAAAATTTGTATGTCAAGATGTGTTGCTGATAACATTTAAGGAAATACAGCTTTCAGATAGTCCAGGAACAGGTACTTCAGAAGGGAACTCATTTGAGAAAAATACATTTTTAAAGTATACCTACAGTTTTGAATTTTTCAATTAATAGATACAAAAGATACTGAAGTAAACTTTTATGCAGCTAGCACATATGTACCAAGACAATGTGTTTTATAAGGGATTTGAGTCATGCAGACCCCTATTCTTATACATGGATCCACTGACTCCATTAGAGCTACCTTTGAGAATAAAAAAATCACTCAATTAAATCTGAATAGAGGTTTGTAAGACAAGTGGTCAGCTTAAAATCCTAGATGCTATCTCAGCTCTATCCTTCCACAAGCCTGTTTAATCTATGTGTTTGAATTTTGAACTAATACCTCATATAGCACTCTAAGAACATGGAGAAGGGAAGCTTATTTCTATAGGTATACTGGAAAATTGTTCTTATTTGGTGAAATTATTATTGAGTTACAAAAGCAATTTCATGATTATGGCTGAACCATATCCATGAGCTTATTTTTACTGTCTCTTATAACACTTGACTTTCTTTTCCACTTTCCAAACTTCCGATCTCTTAACAAGAAAACAAGGTGGCAATAATAAATATTTTAGGACAATTATATTTAAAAAATGATTCACCTAGAAATACTGGGGATCTGTTTTGTTCTCCACAAGGACTAGTGCTTAAGGACTTATTTTTTAGAATACTGCTAGTTGTACTTGGAGTAATCTAGGTTTATACACCAGAACTTTTATTAATGCCAGAAGGGAAACAAAAACAGACACTAACTGAATGACTATAGTAATACCACAACAAAGATCTTTACCTGACATTTGAGCATCATTAGTACATTGTTGCAAAATAAGGAAAATAACAGCCTCCTTCCTAGCAAAATAGCTGTTTTTAATCTTACTTACTAAAAGGAATTTAATTATGACTGGTTATTTAATTTTCTATTGAAAATTACTAGAGAGAGCATTCCAACTACTTAATTAGGAACTACTTAATGCTTTCACTTGTGTTTCCCCCCCAAAATAGAGAGATCTGAATGATTAGACTAGAGAACAAAAGAAAAATGATAGGGGAAAAGCATGCAATTAAAAAAATGGGATAAGTATATAAGTCCCAAACTTAGCACTAAAGTATGGGGGTTCAAAGTATTTTAATTATTTAAAATGTTGAAATATTCAAATTTATGAGACATACTGATCATAAGTTTATTTATGATTATGAGGAAGTCATCCACTCTAAAAAGGCATCAAAAATTTATGCTAATACTAATTATCTTCATGATCAGGTGACTAATTTAAACTCCACTACCTAAATCACTTTTTAAAAACTATTATTTATATATCAATGAAAGACAATGCAAATAAAAATAAAAAGCATGAAAATAAATAATAAAAATAAAAATAAAAAAAGAGATGCAAATATACTGTCTCCTCATGACTGTTGGGAGGATTTTTTTAAAAAACTAGGCTTTTAGAATACCGTTAACCATCAGGTAATTTGTAATCACTATTTTGAAACATAACTTCATATTTCTCCCATCTTTGTTCATCTCACTGTATCCCTATCAAACAGAACAGAAGAATTCCAGTCTATTTCAGGAGCAGAAATGCCATTTTATCCTTTCATCGTACGTATCCATTGTCAGCTTTATACAAATGAAAAATATCCTTAATATTTTAAATGGAATTAGAATGTGTAAGTATCCCTGTGTATGTATCTGTAGTAAGTAGTATGTGTAAGAAATCTCTGCATGTTCAAAGTTCAAAAGTATAAACAGTTGAAATCCAAATCTGCAATATCCTGCCTAAAGAAGAGATTTTTTTCAAATTAGAAGAACTGCCTACACTGAAGCCCACGATTACAGCACTCTTTTTTAGATATGAGCAAGATCATGATGCTCTGGCAATATCTGAACACCTAACATTTAAATCAGCAGCTAGCATACTTGTTAAGTTAGAAAATCATGCATTCAGATGAACAATACCTCTCCTCACTGTTCTCCATATGATTAGGGAAAGCATCAAAACCAAGCAGCAACTTTATAGCATCAAGGTAGCCATTGTTACACAACCAGTGTAAAGCAGTTCTTCCCTATAAACAATAAAACAGAACAAAAATGAATATTAGCCCCAAACTCTATCATGCCAAAATAAAGGCTGCAAATCATATTGTAATTCAATGCTTTTCTGGAGATGAAGAACAATTGTTCTAAATAAACTTCCTTGTTAAAATGAAAGAATACAGCATTTAAAAATGAAGTCATCTTTTTTTTTTTTTTTTTAACTAGACTGTAACACTAGTGCTGTTTCATCTAAAGCTACAGAAAAATAGCATTAGGAGGCAAGCTCCTAGGTGAAGCGTTCTTCACAACTAGGCTACCCTGATCTGAAGCAGCTACCATTAACTTTTGTACTTCAGACTGCTTTCTAGGCTTATCGAAGACACTGTGATGACTATGAGAGAACTGCTATAGAATCAAAATCAAATAGAGTTTTGGGAAAGCTTATCAGCTCAGGAAAACACAGCAGGACTCCAGTTGTGCTTTCAAAATCAGCTTGATTTCGGAAGTCTAGTTTCTCTTACATGTAGCAGAAGCCCAGTTCACAAACTGCTTTCCATATATAGCCAGCTCATATATGACCACTCCTGGGACTGGAATCACTGAGAATCACAGTACAAATACCTCAAGATCTGCTAGTATCAACAAAATATACCTATTTCATCTCACTTCCAGCTTTGCTTCCTGTATCTGCACCATATTTTCCAAACTCCAAATTTAGGAAAAGCTGGGTACCAGACCAAAGCATGAAGTCATTTTGAGTCCAGTGTTAACAAGCTATCTCCTGAACCCTGAGTGCTGAAGAACATGCTGCAGTGTCTCTGTGTGAAGCAGGAGACCTGGAGCTAGTTTCTAGACTCAAGTTGATGCCACAGAAGCCAGTAGCGGGTTTCGAAAATGTTCCCAACATGCTCTGTAGAATCCATAATACAAAACACTTTTCCATTAACTGGGATTATCCTAGTCATACAACAAATAGCCAGAGAAAAGTTTAACAAATTGGGTGAAATTCTTATGACTGATGAACTTCTACTGACTTCAGGGGAATTATGTCAAATAACAAAGAAACTTGGTTATATGTCGCACCACTATTTTGACTCCTAATTTCATTTATTGCTTGAGAAATGCAGCGAAAGAACCTATAAACATATTAGTGTACTTTTTTTCACCTGCAAGGGCTACACTGGGATAAGTAATTGAGGCAGTTCTTTCAAACCTTGCAATATCTTATTTGCTCTATATAACTAACACAAGCTGAAGAAACACATGACAGACTATAAAATCACAGTCCTATGTCATTTGTTATTAAGGAACAGCAGACGTTAAGAAATATGATGCTTAAAATGACTACTCATACAATCACAATTTGATGAGAAAAAGTCAGAGGTGATATGGAAAAATGTGCATCTTCAATTTATGTTGCATATTAAAATACTAATTTTCATTGAAGATTTTAGAAGTGAAACCAAGGGGGAAATTATGTCCGGATGTATTTTGTTTCATCATAAACTGCAGCTAAGATGCCATACGTCCCAGAAAAGAGAATGATCTTTAAGAAAAGGAAAATGTTTTGATATATGGTTATACTGAAGTTATTTCATTAAATAGCCCAGTGAAAGACAACATACCTCTTTGTCTTGAATATTCGGATCTGCTTTGTTTTCCAATAACACTACCATGCAGTTAATGTAACCTCCATATGCAGCACACTGCAGAGGTGTTCTACCTGCATAATCCTGCACATTAGGGTTGATTTTATTTTCTATCAAGATTTGGCACACATCAGCATTTCCTCCCAGGGCTGCCCAGTGAAGGGGTGAATGGCCATCTTGGTCAACTAAATCTACTCTTGCTCCTCCTGTAACAACAAATACATTTTTGAACAAAAAAAATACTCTTGAATGAAAAAGAAAGCAAAAAATAAGTTTAAGTTCAACTAGTACTTGTTTGGTAAACTGCCAATTCAGAGTAACTTCAACTTCAGCACCTAAATCCAATTTTCAAAATAAACTGGGAATGAAGTACTTTCAGTGAGGGCGAGGCATTAACTTCTTTACATGCTTAGTATCCTCTCAGGTGCTTTAGAAGCACCAGGTTGGTCAAATGCCCTTGAAAATCTAACCTTTATTTGTTTCAGACCTATTAATGTTCAATGAAACTTAAATTTCTTAATGGCAAAAATCACTTTTGAAAATTGGACTTCAGACTTGATTTCTTTTTAAATCTCTAAATCAGAGCAAGATAAAATATTCACAAAGTAAAAATGACTTCTGAAAAAGTTATTTTCTAATTCAAGCATGCTAGTATTCTGTCATCCAGTTAACTAATTTCTCTGTATGTTCCTGTACAATGTAAAAACTCAATACAAAAATAAAACTCTGATTCTGGTAACAAAGCTTCTTGCATCCACAAAAGCTAAATGAGGGGTGGGGAGGGAAGAGGGAGGTGCTTAACAGGAGGTTAAAATATGCCCAGCAGAACACTGAGGGAAGCAAGATTTTCAGAAAGAAAGGCTGTCTAACAGAAAACTTGCAACGTGTTAACTTGAATACCTGAATACTTCCATTGATTATAAATGGGTGAATCTCTCAGGTAGGAGGGAGACTGCTTCCAATCTACTTAGAAATTTTATGTGGAGCTAAAATGACATAATTTTGTATATAAGATACCACTGTTCTTTCACTGTATTTCTTACAGATGAACAGAGTTTCTACAATTAGCTCAATCTGTTTACATTGTTAAACCTTAGTTCTGTTTACAAATAAAATACTGCTTCTAAAAAACAACCACAGGAAAATATTAATGATTTAACGTTTCTGATAGCTACCTTAATTAGAAATAGATTATTCATTTAAGTAGTCAAAAAGTCTCCAAAGAAGCCTAAAAATGCTTTCTTACAAAAAGAGAAGAAAGCTTAATTGGGTCTTACTAAGAAAAAAAAGGAAAAAAGAAAAAGAAAATGACTTCTGGGGGAAAAGGTGGTTTGAGAGACTAGAATATATTTGAAAAGGCTTGAGCAGAAAAGAGCTGTGGATACAACTATGCCTATTTTGAAAATTTGTGTTAACTTTTGGCCATTTTGCACAATGGTCTAAAAATCATTTATATCTACTAGTACTGTTCAACAAAGGGTACTTATAGACAATACCTTCTTTAAAGGAGGAATTTCCTACCACCCTCTTGCTCAGCAATGATGTTTATTTCACAGTCCCACATAAAGGAACATCAGAATTCTGAACAGGTTGGAAAATTGGTAATGGCTGACCTTTAATGAGTGTTTGTATTACTTCTTTGTGTCCCATCTCACAGGCTCGGAAAAGCGGAGTGTGTTTCATGACATCCAAAGCATCTACCTGTGCATTGTGTTCCAACAGCAATTTCACTGTGTTGACATGGCCAGAAAGTGCAGCAGCATGTAATGCTAACAGAATAAAGTAGCAGGAAAAAGAAATCATTGAGGAATGACATATATCATGAGCTTTAGAGGTCAACAATTAGAATGGTCAAAATAAAAATTAATTTCAAATTTCAAAGATGCTTTTCAACCATAAGAAATTGAAGAATCCTAACAAGTGACAAGCAATCACAACACACACTTACAAACAAAAGAGCAATAAGCAGAAGAACGGTTAGCTCTGAAACATGTTTTAATTTGTACCAACAGGAACTTGAACCTTAACACAGCAAGATCAGCTTATACTGAGGATTTTTGGAAGGATATCAGCCTCTACCTAAAAGAATATAATATGATCTACTTCTGCCTCTGTTCTGTAGCATTTATTATATCACCCCAATGGAAATGAAACAGCCCACTGCCAGTGAAGGAAAGCCTTCATTATTTCTTCAAAGTTTTCCTGAAAAATAAGTCTTTTTTTTTCCAAATAAGTAAAGCTGTGTCAATTAAAACTAACTCCAGATGACCCAGCTGTTTTCCCCCCCTTTTTCAGAATTATTTGGAAAAAAATTTACACAAAATTGTGTAGAAAGGCCATCACATATCACACAGTATCTGCAGCTCCCTGTTTTCTTCATGAAAGGGGAGATGATGCACAAAGCAGATGCTCCATTTCCTCTCATCCTCACAGTTTATGAAATTAATTTGTATGAAAACCATGCAAGTTGGTTCTACAGACTCCCATTCTTCCATAATTTTCTCTGTCTTCTCATCCTTCAATCTATGTAGACTCTACTAAGTCTAAATAAACAAATAACACAGAGACATTAGCAGATTAAGACCTCAAAGTGTCCTATAACTGAAGTTACTATCAGTACAACTGCATCCTGCTGGCACTGTCAACTAGAGTTGAGGAAAAGATTGAAAGGCTAGTACAACCAGTTCAGGGTTGTTTCTGAAGGAAAGGCAAACCACATATGGCAGTGAGATTTCAAACAAGTGGAAGAAACATATTTTCTAGATTTCACTTAAAAATTAAAATCAAAGTGCTTTGGATTATTTGCTGTAATCAGCAATTAATCAGATTATCCACATTCTCAGAGGCATACTGCCTTATATCTAAACTATTTCACAGATGACAAATAACTTAGAATAAAAATACAAAAATGTGCAATTCTATAAATGTACATTTAATATAGTAAAATTCATGTTTCCCCTACAAATTTCACACATATCCATCCTTGGTGAGAATTCCATCTGCTCAAACAAGCAAAATGTGGAGCTTGAAATAGTACCTACATGTGTCTATTTGCTTAACGTTAAAAAAGGCAAGGTCAGGATCCAGCAGAGGCATTATACAGAAAGGCCAACACTAAAAGGAACTGCTTCTTGAACCCTGTCCAGAGTATTAAAACAGATGGTTTTTTTGTATGTGCCTGCCACTGTTTAACACTGATGCTGCTTCATCCTGCTGATTAAACAGTAACCCAGTGTAACCTGTTACATAGTTTCCACTAAAAGGCACAGTTTGTTCATATAGTCAGTGAACCAAATCCAGCTGAAGTGTGTTGCCTTAAAACATTCTCAAACTTAGTGATAATAATTCTGTTACACAGAAAGAAGAGGAACTTACTGCAAGAAAAGGGGTCATAGCCAGAGACAGTATGGGAATTGCTGCCTTAATGACTGAAATCGTGCATTTAAGATGATACTAATATTTATCCGCTGCAGCTATCATGGGAAAAAAAAAGAAAAAAGAAGCATAGGAACATTCATCACACTCATGAAAAATATTTGTAAGCACCAGTATCTGTACTAGCGATGTGGGTGGGTGGCTATAAGTAGCAATTTGACAGGAACGAGATTCCTGCTGCTCCGTACATTTGGATGGGCCTGATTTTCATGATCTGACCTCACAGTAAACCTTAGCTTCTGTTTTTTGTACTGCATTTATTATGAGACCAAAAGCAGTAAACTACTCAATCAGATGACACATGGGGTGCGTATAACAATATAAAAGAGCTGCTGTGTTAGCTTGGCCTGTTTTTTCCCCTCTATCACTCATTCTGACGCAGGCATCTTGTTTCGCACTTTGTGCTCAATATTTTCTTGTAAGTC
This sequence comes from Apteryx rowi, assembly GCF_003343035.1. Classification (NCBI taxonomy): domain Eukaryota; kingdom Metazoa; phylum Chordata; class Aves; order Apterygiformes; family Apterygidae; genus Apteryx; species Apteryx rowi. Next base: position 433,886 of record NW_020450913.1, on the reverse strand, counting down.
AAATTTTCTGTGATGGAGTCACGGTGACTGAACAGATTCTTCAGCCAGCTGGGCACAATGGAACCTTTGTTTGCCTGACAGGCAGAGCCCTCAACATTGTGCGCAGTGACGGCAGAGCTATAAAGCTGCCCCTGTAATGCTCCGGCAGAGCTATAAAGCTGCCCCTGTAATGCTCCTGCAGCGCTGATCTCTGAGAACAGCCACATTCCTTTTCCTTGGTGTCATTTTCCTACACAATAAGGAGAGGCTTGATGTTCTATCAAAGCTAGGAGCTGAAGGCAGAGCTTGCTCTTTTTATGTAAATGTAAAAAGCTATGTTAATGCAACATTATAACTAAGCTTAACTGAGCCCATGCACAAAAGTCAAAACCCCACAAACTTAGTCTCCGCAAGCAACTGTATCCCAGGTCCAGTGTCATGTACACAATTTTCTATTATTCCACAGTTTCCCATTAAAATACAACACTACTTTTCCCTCACCAAAACTCAGGAATGATTAAGAACTGTAGGAAACTGTAGGATTAGGAACAGGTCTGAAATCAGAAAGTGATTTATTGGTGGACTTCCTTTTAACGTGACAGCTCACTGTGATAAAAGCTTATGATATTGTACATGCTTGCAAAATGGTAAAATTCAGATTGTTTGACAGCAAGCAAAGAATGCAACAGTTCTGAACTTCAATACTGTTAGTATGTTCTACTCAATGACAGCTTCATGTAAATGGAAAATCCATTTATTTCCTTGGATTAAAAGCCCTACAAGAAAATCAAGACTAAAAAGTATTACACATGACTGCTTTGAAAGGTTTAAGACTGAAGGATGATGAAACAAAACACCTCAATTATTTATAATATAACATATGACTACTGCCTACATGGAAGAAAACCTTTTTTAAGGAGCTTTAATAAGCACAGTGTCAACATAACACTACTTCACCTTATAGTCCGAAACACATACTGCATGGTATTTGAAAGGGAACTGTCAGGAGGGAGCAAATGTAGGTGAGTGATAAAAGATGAAACAAGACTAAAATGGTGAAGTATATAGTTTCTAAAGCAGTCAGGCATGAAGACTGTTATTTGTCACATAATTTTTTAACTCAAAAATTACAAACTATATCAACTTGAAAAGCCTCATTTTTGGTATGTTAACTTGTAAGTAAAACAAGATATTACACTTTTAAACAGAATTTCATAGTGACTGTATTTGACTTTTTAAGTAAAGACCACCATACACGCAAAGGAGGTAGTAATTTCAAATTGTAAGTAATAGTCATACTTGCTGTCTTTCAAATGCTGAACCATGCAGCCCTGACATTGCATTCATTTACCACTTCTATGTAATTCTAATAATAGAATAGAAGCCATAAGTGTGACCTGAAAAGAAAAAAAGCTGTGGTGCAGTATCATCTATATTACCTATAGAGTCTGGTTCCTGGCATAAACTATCCATCATGTGGACTTCATCTCAGAGGAAACTAATTCATTGGCTCCAAAAGACAGCCAGAGAGTAAACTAACATGCATACTAGATGATCAGGAGACCAGGATTCAGAAGCAAATGAAATAATGGTATTTAAAACCATACACACTCCTCTAATTTTTTGCCCTCCCTGCTTTTTGTGAAAGGCCACTCCAGAATCTCATTCTTCTGATGTTAGAATTTTTTTTTCCCAAGGTCTGGCGTGAATTTATTTTTTGTGAACTTCTCTCTAGCTGCTCTTGTACCAAGACTTCAAAACTTTTCCTTGTTTTATATTTCTTGAAAGTATCAACAACCATCAGTCGTACTCCTTCTCTGCCATGGTCCTGTCAGGTTAACGAAGCCACATTCTTCTAACCTTCTCTCAGAACAAATGCTCCTCTTCTTCTATTACCCTAAGGTTTTTTTGACCTTATTACAATTTGACTCTTCCTTCTTGAACATGGACAGCTAGAATTATACACAGTATCCTGTTAAAGTATCACCACCCCCAGGTAAATCTTTCTCCACCTCYGCTGCACATAGCTTGTTTATCTGAGGTTGAATTCACAGGCATATCATAGTAGCAGCATGTAGTCTTCTGTAAACAAATCTACATAAAAATTCCTTCTCTACTATTTCCAGCTAACAAGCTACCAACTTAATGTACAAAAATTTGTTATAAAGTGTATTAAAATTTAAATTATATTTATTGCTTGCAATCTCATGACCATTATCATTAATCAGTTTCATTTTCATTAACCAGTAAGGGATCTCAAAGATAGGTAATCAAACTGGTTTACTAAATTACATTTTATGCTCTTTTCCAATTTATCATCATATTTTAAAGTGCTCCATTTTCAAAATGAATCTACTTTGCCAGGTCTAGTTCAGCTTGACTTGGACAATTCTTACTTTATTCCTTCAACAATATTCCTCTCAAAAATCAAAGCATTTTTGACAATCATTTTTTTTCCTGTTTATTTTAAAAAGTAATTATTACCAAGATAGACGCACAGCACTTCTCAAGAAGTTTTCCACTCTTCTGCTTAGAATGGAAGTTACAGAGTTCTGCACATCTCATTTAAACATATTCCAATCCTTTCATATCTTCAAGCAAATATTTTACTTAATTTTTCAAAGATTCACTTTTAAAAATTAAAAGCCTTAAAGATTTTTACCTTCTCGGTAATATGAAAATGAATCAATATCTGATATACTGGATCCAAAGTTATCTGCTGCAAATAGCTCTGCTACAAATTAAAATTAACACATGATCTCTTAGCGGTTCAGTGATTACCTCTTGAAGAAATCTCTTCAGTATCATATGCAGAATCAACAGAAATATCATTTTTATTCAGAAAGTAAATACTCCATAATTAATTAAGTCAGTACTAACAGATCTCTAACAAATTAGAAATCTCTGCATTATACCTGAATGCAAACCTGGGATCTATCCCAGATCAGATGAACTCCTTAGAGTAAAAATTCCTCAAAGTGATCCTTCACAAAATGATCTTAACCCAAAAGATACCATGCTATCTACTCTCTCTATATTGGGCATTAATTGCAGGAGTTTGGTAGCAGGCGGCTGCAGGGGTGACCTGTTTGGGAGGAGGTTATGAGCTGTCCTGTACCTGTCACAGTTGAGTCCAGCTGGCTCTGAAATGGAAGAAAACAACTCACTGTGCACCAAAACTTCAACCAGTCAGAGGAGCACATGGTACCTCTGCTCATATTTAAGAAAAAGCAGTAGCTGCTAGAGGCAGGACACACGTGAGCAGACACGTGGAAAGGTATGTGAAGAGACATGAGAGGAGAAAATGGGAGAAGAAAGGAGGGGACATGTGAAAGGGGACATTGTTGCGGACATGGCTGAAGATGCACTCTTGGAAGAATGTGCTCCATGCCAAAAGAGGTATGCCTCAGAGGTGCACCTGCTCAAGCACGAGTTCTCCATAGGCCACAGTCCCTTTGCTGGTGAACCTGCTCTGGCATGGATCCTCCACAGGCCCTTCAGTGTGTACTTGCTCCAGTGTCAGTCCTCCTTGGGCTGCAGTCCCTTCAAGGGAGTACTCACTCCAGCATGGCTTACCCATGGGCTGCAGTCCCTTTGAGGGGGCACTATCTCTGGTGTGGCCTACCCACAGGTTGCAATCCTCTCAGAGGTGTACCTCCTCTCCTCTCTTGGAGGTGTACTCCAAGAGTACGTCTCCAGCCATGTCCCCAACAATGTTCCCCTTTGACACGCCCCCTCCATTTCTCCTCTTTTTTTTTTTTCTCTCATGTTTTTTCACATATCACTTCACATGTCTCCTCCTGTGTGTGCTCTCTTGTGTTTCCTCATGTGTGCCCTCTCCCAAGCAGCTACCACTCTTTCTTAAATATGTTTGAGCAGAGGTGCCTTGTGTTCCTCTGACTGCTTGAAGTTTTGGTGCACAATGGGTTGTTTTCATCCATTTTCGAGCCAGTTGGACCCAGCTGTGACTGGTACAGGGCAGCTCATGACATTCTCCCATGCAGGTCGACCCTGCAGCCCTCCACTACCAAACCCCTGCAATTTATGCCCAGTACACTGTCTTTCCTTTTTTTTTTAATTCTTATGTCATCAGTACACTACATTGCTCCACTGCTTTTAGTTGCATTTCCAACATTGTTGAATACATATACTCTTCAATACCTGTCTCTCAGTCAGAAGTGTTATTCCGTTCTTGTTGAGTACTATATAGATATAATATTTTACCACAAATTCTTACAATTTTTCATTAAAGGAGATAAACTTACAGTGCTATAGGATTCATAATTCTGAAATTCATCACTTGAGTACTTGAATTCTGAAACATTGAGCTGCACACACATCATCTTTCTCTTTGGTAAGATAATGGGATGACTAACTTCTTGGGGGTTATCAAATATAAACTTTTGTTTGGACAAATGAAAAGCAATAGCTCTAATCTCTATTACACTAGCTCTATAAATAGCCATGCTACTTCTGATTTTCATGTTGATGATTCAGCCACTTCACTGGCTATTTTGCTCTATATTGTTCAAAGTTATTTTTTTACTTACAAAGATTTTTTAAAAGGCATTTTCATGGAGGGCTTGTTATGTAATTATATCTTATTTTATTCTTCAAAATATGGAATAGCTCTTCATTTCCCAGGACTATAGATCTATTAAATGTCAGCCTATTGTGTTTCAAATGAATTGGTCTAATCTGCACAGAAAAGACTTGTTTTCTCCCACAATAAAGCAATGAAGTGAATCACACACACAATTAAACTAATGTAAAATATTTTCTGAATTGAGACACAAGTCTAGGAAAAGACTAATACAGATTTTGACAATGTTCTTCATTTTATGTAAATCACAGCAACTGCAAACATCCAGTGGTTCTTTACTGTAAAGCACGCCTTACCTGTGCCAGCATATTTGTCCGTCATATTGATATCAATATCCAATTTCAAATTCAGCATAGTCCTAATGACATCATCACTGCCTTTCCCAGCTGCCCACATGAAGGATGTTCTTCCCTCAAGATCTGAGTCATCTTTCACAGAAGGATGCTTCAAAAACACTTCAACTGTTTCCTGAAAAGACATACCGCTGAAATTAACATAAAAAGGAATTTGTAACAACAAGAAACTATTGTGTCTTGTTTAGCTGTTTATGAAGCAAAACAAAGCTTCATTTTTCCTTTTTATGTTTATATAGAGTAATAGCTCAACAGGAGCTTTGTATTTTCTGCTATGCCCTTTTCTTCTTCAATGTTCATAGCTGTATCCTTAATTATGAGCTTAACACTGTCATTCACTTTATACTCTTCTTTTTAGTGTCAAACATCATGTGTTTATGATAAGGAAACAAAAGACTACAGTCACTGTGAGGGAAATGATGGGAAAAATATTACAGGTACATCAAAATATCACTGCAACATTACAGTGCCAAAATATTTTTCTTTTAAAATACTTTTCCTGCCACATTTCCTTTTTTGTTTCAAACCTGAATATGACTGTACATGCTTATGTTTTAGTTTTCCAAACACTAATAAATAGACAATATTAAATAGGGACTTTTGGGGCAACATAGACCCTTTTTTCCTACTATTTATTAATAACATCAGGTACTGAATTACTGAAATATAACAAATCAAAAAAGAGCATGAAATTCTTTGTACCTGAGTCCAGACTTTCTACTGTTAATTTTCACATTAGAATCTCTCTATAAATCAAAGTAAAAAGAACTCTTTCCTTGAAATGCCAGGTTTGTGTTAAGCTCTAAACAAACAAGTCCACTTGTTTAACCTGATGCTTAATTCTTCGTAAGCCACACAGTAAAGGGAGGGAGAGGAAATCACCATTGTAAGAAAAAAATTATGGAAGAATTTCCTTTTTCTCTCTAAAAGCTTACAAATGCTGTATATTTAATAGTTTGCAAAAAACTATTAATAACTACAGATACCGTAAAAAATGAAAACTGAAAAAAGTGGTATTTATGTTCTTTTTCTTCCCCCAAAGTGCTGGCACTTTTTTGTCCTTTCCCCCATGTGACCCCAAATAGAGCTCTATCAGTGTGCTCTAGACAGGATGAGAATTCCTTGGCTGTGATAAAGCCCTTGCTCAGATACTCAACCTAGATTCATAAAGGTTTTTAAGAGCCTAAGTCCTATTTATTAGTTGAACTTGAACACCTAACGTTTTTGTGAATTTGGGTCCATATCTAAAATACCAATTTATTGTAAAAAGGTCCAGATAGAAATAATAAGGATTAAGTCTTCTACACCAAACAGCATGTGTTAATAGCTTTGTGCACTCACATTGATCCCCACTACCTCCAGTACAAGTGGCTATTCATTAGGCCAACAACTCAGCACCCTACCAGAATTCTGAACTGCTTGAAATCCTGCAAAGTGAAAAGTAGTCCAAAGGCTGGACCTTTTTAGTAGTAAGGCACAAGCCCTACAAACATAAATAAGTAATTTTATTTTTCCATTAAGTTTTAACAAATCAAGCCTTCTTTTAACCACTCTTTTTTTCCAGTCTTTTTAATGGGAACAAATTGGAAGAAAATCCCATACTGCTGTAAGAGTTATTTTTCAAAATAAAGATACCACAACTTGAGAATAAAAATAAATGAAATTAAATTGAATGATTAAGAGATCAGAAAAGAAAAAAACCCAAGTATTTTTCACTTCAATTCTACATGTATTTCCTCATGAAAAACTGCTTGTTTTGCCTTTATAAAAATGGAGAAAACAAAGCATAAAACAACAAGGCTGAAAAACAACAACAACAAAAAAACCTGGAGCCTTTCATTCTATGCTACCAAGAAACTGAAAAATACTAAAAATCCAAAAAGAAGACAGAAATACACACTTCATTTACTAGGTCAATCTATACAAATATGTGAAGGAGAAATACATTGCCTTGGACATTTCAGAAAAACAGCAGCAAAATTCATGGAAAAATTCAAAAGAAATAAGTCAGTAAGGTCAATAAATATTTAGTCCTGTAATCTGCACTCTAAAATCAATACTAATAGAGCATCTGACTTCACTGATGAAGTTCAAAAGACAAATGGATGTTTTTTAGACCTTCTGCAGGAATTCATAAGCCTTATATAATGAGTGGGGATAGGTCAGTCCAGAAAACATGTGCTTCACCTCAATTAAGTGCCAGCTAAGTCTCTTCAGTCTTAAAAAAGAAAAAAAAAAAGAAATAAAAGAAATAAAGACAAAGAACAAGGTATGAAGTTAGTTAAAACTGAGAGCAGCCAAAGCATTTATAATGAACACAAAAGATCAAACTTCCTTCTTCTTCTTTTTCTTCTTCTTGCTATGGACTAGGAAGCATCTCATTTCAACTGAGAAGCATACCACATTTATCCGGAATTTGGGCAATTTGTACAGAACAATAACATGACTCTCAAACCATATATATATTTATAGATATATAAATACCACTGCCAAAACAAATATGGACGTGTCCACTCAGTGGTTTGAACTATGTGTATGGAATGCAGTAGTGGGAATTATTCAAGGATTTGTATGCAAGGGAGAAAGAAAATCAAATAGAGGTGCACAGAAACAATCTGGGTGGGAAAAGAGAGAGCGCTCCAGACAATTTAGGCATGCATAGTATGTGCCCTTGCAGGAAACATGGAGACTGGAATCTTCAGATCACCAGCTAAAACCCTGTAGATCTGAATGAGACTCTTCTGTTTGTTTTTTCACGTAATATGGGAAACACTACATCCACTGTAAGCACACAAGAATACAAAAGAACATCTGATTCCATTGCCTACTCTGCTTCCCCCATAAAAACCTAAAAGATGTCATGGTTTGGTTGGCTGTCAGGATTAAAAGGTGGTAACAAAATGAAGATGTTTCATACAACTGAATCAAGCCCAGGGAAAGAAACCCAGTAGGAAAAATAATTTTGCAGGAATATATCAATACAGAAAAGAAAAAAAAAGATAAAAGCATACTGAGATAATCACTAGATTGTAAATTAAAACCTCCTGTCTTTCCCATAAGTCTGACTCAAATTAGAAAGAAAGGCTTTTACAACTTAAATATTCTAGGCATTTGAGTCAGAGTTTTTACAATTTTACAATTTATGAAATTTAACATGTGGGTAGACAAGTGAGACCCAAATTAATGTCCCTGTTGAAGAGCAGGCTACAATATGAGCTCAACTACATTAATTGGACAGCCCCTGTAGTAAGGAGAGGTTATGAACAGTACAGCTGAAGAGAGAGAGATTAAAACAGAGTTCTCAACTTACTATRCATGACATAATTCAACTATGAGAGAAAAAGGAACATGAAAAAAGCCTTCTTACCGTTTCAGTGCTTGAGAACTACTTATCTATAATCAGCAACCATTGAAGTGCTGGATTTTGTGCTTAGTTGTACTGTATCTCATCTGACTCTGGACAAAAATTATACATTCTACCAAAACATTAGATTTAGTCCATTTGARAAACCAGTTTTCTTTTTGTCTGGAACGGCTAGCCCACTGATATTGAATACTGCACTTTTTAAAATACAGTGTTCACGGGGAACTGTGACAAAAGGTACTTGCTCTCTTTAACCATGCTTTATGAGATAAGGGCTACATTTATAATAGCAAATATTAATAAGTTAAACACCTTTTGAAGTCAAAGACTGGTTTGGTTGGTATTAAAGATAAAAGCAGCTGTACAAATACACATGGGTGTTCTCCCTCTAGATATCTTGTAAGTTTTTAGATTTTGCTACAACCAGTCTTAAAAAGGAAATGTAAAAGACTAGGTAGCATTCTCCTTTCTATTAAAATTCCTAAATTATTATTGTGTACTCTGATGCAAAAATATAGATTGAAGAGATTTTGTTTGCAAAATGATATAATCTTTAAAATCTATTTTATATTTTAATAGTTTGAAATCAACCATATTTATATTGTCTAACTTAGGAAAACCCTGAATTAAGCTCGTGCAGACACCATTTTGTATTATTTTAAAAACTATAACACTGTGTACAGCGTAACAAGAGTATAGAATAAGTTATGTCATAAATATTACAGCAAAATATGTTTACTTTATATTTAGGACCTGTACTACTTACAGCAAAGTTGCTTTGTGCTGCATAATGTAGCGGTGTTGCACCTTGACTGTCAGATGGGATAGTTCCAAACTTGTTTCTTTCTAATAAGAGATGTACAATCTGTGCATGACCTGAGAAAAATAACATAATAAAAACATATTAAGCAAATCCTAAAGTTAAACATTTTCCTAGTAAAAAATAGAAAAAAATTAACAGACTTCAGTAAATAATACTGTTTGTCTTGCAGTCAGAATGCTCTAAACATTAGGAGAAAGTCAGAAGACTTGCTATTTGAACTACTAAGCTTGGCATGCACTTTCTTCCCGATAGCGCACTAGTTCCACATTCTGTATCCTCATTTCTGAGGTGCATCTGTAAACCATAACGACCTATGAATAGGAACATGGAAAAAGACATATTTTGTATTTGTTTTAAAAGAAATCATTAGAGCAGAAAGAGAAATCATTAGGGAAATAAAAGATTTCCCTAAACAAAGAAACCAGCAGTAGTTGGTCAGACAACTGCAATATTAACATTATAATGAATGAGATGGATATTTCCAGAGAAAGCTGATAATCCAGCTGAGATGCTGCGTATGAGTGAGAGATCAGCCAGAAGCAGTAAAGCGAGCACAGACTGATTATGATGTGCAGTTTTCCATCTACTTTGCTTAAATGGTAGACCTAACCAACATTAACAATTTCATCCTACAGGACAGTGTTTTACAGAAATTAAGTTTGGATTCTTTAGTTAAGTTTTATTCAAACAAAATTTCCAGTGAAGATGTATAGCAAAATTTGGAGCATATTCTACTACCAGCTGCCCTATCTGCAATAAATATGGAAACAATAAATTGACACATACAACTCCCTCCATCAAAACAGATTTGAATATCTTTAGATTAAAATTATAAATTTGGGGGGGGTTAACATTATATCCACTTCACAAACAGGAAAAAAAGACACAATACTATTAATAAATATTAACTGATACTTTCATGTACTTTCCTTTATAGGCATATTAAATTCACAGAATATCTTGATAAATTGATATTTTTAAAAAATATATGCTGTAGTCACATAAAGATACTCTGGATCTTGCATGTGGACAGAACAGTCAATTTTTCAGCTTGTTACTTCTGCACTGTTGCCTTAAACTACTTTAGGATAATCAAAAAAACCCCCCAAAAAACAACCCACAGGTAAAGCTTTCCACTAGCAGTAAGCCTTTTAATGAAAACACTGACAATAATAAGATAAAGCTGTGTAACAGATGTAGTCTGCAGCTTTTATAAAAACCCTAAGAAATAGTGGGCTGGGCAAGCCCTCTTTTGTGGAATGACAGTTTCAAAATTTTATGTGTACAGAAGTATCAGAAACGAGAGGAAATGGTCAACTGGGGACAAAAAGGGAGAACTGCTACTTGGGGATATTTTTTTCTAGGGATGCAGAATCAATAGCTTTAGGTTGTTCAGGAAGCTTCTTCTTTCCTTTTAGCAATTTAGACAAGACTGGAAACACAACAACACACACACTGTCCCTTCCTAACAGGAAACACTGAAATGCCTAAGCGGGGCACGCATGTCTGCTAACAGGTTGGCCAACCTGGTAAGGAGGGCTTTAAACTAAGAAAGATGGGGGAAGGGGAGAGTTATAGTGACAGGGTAGTTGGCAAAACATGGCTCAAGTCGGGATGCCTCCAGCAGGGAGGTGCCCTGGTGATGAAGGATACAGAGAAGACAGAGTTACTGAATGCCRCCTTTGCTTCAGTCTTTACTGCTCAGGCCAGCCCTCAGGAAACCCAGACCCTGGAGGCAAGAGAGAAAGTCTGGAGAAAGGAAGACTTCCCCTTGGTGGAGGAGAATTGGGTTAGAGATCATTTAAGCAAACTTGACACCCACAAATCCATGGGCCCCGATGGGATGCACCACGAGTGCTGAGGGAGCTGGTGGACGTTATTGCTAAGCCACTCTCCATCATCTTTGAAAGATCATGGAGAACAGGAGAGGTGCCTGATGTCACTCCAGCCTTCAAAAAGGGCAAGAAGGAGGACCCGGGAAACTATAGGCCAGTCAGCCTCACCTCCATCCCTGGAAAGGTGATGGAGCAGCTCATTGTGGAGGCCATCTCCAAGCATGTGGAGAAAAAGAAGGTGATCAGGAGTAGTCAGCATGGATTCACCAAAGGGAAATCATGCTTAACCAATCTGATAGCCTTCTATGATGGAAGGACTGGCTGGGTAAATGAGGGGAGAGCAGTGGACGTCATCTACCTCGACTTCAGCAAGGCTTTCGACACTGTCTCCCATAACATCCTCATAGACAAGCTCAGCAAGTGCAGGCTAGATGAGTGGACAGTGAGGTGGATTGAGAACTGGCTGAATGGCAGAGCTCAGAGGGTTGTGGTCAGCAGCGCAGAGTCTAGGTGGAGGCCTGTAGCTAGCGGTGTCCCCCAGGGGTCAGTACTGGGTCCAGTCTTGTTCAACTTCTTCATCAATGACCTGGATGAAGGCACAGAGTGCACCCTCAGCAAGTTTGCTGATGATACAAAACTGGGAGGAGTGGCTGATACACCAGAGGGCTGTGCTGCCATTCAGAGAGACCTGGACAGGCTGGAGAGCTGGGCAGAGAGGAATCTCATGAAGTTCAACAAAGGSAAGTGCAGGGTCCTGCACTGAGGGAGGAATAACCCCATGCACCAGTACAGGTTGGGTGTTGACCTGCTGGAAAGCAGCTCTGCGGAGAAGGACCTGGGAGTGCTGGTGGACAAGTTAAGCCTGAGGCAGCAATGTGCCCTTGTGGCCAAGAAGGCCAATGGTATCCTGGGCTGCATCAGGAAGAGTGYTGCCAGCAGGTCGAGGGAGGTGATCCTCCCCCTCTACTCAGCCCTGGGGAGGCCACATCTAGAGTACTGCGTCCAGTTCTGGGCTCCCCAGTACAAGAGGGATGTGGCACTACTGGAAAGAGTCCAGCAAAGGGCTACAAAGATGATTAGGGGACTGGAGTATCTCTCTTATGAGGAAAGGCTGAGAGAGCTGGGCCTGTTTAGCCTGGAGAAGAGAAGGCTGAGAGGAGATCTTATCAACGTGTACAAGCACCTGAAGGGAGGGTGTCAAGAGGATGGGACCAGACTCTTTTCAGTGGTGCCCAGCGACAGGACGCGAAGCAACAGGCACAAATTGAAACACAGGAAGTTCCATCTGAACATAAGGAAAAACTCCTTTACTGTGAGGGTGACAGAGCACTGGCACAGGTTGCCCAGAGAGGTTGTGGAGTCTCCTTCTCTGGAGATATTCAAAACCTGCCTGGATGCGATCCTGTGCAACGTGCTCTAGGTGACCCTGCTTGAGCAGGGGGGTTGGACTAGATGATCTCCAGAAGTCCCTTCCAACCTCAACCATTCTGTGATTCTGTGACAAGAACTAATGTTGCTGTACTCTCCCCATCTCAAGATTAAAAGAACTGAATTGAAAGAGGCACACTGGAAGAAGATGGTTTTGAGTACAATCCTAGGAGGAAAATTATGGGAGTACTGAGCCTGGAAAAAAAAGCTGCCTAAACTTTCAGAACACAGGACTAGAAAAAGGATCACTGAACTCTACTCAGGACAGGAGGTCTCCCTAAAGTATCTTTCAGAAGAAAGATTTGAGAGGGCTGTAAAAAATTTTGTACTTGGTGCAACAGTGAATAAACCTGTGCAAATATTTTATTTAGAAGGGATATAACTTGGCTGAGACTTTATGTACCTTCAAAATATAAAAGACAACAGGAGCAACAATGCCATACGATGCAGCCACATGCAACTCATCACCTTTAACAGAATATTTGTGGCTGTATCCCTGCACTTCTTTAAAAACTCCTAATGTCAACCCATTTAGTAACATTTTAGATTCTTTGAGATCTATAACCAACATTCAATATCTAACTTAAAAATAACTCTAAAAATTAATCATTATTTACTGATAAGAAGTTCCCGATGAGCATATTTCACTGAGAGATCTCAACAACTTCACAAAGTACTCCAGACATCTTGGCATTTCCTCCTTCTTCCTCCTTTATTCTACATAATCTGTTTTTCCAAAAAAAAAAAAAAAAAAAAAAAAAGCTTCTGTGTTAAATACAATCTGCTTCAGAACATGATAAATTTTGCTTATTGGACACAAATGAGTGATGACGACTGTTTCTTTGGGAGACCAATCTTAGGGTATTTTAAAATGTCTAATAATTTCTCTGTAAAAATTTAGTATCAGCACTTGAGTGCAAATACAAATTTGAGAACACTTTTGCTTGATTGCTTTTTTTGTTTTTTTAACTAAACATAATCATACTGCATGTACATTGTCACTGGAGCTGCAGTAACTCACTCCACTGAGCAATCAGATTTTTTTATTGGCGTTCTTTGTCTGCAGTGCCCCAAAGGGTCATGGGGAAGAGGTCTGTTATAAGAAGAGTAAGAGTGTTTGAAGGTTCTTTTCTTTTTATTCAGCACACAGTGCTTATTCTTTCCTCCTGCACTGAGGAGGACAGAAAGTAGGAGGTTAACTTTTAAAATGATTTTATCTTTGTGCCTGTCATGTTATGAGTTGAATTTTCCTCTATTTAGACTACTTCTATTTAATGATATCTGTAGCTCTTTTGCAAAGATTCAGTTTTGTAACTTGTAAGACCAAACAGTACAGAATTCACATACACAAGCTTATAATTTGCAGAGCATCTGAGCCTCAGGCTAGCAATATGAACAGAAAAAGAAAGCTTTATCTGAATCATCAACGACAGCATCAAATAGTGAAAAATCTAACTGAATCATGTTAGGAGAAGCCAGAGTAATTTTGGCCATTAATGAACACATTTGCTAGCTTATGGGTGCCACTGCATTCTGTTCCTCTTAAAGATGACACTAGCAAAATTTAGCAAGATTTCCTGATAATAAGCAAAGTTAAACCTGGCTTTTTGTGTTTTTCATAAAAAATGACCAGCATAACATGGTAGAAAAAGAATAATATAGGCAACAATACAGGCTGGGGGCCAGTTGGATAGAAAGCAGCTTTGCAGAAAAGGACCTGAGGGTCCTGGTGTACAAGAAGCTGAACAGCAGTCAGCAGTTTACCCCTGTGGCAAGGAGGACAATCACAGCTGGGCTGTATTAGCAAGAGTGTAGCCAGTAGCTTGATGGAAGTTGATTCTACCCCTCTATTCAGTACTTGTGAGACCATATCTGGGGAACGCTGTCCAGTTTCAGGCTTGCCAGTACACGAAAAACACTAACAAACTGGAGTAAGTTCAGAGGAGGACCACCAAGATAGCTAGGGGGCTGGAGCACATGACATATGAGAAGCTGAGAGAGCTGAGTCAGTTCAACCTGAAGAAGAAAAGGCTGAGGTGAGATCTCATTCCTCTCTACAGTTATCTAAAGGGAGGGCGTAGAAAAGATGGAGCCAGACTCTTCTCAAAGGTGCACAGTGATAGGACAAGAGGAAATGAATGCAAGTTGCATTAAATTCCCATTAGATACCAGGAAAATCTATGTCACCATGAGAGCGGTCAAATACTGAAACAAATGCCCAGAGAGGCTGTGTAAACTCCACCCCTGGAGATATTCAAAACTGGACTGAACAAGGCCCTAAAAAAGCTCAACTAACCAGACCTGCTGTGAGCAGGGGTTTGCGTTGCATGACTTGTTTCTGCGCAGCAAACAAGCAACTAACAGATAAGTGGTTTGCACAGCCAAATCCAGACTCTGCCTCTAGATCTTCCAGGAACTTCAGGATGCCTGCTGCTGCTGGGGAAGGATAGATCCTAGTGGCTTCCAGCAAACTCTAGAAGTGTCTAATGACCCTATCAGCTATTCCTGACCAAAGGGTGCTTTGACCTTTCATCTTCAGCTGACTCCTGACTAGAGAGTTTCAAGCAGCCGTTCAACCGGTACTAGGGAGAGACGTAGTAACTGAGACACCTGCAAGGCCTAGAGTGCCGCTCCCAGAAGCAGCAGTTTCCACAACAGTTTGTGCAGAAGAGTGAATGGACAGGGCTGGAAATTCCGCTGATGGCAGTGTATGACTGCTCAACAACGGTGGTGATATGCCACAGGGCAGAGTCCCCAGCACCAACTGAAGTAACTAACCCTGGCACATAGAGGACTCAACACAAACAGAGGTCCAGAGGGAGGATGCAGCTCTCCAGGTCTTGGCCTGCAGGAAGAGCTCAATGCCTCTTGCTAAGGCTGGGGCAGGAGGAGATGGTATCCTTGCCTGCAGCTGGAGTGCTGTGATCAAGGGGCTGTGTCACCAGTTTAAGGAGCTTCAGCAGGAGGAGAGCAGTACTGGATGGGCCAACCAGGGGTGGGGCACAGATGAATCTGCCATTCATGAAGAAAGAAGAACTGGTTAGATATGTAATGATCAGTAGCATCTTTGGTATTAGGTACCATGGAACTGTGGAGTTCCTGAGGAGAGCGAGGAGTAGCAGAGCACAGTCCATGGTCATCAGGTGAGCAGAGTCCAGCTTATGCAGGAAACTGGCAGGTGGGATCCCATGGAGGCAGCTCTGAAGAGTAAAGAAGCTCAGGAAAGCTGGCAAGTCCTCCTGGACAGCACCCTTCAAGTCCAAGAATGGTTCATCCCAATATGCAGGAAAACAAACAGACATATCAGGAGACCAACCTGGCTGAGCAGGCAGCCCAAGATGGAGCTCCAAAGCAAAAAGGGAGTATACAGGAGTTGAAAGCAGGCACAGGTTACAAAGGAAGAGTTTAGAAACATTGCTTGGACATGCAGAGATGACATCAGGAAAGCCAAAGCTCAAAGGGAGTTGAGAGCTCCAAGGGATGCCACAAGCAACAAGGAGAGCTTCTAAGCTCTCCTTTACTAGGAAAAGGCTGAGCATGGAAAATATGGACCTGTTGCCAAATGGGGCGGGTGATTTTGTGACAGGAGACACAGAAAGGGTGGAGGCACTCAATGCCGACTTTTCCTTAGTCTTCATCAGCAAGGTTTCCCAGGTCTCTGTGCTTAGAGAAAGGGTTCAAGGAGGAGGGGAACTACCAGCAATGGAAGAGACTTAAGTTGGGGATTGTTTGAGAGAACTTGACCCATACAAGTCTATGGGACCAGATGGGCCGCATCTAAGGGTGCTGAGAGAACCGGCTGATGACCTTACAAGGCCACTCTCAGTCATCTTGGAAAGGTCACGGAGATCAGGGAAGGTCCCAATGAYTGGAGGAAAGCAAATCTTGCACCYAGCTTCAAAGAAGGCCAAAAGAACATTCTGGGGAACTGCAGGCCGGTCGGCTTCACTTCAGTCCCTGGGAAATTCATGGAATGAGTCATCCTGGAGCATGCTTCTGGGCACGTGAAGGGGAAGGAGGTGACTGGGAACAGTCAGCATGGATTTACCAGGGGTAAATCCTTTAAATTTTATCTCTCTTACTTTACAGTTCCTGATTTCCCCTCCTCCAATTTCTTTATATGTTGTTTATAGGTTTTTCAAATTTATAAATCTATCTATATGCTTTTAATTCCATAGTCAGTACCCACGTTATTCCTGAACATTTCAAAGTACAACAAAAAATTAACATTTGAATCACTGCGCAAAGAAAGAAAATGCAACCTCAAGAATCAAGGACTCAGTAAGATGAATGAGCTTACAGTCTCAGCAAGAACCAGTAGATAGCTATAACATCCTCTAATACCCTTACAGTTATTTACAGAAGCTGATGAGCTGACCCACTGATTTTTTTTACTCGTTAAGTTTTTTAATGCCTCACTGGAGGACAGGAGGCTGGTAGCTTTTGCTGAATGATAAGTCATTAGGCCCACAAAACTGGTTACTTGATGTTGACAGATTACTTTTTGGAACAGATTTTTAAGAAGCTGAAAAAGCAGTGAATGTTTCCTCTGGAATCCACATACTTCTGTCCCTCTCAATCAAGTTTTCAGTCATGACATGAAAAAGTATGTACTGATCCCCCTGCTTACGGACTCCCTCTTTGCAATGGCAAATACAATGTTTCTATGATAGGGTACTTGTACGGACACAGAAAAAGGGCATCCCTCCTGAAAACTGAGTGTGTAAATGAGCAACACACACACACAGAAAGGGCAGAGACTATAACGATAAAGGTAGAACATACAATGTGAAAGAGTGCAAATGTCACTTTAATACCACAGCTCGTGTGTATATTTCTTTTGAACGTGGCATCGCTGATATGGAATAAGCTTAAAAAAAATCCTCAAACAAAACATTCCTCCCACCCCAATACAGGAAGTCCAAAAGTAAACTGAAGGAAAATTAAAGGAAAAGAGAGAGATCATAAAAGGCAAATGGACTAAAATGAAATCATGTAAGCAGAGGGACAGATAAGAGTTGGAGCAAATATCCTGGCACGAGAAAAAGTATCTAAATTAAGATCTGAATGAAGTAGTCACTGGAACAACTAGTAACAAAATCCGTGTTGCAGCCACTGGCTCTGCCATTCCTTCTTCTTGGAATATCTTTCTTTCCCAAGCCTCAGGCCCAAAAGGTATGGTCCTTCCCTGAATAATTTAGGATCAGAAGATATCAAATATCATAATTTAGCTCAGAGAAATCTGATATTCTCTCTATGCTCTCACTTGATGCAACTCTATCTTCTATAGTTTCTCTGTTTGTTCTGGTTCTCCTTGTGGATAACTCCACAGTGTTCCACAGGTCTAATGCTTTCAGTATCATTATCTTCAAGATTACTAAGTAGATTCAGCTGTAGACCAATGTGCCTTACTTGGTTGGTTGTGCTAGCCACAGCAGTATACAACATCAGTAATGCAAGGTCTATGTTGGCACACTTTATCCTTCAAGGTATAATTCACCAGATGGATGCAGACCTCTAGAGTATCAGTTTTTTTGATTTCTAGTTTCCTGAGAAACTGATCTATGCACAAACATCTAAGCAAGAACATCTGATATGCCCTAACTGTTCTTAATATAACCTGCTGAGCTAAAGCATTTTACAGTGCTTTGGAGAATTTCAAGCTAAAAAACACTCTGCACATGAACATCTAATATTGGTCTAGCAGAACTGAAATATTATTGTTCTAAGAGATTAGTTAGCACAATGCCAGAGTAGAATTAAATAAAAAACAGAGATGAAGATTAAAAAACACAGACAATTGATTATTAAATGACTTTTGCATTCAGTCAGTTTACCAAGCAAGGCTGCCCAGTGAAGAGGAGTTCGAAACAAGTTGTCATAAGATGTCACATTGCAGCCTTCGTAAGAGGTCAGGACATCAACAACAGCTATGTTCCCATCAGCAACAGCAAAATGAAGGGGAGTTCGCCCTTCATAGTCTTGCCAGTTAAGCAGAGATTCCGTAGGTGCAGCTTCCTTCAAAAAGATAAAAAAAAARAAAAAAGAAAAAAATTAAGTTGAAGAGAAAAACTATATCCTCTTCATAAATCTTTTTAAAAATGTTTTACAACAAGAGGGAGATAAACTGTCCATATTCAGTACAAGATAGCTCCGCAACCAAATACTTGTTATAGCATGCGCAATTTTCAAACATTTCTTGTGTGTTTTTTTTAATATGTGCAATTATTGTACAAGATTCGATTTTTGATACACACCCTGTGATCTGTAGTGCAAGTGGCTCCTTACAGAGAAGCCTTAAAAGACTAACTCAGGCACTTGTGAGAATAACTGGATCTTCTTACCTGATTTTCTAAGTTGAACATGATATACATAGCTTCGTGTTTTTCTCCTAGGACACTCTGCTTTTGCACAAATTTATCTTACGGTTTTCCTCACAATACTTTTCTAACATCTTAAAACCCCATGACTATCAGAGTATTCCCAAAGGAGATGTCAAGGTCTCCAGCTGGCAGGATAGAAGTAAGATAGAAAGTATTTCTAATGAATACATCTACAACAGGCTGAATTTCAAGCAGATAACATCTTAAAAAGTATTGTGATTAGCCAGTTGATCATATAACATGGTCATGAACTTGATTTTCCACCACATTTTCTTAAAAACAAACAAACAAACAAACAAAAAAAAAAACCCAAGCCCCCATGTTGAATTACTCTTACTTAAGGCCTATAGCTATAGAATTTCACATTATGGTTGTTTCCTCTCATTAACTTTTTTCTAGACAGATTTCTCTTCAACATCTACTCAGGCAAAAGAACAGAACAGGTACAAATTAACATCATTTTAGCACTGCAGACATCTCCAAATGGCCAATGTAACAAACCCCCATGAAATACAAAATCTAAATTTCATTTTCTTGAAAAAAGCGATAACCCCCCCCAAAAAAAAAGAAAAGAAAAGAAAACAAGACAACGTAGGAACTCAGGTGGCAGGACACTAAACATCTGGAGCACAAGCAGAACGTTAAAACAAGGGCTTAAATAAACTATAGGGAGAAAGCCTACTGTTTTATCTTCAACAGTTCAGAACAATTCAGTGAAGTCAAGAGAATTTTAAGTCACAATAACTTTCAACAACAGCGTGGGTCTCGAACCATGACAATAACTGAGAAAAAAAATCATCCTGAAAATATAGTGCCAGACCATGTTCTACAACATGTTTATGAAACAGTGTGGGGACAGAAGGAGAACAAGAGAGGGAAAGAAGAGACTCTGATCAATGCATCTTTTTATCAAAACAGAACAAGTTCCTGATCCTTTTCTCATTAAATTAATTGCAACTTTTCCTACTGATCTCAATAGATCCATGAACAGGCCATAAATCACCTGCATTTGCATTATTTAAAATGCAGTAAGTATTACATATAAAACTAACATCTCACACTGAGGATGATAAATCAAGCAGCAGAAAGTCAGGAAATTCTAGAATTATGGTTTTTAACATGATGTTAATTTACCAAGGTTGTATATGCTGTATGTTTTATTTAATAGATAAAAAAATACATTTGGAGCTATATTTAATCATATTTCCTAAGTGCAATTTGGCTAAATTAATACTGCAGTAGTAACCTCAGCTCTGGAATGTCCTGACTCTTTGTTTCTTACTCTCTTACTTTCTAACAATGCCAACTTAAATTACTTTATTTTAATTTATTTAAACATCAACATATTTTAGACACTATACATAACCACTATTAAAATGCCCCATCTTACATATTTGAAAAATGTCGCAGTATTTTGTATCAGTAATATTAGTTAGCCATATCTTGATAGAAAAAAAATTAATGTACTCAAAACATACTGTAGTTCATTATGACAGGCAGCCACTAGCACAACCACAGAAGGTTAGAAACACAAAAGGTTGATAAACGTGTATTTGTCTTACTAAAAACAAAATTGCAGTTAATGTTGTTATATACACAAACCATAATAACCAAAGCATGAATACTGCTTATTAGAATAAGTATTCAAAAGCATCTGATCTGAGCCATCACAGTGAAAAGCGAAGTTTTATGCCCTTACCTTTCTTTAATATTTCTCAAGACACAGCTAACTGACATTATGCTTACTTTCTGTCTATTCAAACTGCTCAGCAGGGGGAGTATAGAGCCCACTGCAAAAAACTTAGAAGGAACCTTTATGAGAATCATTTTTAAAGAATGACTAAATATGAATGACAACACAAACAGAAGTTAATACTGAAATTCTAACTGCATCAGAGGAAAACATGTTTGAACAAAATAAACAAAACTAAAAAAAAAAAAAGCTTCTTCTCTTCAGCTATAATTTATCGATGTGATCTGGAAAGCTAATTTTTGATCCTTCCAAAACACAAAACTTTTAAAACATTTTAATAAATTACACATAAAAACCTTGTGTCTGAAAGTCACTGATGTTCCACAGAACACACCCCCATAACCTGCAGTTTTACTTTTCCAAAATGGTAAAGAAACTTTTAATGATAAAGCCTCTATTTACATTCTAATCTATAAACCTCATGTGCTCCATTTTCACTATATTTCATGGATTTCAGTATTAGATGCAACCAATTGTGCCTAACTGCCACCCCTGCAAATTCAACCTACTTTTTCAGCGTTTAGTTCTCTTTTCATTATTATTTCTTTTTACAATCACAATGCCCAGAAGTTCTAGTCACTGGGCAAGATTGCACTGGGCTAAGTACTGTATAAACATTAAACAGAAAAGGGTTCCATGTTCACTTTTAAAAATTTTAAAAGAGGAGACGATGGATACATTCAGATAACGGAGCACAGAAAGACAGGACAAAACTTTGCAGTATCATAGACTGTGGTCTCAATAAAACCAGCAGCTTAACTGTTGTCAAGTTTTTGTAAAGCAGCATTAGAGACGTCTGAGGAAGACAATGGAGAATAACAATTTTCTGTGGATTTCTTCCAAACTGTTAAAGATAACATGAGAGAAACAAGTTCTCAGCTTGCAAGCTAATCAGACACAGACAGAGAAGTCATTATAGTTAGCTTACAACCAACRTGTCTAGTTCTGAAACAACTTTAAAAGAAATAGATAGGTTGTTGCAATATGACAGAAAAACTCCATTGTAACTGTTGTATTTTTCAACATTCTTAAAGTTCAGTGATTTCCACAGAATAAAAAACAAGGTAAAAATCAAACTAAGCATCTGATTGTAGTCATTATAGTTGTCAGTGGAGAAAATGAAACTGAAATGCAGCAGAAAAATAGATGCCATGAAGGAAGGATTATTTAATCTGTACAGAAAGATTTTTGGAGAGTCTCTCAGTAAACTGATCAAGGGCTCACTGATAATTGATCAGATATATCCTGCAATTCTGACTAAACAATCAGGAATGAGATTGCTCAATACAGTTAACTGGAAGTAAACTTGCAAATAAGGAAGAAAAGACGCAACAAAGAACTCACYGTGCAGGAGGCAAATGACATGAGTAATATGACTGGCTATTTTAACTAGGAGAACTTGTAAACTCTTCCTCCCTCCTTCCCCTAAAAATGTGTAGTTAACACACCAAACTAATATGAACAGTATTCATAACCCATGATTTATAGCAAGGATATTCACTAGTATTTCAAGAAGACAAAAAATATTTATATCTCAGTAAAGGAATACATACAAAAAGGGTTATATATAATAGACTTTCTTACCAGAATACATTTCACTGTGTGAATTGCGCTAGGGTCCTTGTTGTTAGCTGCCCAGTGAAGTGGGATTTTTCCTTCAATATCAGGGATTCCAATATTTGAATCATGCTTTATGAGAAGTTTCACGTGCTCTGGGTTATTGTAGTAGGCACTCCAATGCAATGCAGTTTGCTGGGACACAACATTGGCAAGTTTTACAAAAATGTCAAAAAAGGAACAGAAGATGTAAAGTTCATTAGAACCTGAAATACATTCACGACATTTAGATTATATTTTCACAGAATCACACAGAACAGTTGAGAATGGAAGGGACCTCCAGAGATCATCTAGTCCAATTCCTCTGCTGAAAGCAGGGTCAGCTAGAGCAGGTTGCCCATGGCTGCGCCCAGTTGAGTTCTGAGTATCTCCATGGATGGGGCCTCCACTCTGAATGCTCAGAGCCTCCTCTCTAAACAATCTGTTCAGTGTTTGACCAGCCTCACTGTAAAGTAGTTTTTTCTTATGTTTAAATGGAATTTCTTGTATTTCCCTTTGTGCCCATTGCCTCTTGTCCGTTCACTGGATATTACTGAGAAGAGGCTGGCTCCATCTTCTTTACACTCTCCCATCAAGTATTTATACACACGGATAGTATCCTCCCARGCTCTCTTCTCCAGGCTAAACAGTTCCAGCTCTCTTAGCCTCTCCTTGTAGGATAGATGCTCTAATCTCTTAATCATCTTTTTGGCCCTGCACTGGATTTGCTCCAGTATGTCCATGTTTCTCTTGTACTGAGGAGCCCAGATCTGGACACACCAGGTGTGTCTGGACACTCCAGATGTGTCCAAACACTCCAGATGTGTCCAAACACTCCACCGTGTCTGGACACTCCAGATGTGGTCTCACTAGTGCTGAGTAAAGGGGAAAAATCATCTCCTTTGACCTGCTGGCAACTGTCTTTCTAGTGCAACCCAGGATGCTGTTGGCCTTCTTTGCTACAAGGCTACACTAATGGCCCATGATCAACTCAGTGTCCACTAGGACCCCCGGGTCCCTTCCGGCCAAGCTGCTTTCCAGCCTGTACTGATGCATGGGGTTATTCCTTCCCAAGTGCAGGACTTGGCACTTCCCTTTGTTGAACTTACTCTTGAACTGAATTTTATTGAGCTTTCTTGAGCCATCTGTACAACATTTTAAAGTGCAGAAAATAATTATTTGTAGTGGTATCATAACATGTACTGTAATCTATTATGGTATACAAATTATGCAAATAAGTCTCAGAATAATATGTATGACATATTTGAGGCCAAATCTCATTCCACTGATATCTTCAATAAGTGTGGCTTTATTCTAGGCAGATCTGAAAAAATGTCATAATCTTCACAATTTGTTTTGTGTATCCTGCTCATTTGTTTTATTGATTATCAACAGTTATTACTCTAATAAAGATATTTGCAACACAAGGATATATGTTCTAAAGTTACTGTTTTGGGGGGTATTGTGGATTCCACTGCAGTCATGGAAGTTATTCAGGCAGATAAGGCTGTATTTTTAGAACAACACTGTTCATTCCACATGAATCCTACGATTCCTTGTGCTCCTGCACAAGACATGTGGACAAGCCATGACACTCCCCTAGTTCCCTTACAATTCTGAGCAGAATCCCAAGAAGTCTGGAAGCCAGGGATGGACACTTATCAAACGAACTACATTACATTGAAAAACTAGCTAATGTATTGATGTTCTGCACTGTCTTTGATTACTCCAAATTCTATAGGTTGAATATTATTCAATCTACCTTCCTCCGACCAATGGTAGTCGAATAAAACATCAAAAGGCAGTACATGCCCCTATTGCCAATTCCTGACTACTGTCAGTGTTTTTTATAGGCATTATCAATGTTCATAATTATATAAGCAAGGCAATTTTTTTTTAAACAGTAAAACGTTGGTAGATTAATAAGTACTTTATTTATCAGACATCTCTCCCAACTGCTGAATAGAGTAGGCAGTAAGACAGAGAATGGATTTTATTTCTCCCTGCCACCTCCTCCCACCCCAGCAAAATATTACATAGTACTTTGATTTGAAAATGTTGAGAAATAACTGTTCCAGGACATTTGTGTATATTCCCTCAATAATCTGGATTGGGATCCTTGAACAGTCAGATAGAACATTTGAGATCACTAGCCTATCCTTAATGTCTCCGAGGAAAGTCAAAAAAGGAGCTCATTTCTTTATGTTTGTTCCTTTAGGCTGTTAGTTTAGTACAGGCATACCTCAGAGATGTTGCAGGTTCAGTTCCAGACCACCACAATAAAGCAAATATCGCAATAAAGCGAGTCACACGAATTTTTTGGTTTCCCAGTGCATATAAAAGTTATGTTTACATTATACTGTAGTTTATTAAGCGTGCAATAGCATTATGTCTAAAAAAATAATGTACATACCTTAATTAAAAAATACTTTATTGCTAAAGAATGCTAAACATCATCTGAGCCTTCAGTGAGTCGTAATCTTTTTGCTGATGGAGGGTCTTGCCTCARTGTTGATGGTGCTGACCGATCAGGGTGGTGGTTGCTGAAGGCTGGGGTGGCTGTGGCAATTTCTTAGAATAAGACAGCAATGAAGTTTGCTGCATCGATTGACTCTTCCTTTCACAAAGGATTTCTCTGCAGCATGCGATGCCGTTTGATAGCATTTCACCCACAATAGAACTTCTTTCAAAATTGGAGTCAATCCTCTCAAACCCTGCCACTGCTTTATCAACTAAGTTTATGTAATATTCTAAATCCTTTGTTGTCATTTCAACAATGTTCACAGCATCTCCACCAGGAGTAGATTCCATCTCAAGAAACAACTTTCTTTGCTCATCCATAAGAAGCCACTCCTCATCCGCTCAAGTTTTATCATGAGATTGCAGCAATTCAGTCACATCTTCAGGCTCCACTTCTAATTCTAGTTCTCTTGCTATTTCCACCCCATCTGCAGTTACTTCCTCCACTGAAGTCTTGAACCCCTCAAAGTTATCCATTAGGCCTGGAATCAACTTCTTCCAAACTCCTGTTAATGTTGGTATTTTGACCTCCTCCCATGAATCATGAATGTCCTTCATGGCATCTAGAATGGTGAATCCTTTCCAGAAGGTTTTCAATTTACTCTGCCCAGATCCATCAGAGGAATCACTATCTATGGCAGCTGTAGCCTTACGAAATGTACTTCTTAAATAGTAAGACTTGAAAGTCAAAATTACTCCCTGATCCACAGGCTGCAGAATGGATGTTGTGTTAGCAGGCATGAAAACAACATTAATCTCGTTGTACATCTCCATCAGAGCTCTTGGGTGGCCAGGTGCATTGCCAATGAGCAGTAATATTTTGAAAGGAATCTTTTTTTTCTGAGCAGTAGGTCTCAACAGTGGGCTTAAAATATTCAGTTAACCATGTTGTAAACAGATGTGTTGTCATTCAGGCTTTGTTGTTCCATTTATAGAGCACAGGCAGAGTAGATTGAACATAATTCTTAAGGGCCCTAGGAGTTTCAGCATGGTAAATGAGCATTGACTTCAACTTAAAGTCACCAGCTGCATTAACCCCTAAAAAGAGAGTCAGCCTGTCCTTTGAAGCCAGGCATGGACTTCTCCTCTCTAGCTATGAAAGTCCTAGATGGCATCTTCTTCCAATACAAGGCTGTTTCGTCTACATTGAAAATCTGTTGTTTAGTGTAGCCACCTTCATCAATTGTCTTAGCTAGATCTTCTGGATAACTTGCTGCAGCTTCTACATCAGCACTTGCTGCTTCACCTTGCACTTTTTTGTTATGGAGACGGCTTCTTTCCTCAAACCTCATGAACCAACCTCTGCTAGCTTCAAAGTTTTCTTCTGCAGCTTCCTCCCCTCTCTCAGCCTTCACAGAATTGAAGGGAGTTAGGGCCTTGCTCTGGATTAGGCTTTGGCTTACGGGAATGTTGTGGCTGGTTTGATCTTCCATCCAAACCACTAAAACTTTCTCCATATCAGCAATAAGGCTGTTTYGCTTCCTTATCATTCGTGTGTTCCCTGGAGTAGCACTTTTAATTTCCTTCAAGACCTTTTCCTTTGCATTCACAGCTTGGCTAGCTGTTTGGCACGAGAGGCCTAGCTTTCGGCCTGTCTCGGCTTTCGACTTGCCTTCCTCGCTAAGCCTAATCGTTTCTAGCTTCTGATTTGAAGTGAGAGATGTGCAACTCTTCCTTTCACTTGAACCCTTAGAGGCCATTGTAGGGTTATTAAGTGGTCTAATTTCAATATTGTTGTGTCTCAGGGAATAGGGAGGCCCGAGGAGAGGGAGAGAGATGGGCGAATGGCTGGTCGGTGGAGCAGTCAGAACACACGCAACATTTATCAATTTAAGTTCACCGTCTTAAATGGGTGCAGTTCGTGGCGCTCCAAAACAATACCAATAGTAACATCAAAGATCACTGATCATAGATCACCATAACAGATAGAATAATAATAAATAAAAAATAATAATAAAATAAATAAATAATAAATATTGCGAGAATTACCAAAATGTGACACAGAGACATGAAGTGAGCACATACTGTTGGAAAAATGGCGCCGATAGACTTGCTCAACACAGGGTTGCCACAAACCGTCAATTTGTAAAAAACGCAATATCTGCAAAGCGTAATAAAGCAAAGTGCAATAAAACAAGGTATGCCTGTACCATGGTAACATAATATGATACTTCAACCTTTTTGTCTACTGGGTAGTTCACCGAAAACATGCTCATTCTGAGATATAACTGTAGGGGCTGCAAGGAAAGGTATGAAAACTAATATCACGTAAGATGACACAGAGCATAACATCATAAAACATGCTTGAAAAATCACAGCCTGTCAGGATTTGAATTGAAGAACTTGTAGCAGCAGAAATTTGTAGTAAATTAACACAGATTTTTTCTTAAGTGGAGCTGACCAGTACCCCTAGAAACTGACAGCTGCAATGAAAGCAAAAACTTTTGATTACCAAGAGGCCTAGCCAATGCAGTCCTTGTTTACTGACTTCTCTCACTTGCAACCTACTTTTCAGCCTGTTGCCTACACAGAAATCGCTATAAAAGACAGTTGTTCTCTCTTATGTTCAGGAATTGTATTTGACAATCTTGATGCACATAGTTGCAATAAGGGCAACGAATAAGCTATGTGCCCATCAGGGTCCAACTTCTTGGACTCTGTCACTAAGAGTGCCTTTCATCAATCTGCATTCCATCTTTGCTGCTGCGATTACTCATGACATGAACTGGAATAAAGTGCTCTACATTTTGTGGAAAATCTGGCAACGTTTTAATATTGCTTTAGAAATCAGCTGAACAAAAGGCAAGGTTCCTAAAAGGTTTTGGCTGGTTTCCATATATCTTTCTTAATTAATTATTGAGGTCAGGAAGTCAGCATGACCTTTCCAGAATGACTGTTGTGATTACAGCCAGGGTTTCCCACAATACATGTTAGAATATTCTGGAAGGCAAGCAGCTGATTGCTAGGGCAGAGGCAGGTTCAACCCCGTTGTTTGAAGGGGGAAGAAGATTCATTTGATAGAAACTGGGATTGCAGCTGTCTTATCCCACTTCCTAGATGATAGGATCAGATTAGAATTTCAGAGTTTAAGAAGTAATACCACTAGAATCTAGATCTAGAGTACTGCATCCAGTTCTGGGCTCCCCAGTACAAGAGGGATGTGGCACTACTGGAGCAAGTCCAGCGAAGGGCTACAAAGATGATTAGGGGACTGGAGTATCTCTCTTATGAGGAAAGACTGAGAAAGCTGGGCCCGTTTAGCTTGGAGAAGAGAAGGCTGAGAGGAGATCTTATCAATGTGTACAAGTATCTTAAGGGAGGGTGTCAAGAGGATGGGACCAGACTCTTTTCAGTGGTGCCCAGTGACAGGACGCGAGGCAACGGGCACAAACTGAAACACAGACAATTCCATCTGAACATGAGGAAATACTTTTTCACTGTGAGGGTGACAGAGCACTGGAACAGGTTGCCCAGAGAGGTTGTGGCATCTCCTTCTCTGGAGATATTCAAAACCCGCCTGGATGCGATCCTGTGCAACGTGCTCTAGGTGACCCTGCTTGAGCAGGGGGGTTGGACTAGATGATCTCCAGAGGTCCCTTCCAACCTCAGTGATTCTGTGATTCTGTGAAAGCTCATTCTCCTTCCCTTACTATGCCCTCTTCTGGTAGGATGAAAACCCACTAAACAATATACGGAATGATTATTTCCACTAAGGCCAGTCAGGCCAACCTGCTATGTTTATTATCAGCTGGTCAAAATACATTCAGTCAGAGCACTGACATTTGAGTCAGTGGCAGATTCATGCCTGATGAGGAGAGTTTTTTGCACAAGTTCCAGGATCACTTATATATTATGGGAAGGAGGCCTCCATGCTGAATGCTTAGAAATGTCCAGAGCCAATTACTGATGCATACAGTTGTATCCAACGCCATGTCTACTTTGCCATTTTTTTTCCTCTTTTTGCTATTTACCTTAACAATGTCTAACTTTCTGTTGCCATATCCTTGGGAAAAAAATTGGCATTAGAGAACATTCATATATTTGGATTCTTTGAAAGAAGTCTCTTTCAGATCTGAGGTGACATACGTAAACTGCTTAAAGCACATGACATTTGAACCAGACATCCCAGATTAACAAGTCCACAATGAGAATTACTAGAACTCCACTAAAGGCAATGTGATAATCTCCCAAACAGAACATGCATCAAACGTGCCAACAGAAAGGATGAATCTGTTTCATTCAAAAGCAAAGAAATCCAAAACCACAAAAACCCTTTACTTAGAGTGCCTGTCAGGACTGTGTGCATGCCCTGTGCTTCCTCATACCCTACTATTAACACTACCACACAGATGCAACTGTTTCACAGCAGTTTGAAACCAAACATTGATAAGCACTCAAACTTAAGAGCCATACTAATCATAGCCACCTCAAAAAAATCCAGTTACTATATGCTAATTAACTATTCCTTCTTTTAAAAGTGTTAGTGTGCTATTACTGTTGGCTGGCAATCTTCTCTATCAAGAGTAATGATCCATCAGTTGTTTACAAACCATAAAACTTTCCTTCTAAGATATGTCACCTGTACTGGCTGTTCATTTTAATAATCATCCTTTTTAACAAGCATCAGTAGACTTCACAAGGTTCTTAGAAGTCAGTGCATTTCTGAAGCAGGCTGATAATTTTATTGATCTAGTGGAGCACGACTTAATACTGTGAAGGGACATCAGACAACTCATAACAATATATGCACTATATGATATCCCTGGAAAGTCACCTGGAGATTTTCAGGCCTTTCAAGCATCATTTACTACCACAGAAGCAGAAAATGAATGTGAAGGACTTTGTTCTGAGAAGGCAGTACTGTAAAGCTTTGTAGATGTTAGAGTACATTTTCTCCTGAAGTTCACAACTTCACAAAACAAATGGCAAAGTGTCTAACTGGTGTACTATTTCAAATGGAAGTCTCATGCTGGTTTGTCAATCAACTTCACCATCACATTCCTCCTTTTGAATGATGCATTCATTGGAGCAACAGTGCATGTGCACTGGTAGCAAATTTTCTGCTGCAAATTGGTCCATTTTTATATAATAATAATGGACTTGATACTTCTTATTGTTCCTGTCAGAAAATCTTCTTTATAAACCACATTATACTCTATTGCAGACCACAAAGTCATGTTTGATTAGAAGACCCTAAAAATTGTCCATTTTTATTTAAAGAGATGCAGAAAAAAAGACATTCTATCAGACAGGTCTAGCCTATGGATATTTTTATCCTTGGACCATCCCTGTTCGAGTGGTACTTCCACTGTAATGTGCAGTCTGACAATGACTCAGAATTAACGTACAGATAGAAGTACTCTCCTAGATGCATATTTGCATTGGTATTACAAGGATGGAGTCTGCCACAAGACTCTCCCTAGCTGTCACCATCTGCAGAATGTGATTCTCATTAGACCTCTTATTGACTGGACAGCAAAGAGACTATCAAAGTGAAAATCTCTAAGGGGACTGTGATCCATAAAAAAAAAAATCTTGAAACTTTTTCATAATAATCGGAGCTAACAAACTGATCTGGAGACCAAGAGAAGATTTTATTAGGAAGATGGATGGTGAAGAGCATGTGCCTCCTAGATTTGTTCTCCTAGATCAACTATTGGACAAGGAATTCTACTGACAATGGAGGCTCTTCCTGGACAGTGATAAGCTGATCCACAGAGCAGAGCAGCAAGCAGGCAAGCGATCAGTATCATCACAAGGCACAGAATGAAAAATAGACAAGTGACTGGAACAGTGCAAAAGCCAGCTGGCTTCTAACGTGTTCCTTCACTGGTACCTACAGACCATGTGAGAGGGTGCTCTTTTTCCCTGTTCTGTTAGACATAATGAATATACCATTTCATAGCACCTAGGGATGGCTGTGTCAATACCACAGCCATTTTGGTGGCCCCCAGTGCAGGGCCACATCAATCACACAGTGATAGGATCAATGTCTGCCAACAGCAAACCTGCATTTAGCCCAGCACCAAAGGAATTTCCTTTGTTCTTTCATCTTTGATATCTACACAGACCTTGAAGATTTCTGCACAAGTTTTTCCAATAACTCTTTGTATTACCTGATTCTAAATTCCTTCTACTACTCCAAAGTTAAGAAGATCCAGTGCAAAGAATAATGGTGGTGTGCGCTTTCTGGGTTCAAATTTTGATCTTCTAAGTGTAAAACCACCCACATCATTGTTCAAGAGTGGAATTCAAACTGGTATTTTTGGATTTCCACATGGACAATGAGGGCAGATGAGCAGCCATTTCACACGCAGAATGTTTCCAAGGAAGAAAAGCAAGATAAGCACATGCTATCCACTTTATAACAAGGATCAGATCATCACAGAAAGGCTTAGATCTTAAAACCGATGGATTTTGAATCCTCTATTATGTCTGCGTACTCTCAACATGAATGTCAGTGAACTCAGTACAATGAATTGTTACATTATTATTGGCCGAAAAACATCAATATTTTTAATGGCGAACATTAAAATACCAGTCTTAGCTACGGTTTTGAAGAAACAAAAAGTGTTTGTTATGCACAGAAATAACAAATTTATTTTTCACACATAACAGATGCAACACCAATTTACAAAGCTGCTAAAAGTGTGTCTTAAAATAAGCAGTATTCTACCTTATTTCTGTCCTGTGTATCCACTTCTCCAGGTGCCATATGTTTTAGCAGCAAAGCTAAACATTTTGGGCTTTTGTGACGTGTAGTTAAATGTAATGGTGTCATATCTTCTAAGTCCTTCTGCATCCAGTTCCCTCTACGAGCCAGTAAAAGTTTCATGAAGCGGTAATTTCCCTGGGTAAGGAAAAATATATGAAATTTATTCCAGTTAATCAATCCAGATGATGATACTGCTTAGGTATATTTACTGTTGTATAAAAGGGTCTAAAAAAAACAGTAACAGCTGTAAGTTTTGAAAACCTCTAACAAAGATCCATTGTTAAAAAATATCAACTCTAGATTATTAAATCTATTTTCCTATTTGCTATCAACTTCATATCTTCCTATAGTGTACTGTGTAAGACAACAGCCAGTAAGACAGATATTGCCATAAGACTCCAATATTGTTAAGAGTTTCTTCATAGTGTCATATGTCTTGAAAAAACACTCCTTCACTTATTTCAAATACATTTTATAAAAACTATCTAAACTGCACAAGTTGCTGCTTTCAATGTGTTCTCTCCCTCTTGGTTAACAAATATTTAAAAAAAAAATGAAAAAAGCAAAAGCTTATACATTTATTTTTATTTTTTTCCTCTTATCCTTTCGCTTACTTCCGCAGGCTTTCTATTCCTTTTGTACTTTTACATCATTACGTTTGCTCCTGCTAATTTTATTCATTTTTGACAATCCCATATGTTCATTTTTCTGCATACCCATTCTTTTCTACTAACTACTTGCTATTTTTTTTTCTTTCAGTATTTGTTTTCTGGAAAACATTTCCAAGTGGACTGTCTCCAAGCTCATTAAGGTTTTAAAGGGTAGACAGTCTATGAAATAAAAAGTCTTCCTAACTTGAGGAAACTTTAAAAAATATGTTTATCTGAATATCTCCACAAAAGACACAGACTAGGTCTCTGAGCAGTGTTATCTGGCATAACTTCATGAGCATCCAATAGCTAAGAGTGACAAAGGAAGAGCTAACAGAATGGGAGAGAGGAAAAATGAAGCTTAAAATGTACAAGATTACATGAGTTTTCTATGACCAACTCCAGGAAGTAATGATGTTAACATAATTTTCAATGAAGTTCACAGGAATTGTACACAGGAATGCAAAAGGCAGTCAGTACTTTGCAGTTGTTTTAAAATGGCAAGAGACTGTAAATTTCAGGGACAGAGTCTGCAGAAGTACAAAAAAAGGGAGAAAATATAGAGAACAGAGAGAAGGGGCAATTCTGTGCTCGTGCCCCAGAGAACTCAAAGGCAGGAAAATTTCAAATAAATCATAGTTCAACCTCAATAAACACCATGTAAAAACTGAATGAAGACCATCAGTTTCATATTTTTCTTTTGATTAAACACATGCAGGAGACAGCAAGGTGGACAGATATCAGGCAAGGAATAAAACTAAACACAAAGAAAGATTACAATTTTCAAAATGAGAGGAATAACAAGGAAAGATTCAGAGACAGATAATATGTACTCATCAGAACAAGTAACAAATACCTGGAAAAAAGCGATCATTTCTTATATTTTTAAATTAGGAATTGTATGCTAATTTTGATCTACTGTATGCATGATGAATGGATGGACAACTAGCTTTATAACACTCATTTAAAATATTTAACACACTGGACTTTAGATCTAGCCTTTCAAAAAGAATAATGTACAAATGCTCCTGTGAGGGAATAACAATTGAGGATGGATCCCAAAGAAAGCAATCTGGTTCTACTTCTCAAATCACTGAGGAAGATAGTAAAAAATTAAGGATGTAGCCATGCAATCATTATGAAGCTGTAGTGATTTACGGTACAGCCAGCCTTGACTTTCTATTGCCCCTTACTTGGAAGTTATTTCTGATAGAATTGAGAAGCTACACAGGATATTTTGATATTTTTGATTCCACTTCACTTCAATACAAAGTCTATTGGGTTTTTCCRAAATCATCTTCAGTAATAAATCCAGTTGAGGATGAGAAACAAACAGCTAGAATAGCAACTCTTAAAACAAAAACATCCGAATCTGGAAAAGCTTATGTGATCATACTTTAAACATCCCTGTTCCTTCCTCACTCTAACTTTTAACCTTTCCTAAAGAGAAAAGGAGAGTGCAATCATTTTGCTTACTGTCTCCCAATCTTTCCCAAAATATTTAATGCTTTTGCCAATTTCTTATACTGACAGTTTAAGTAAAAACATCAGTTTCCCATAAATATAATGAAAATAGAAAGCTCAAAAGAGAAGATAAATTATGCTAATACGCCACTCAGGGAAAAGCTGCAGCATTTGATCAAGCTTTATTAGACAAGGTACAAAGGAAAAATGAGACACAAATCAATCGAAGTCACATCTTCAGATTCTGCTGGTTAGGGAACTACCTCTAAATTAATATTTTTCAATCTGCTACAATTCTTTTGTAAATCCTATATTTTAACTTAGTCCCTTCAAGCTGTCCTTGGAAAAACAAAGAAAAAAAAGGTAGCCAGGTATACAAGTGTCAGCACCGCTAACGAATGGGTGCACTTCTTGTATGTCATACAACTCAACATTGAATCACGTTGTTGGCATAATGGTAGGGTAGAGATGGGCCAAAGGATTCCAGAGACCACCACAGTATCCAGTCCCAAGGCATAAAAATACTTGTTTCCTTTTTCATAGGGTGGTACAGCAGCCACAGAGACTAGAAGGGCAGATTTTACATATGTTACTTTTCTGGTCTTTGTCTAATAAAAATGGAGAAGTTAAGCTTTACGTAGGCAGAGTAGATTTCACCAAGTATGCTAAAAATAAATGAATGTAATTATTTTTTAAAATACAAAACAGGCAAGATTAATCATGAATGAGATCAGACAAAATACTCCTTCCTGCTTTGACAATTTACTGCCATTGACACTTGTTCTTTAGCGAAAGCCTGTAAGAAAAGTCTGCCAAAAACTTTACCACGAACCTGCTAGAAAATGCAAACTTCTATTGCCAGAGCCAGCACAGCTACTGTAGTCTTTAACAGCATCCACAGCAAGTTCATTCAGTGAACAGTGAGTCACTAATTGTCTTTCTTCTGCTGGGTGTCATGGGAAGCATAACCTCAGGATCCTGTCCCTTCAATACACAGACACGCATCGAGGCATACACTGAAGTAGAAATGCATAACAGCATAACGTTTGCACAGCTACTAACTCATGCAGAATACATTCAGAAGAGTTTGCAATAAATTTGGGAATGAGTTAGGGATAAGAAACTTCTCATTATTGCCATCATATTTTATAGGTAAATATAAGAAGAATTCACAAAACTCATTAAGAAAAGAAAAAACTTAGCAAAAATAGCAATGTATCATGCTGTGGTTGGGAATTAGATTGGGGAAAGATAGCATTAAATAATATGAGACAATATTATTCTTGGAAGAAATACAGCTGCTTTTCTCCATCAGAAAAGATAATACATTTGTTTTGTTTCAGTACTTCCTATTCTATGTGCATGCATACATTTGAAAGAAAAAAAACTGAATTTCTCCTGCTGATGGGTACTTGTTGGAAGTTTTATAAAAGCACTGTGCTTTTTGAATGAATTCAGCGGAAAAAAAGGATCAAAGTTAAAAGAATACATAAAACTTAAAGGAAACATGCATTTTTGTTATTACAATTTCTTCTCCTGTATTCTATTTTATTCTTGCTGTTATGCATTTTTCCACCAGTCACTACTATATTATTCTGTTGCCTGCTAAGCTACCAAGAAATCCCTCTTCTTAGGAAATGAGTCTGTAATAACTCCCCTCTTTATGAAACATGAAAGATTCTATTTCTTCCAAATGATTTTATATATTAAAAAAAAAAAAAAAAAGCATGAAAACTGAAGTATCTTAGAACACATTTGT
>NW_020450913.1:353649-398611 GCF_003343035.1 Apteryx rowi | reverse complement strand
AAAACACCTGTTCTTACACTATATGTTCTTCTTATTTGTAATGATTTTATTCCTGCTCTTACTTTTGGCTGCTGCCCTTTTCTTTAGTAATACCCTGAGTATTGCTTTCCTTTCACTTGTTAGAAAATAAAACTATCCTTATTAGGATATACAAAGGAAATATTCCCCATCTTCAGTTGATAATTGCTGGATTTTGTAAATATACAAATATGTAAATACACAAATTACATCAAAAATACATCAACATCAAGGAAAGGCAGATTTAATTTAGGTCTTAATAGGTGGAAGGGAAAAGTATGCTGAATCTGAAAAGCAGTAAGTAGCCTAATTCCTTCATTTTTTAAAACATTTGTGTATAACAAGCCTTCAAACTTGCTAGCTTTACTCATAGAAAAGACACTTGGTTGGCCTAACATTGCTACTGAGTCCCTCTAAAATGATTCTGTTATACTGTAAAAACATTATGAGCAAACAGGATTAAATATTGGTACAGAAAACTTGGTTCTTGGTAGCCAAACTTTACTACTCCTGTGCTGATTCTTAAAATTCTTTTATATCCTATAAAAATTATTTTTAGTCAAAAGACTCAACTCTATACAAACTATAGCACAGTTTCAGAGAACAGCTGTCAACTAGCTTCAACATAACGCTATCTGATCAGAAGAATAAATTCTGTTATTTGAAAATTTCAGCCACATATTAACTGCAATAGAGTATATCATATTTTTGGTAGACAGACAGTTCAATAAGCAATCATTGCTCTGCAGCTGAGTAATGACTTTGAAGGAAAGTTCTGGACCCCCCCTCTTAACTGCCAGGCAGTCAGAAAGACTTTCCTTTTCTGAGYGTTTCCATATAGAAAAGAATGATGGGAGAAAACTCTTACTCAGAATCAATGAATCTGCCAGAATTCAGATTACACCCCAAATTGAAAAAGCTATTCCCCAAATTACAAGTTCATCTGGAAAAAAGCTGTCTAGTATTTTCAGTGTGAGACTACTGCTAGGAGTAGGTTCTAGCCTCAGATTAATAAAAAAGTGAAACCATATATTTTCCATTTATGGAAAATTTCCAGTAAACTGCTTCCTACCTACGTTCCCATGCCTATGATATAATGTATGTATTTATTTCTTTATCCATCTAAAGGATGATTGCTTCATCAGACACGACCACTTGCATGTTTCAGTGATCTAGACAGCAATAATAGTGCAAGTTCTTGCTTGGTATGGCTACAAAAGCAAAAGAATAGGAAAAAAAGCAGCCTTCATATCGGTAACAGTGTTATTATGACTCTAAATGTAGGTTGATACTGAAATTATTAAGAGTTATATTACCATTGCATTAAAAACAGCTTCACACTGTGACACTCGACGCAGCCCAGCACAGGCCTGTTTGCAGCTGCCCAGTCACACTGTGCTGTGCCTCTGCTTCCAAATCCTCCTCACAACTCAGCTCATGGTACCCTCACTCCAGTAGTGGGAAGATTAGAGAGGGAACGTTTCTCTTGTCTTCCCTTGGATCATTTGCAGTCCTCTTCTTCCCTAGCAATATACTGGAGAACAGCAGACCTGGTATGTGATTCATCTTAACAGGGGCATATGGGTCCAGGGAAACAGGGATGCCAGCATCACTGTGAAACCACACCAGCGTCTCAAGTCCTCCCAGGCCAAGTTCCTACTGGGCCATTGCCCGTAGCAGTTCAATAGTACTGCAACAGTTGGAACAATCATTATTTGGGTATTACTGTCGAGAAAGTTTAAATAATGTTACCCATTTCCACTCCTAACTGGCTCTCTGGTAGAAAGTAAAGCAATAGGCCAATGAACCTGATGTAGAAAACATTACCATAAAACACAGCTGTGCAAATATTCCAGTACCCAACACGAAAAAGAGAATTCGGCAAATCCTTTTTGCTCCCTATGTCGTGTCTAGCAACACACGAAAGATTCAGAGTTGTTAATGGATTTTTTTAATTTACCTTTTCAATAAGTGTACAATTTAATACATTCCAAGACATATTCTGAAAGTCTGAATCTTAGATTAACACAGAGTTAACAACAAATTATTGTAGTTAATGCTGTTTCTTATGAAAAGTTTCATCCTTCCTGGAAGCAAAATTCTTCTGGAAACTTCTTAGCATCCAGGACTGTTAGGCTCCTTACAGGTGACAGAACATTCTCTCAACTATGAGAGACCATGCACGCTCCCTCTGAGACACAGACATCATGTATAGTGCTCTGCTATATTTGGTAGGAGCCTAGTGACGACAGCAAGGGTGGTCTGGATCATTGCTCTGCTCTCAAGAGATGAAAGAACCACCATCGCAATTCATACTTACTAGGGACATCTCATTTCCTCTCCTCTTTGCTGGCTAAAATCTGGTGCTTTCTGATCCATGAAAAATTATAATGGCACACAGCAGGGTACAAACATAAGCATCTGTCTCCATTCCTTTAATTAACATATAAAATTCCTTTGAATTGCTGGAGATAAATATTTGGGCATTTTCTCCCTAACATACTGTCTAGCTTCACCTTATAGAAACATTCCTAGTAAAATCGTGTCAGGCTTAAAATTTATGGTAGCATAAACTTTATTACAAATAATAGATCTCCTCTATAACAACCACCCATCTCCCATACTCCTTTTCAGTTCAATTTTGCACTACATCCTTAAAGATCAATAATGAGGCTGCATCACAGCAGGGTGGGTAAAATACTTAGGACAAGCTTGGCTGAAAACTTGGGAATGAGAACAATGCTGTAACCAATCTTCAGCCATTTCATTCTAGAGATAAAGTAATTCAAATTCAGCAGCTACCACACAGGTACATAACAAAAGGCATGGATATGCAGCATCTCACCCACTAGGCTTTATAAATGAAAACCAACACCTTGATTGGATTCAAAATTGAAAAGAAATTGAGTACAGTTCCTGTAAAACGTATGCAATTTTCTTCCTGAAAACTAAAAGCCAAAGTCTGTAACACCAATAAGGACATTTAAAGTAACATCGTATAAAACACATGTATGTAAAACCCTGAGTTACTGACTGTTGCTGTGGTAAGATAAAAACACCGTCTGAAACTAAGGATTCATTATCATCTTGATACCAAGAGTACAGATATGGAAGCAAAGTTTTATTACAGATGTCTCCTAGATATTCATGAAGTAGATAAGGGTCCAAACATTCTTCCAAATTACAGATAATATAAAAAAAATGGTAGACAGTACACTCATGGTGTACGGTAATCAGCCCTTTTAATCTGTCAATATTCTTTCTCCTATCATGAATTCCATTTTGTATGGCCAAAGCCTCAGTAAGTTGATATCCATTTCCCATACCCAGAGAGAGTTCTAGAAGAAATGGAAAGGATAAAGGAAGGAGGGAAATAATATTTCATCTAAATCTGAAATGCAGTATATCAGTTTCACTGTAGTCCAGATGACCATTCATTATGCACCAAAAATCAGGCAGAGGGGTTATAAAACTAAATTTTGTATAAACCCAAATAAATCACTGGGCACATAATGATGAATGACGCAAAGTATTTTGCATAGTAAATGTCAATGTACTTTAGAGACAGGTAAGCTTGCTTTAATGAGTAAACCTAGGTTCTGGAAACATTCTGCTGACATGCAGCAGGGCTCTGAAAATTTATTTCCTCTCACCTCACAATTTCTTGGATTTGTCATTATGTAACCACGTGCTTCTATGCTCTGACTAACCTTCTATCTCTCCCCTACTCTGTAGTGTGGACACACCTTGTAGGTTGCACTTCTCATCTTTGGATTTTAAAGATATATTACATTGGTAGATATATATAACACCATTTTACAAAGAGAGAAACTGAGCTGAACAAGATCAGGCTGAGAGTCAGAAGAATACGGGGAACCTCTCCAGGCATGAAAAGCACATCCATAGATACGCCACTGTCATCTTGACATCAGTGATTTAAAAGGAGCCAGTAGATACAGGAAGATTTCCTTTTTTCCTTATTCATTGCTGAGACCACATTTTCAACAAATTTAACCATTCCACCTGAAACATAAAACATGACTTGAAAGACTGATTTATAATAATTTACAATGTACTGCACATGAGCTGCCTACTAACAAGTTACAGCACAGTTACACTTGGTTTTTGGAATACCTACATTAGGCTTGTGTTGATTTAGTCGAATGGTAGGGTTGCTAGAGAACCAGAAAAGAGGCAGCACAAAGTCGTTCTCTATATAACCTCCTGGTAAACATGGCAGGGGTCATTAAAATGAATGCCAAGCTGTTAAGCCATGAAGATGCTACTTCTTCGGCTCCAATTCAAAATTACATAGCTGCTTTGCCAGGAACAGACAGATCAAAAGAACATGAAACAATGGAGCATCTCTCTTATGAGGAAAGACTGAGAGAGCTGGGCCTGTTTAGCCTGCAGAAGAGAAGACTTGTTACCAAAAGGCACTGAGAGGGGATCTTATTAATGTGTACAAATATCTTAAGGGAGGGTGTCAAGAGGATGGAGCCAGACTCTTTTCAGTGGTGCTCAGAGACAGGACGAGAGGCAACGGGCACAAACTGAAACACAGACAGTTCCATATGAACACGAGAAAAAAATTCTTTGTTGTGAGGGTGACAGAGCACTGGAACAGGTTGCCCAGAGAGGTTGTGGAGTCTCCTTCTCTGGAGATATTCAAAACTCGCCTGGACACGATCCTGTGCAACATGCTCTAGGTGACCCTGCTTGAGCAGGGGGGTTGGACTAGATGATCTCCAGAGGTCCCTTCCAACCTCAACCATTCTGTGATTCTGTGAAAAAGTGACCCTTACAAAGGAGGTGTTTTTTAGGGGCTGTTCATTGGTGACGCAGTCATAACCCCTGAAGATGATGTCAGAGCACAATATGCTTCTAGTAGAATGGAAAGTCTTAGAAAGAAATATTTACATATAAACCATAAAATAA
Source organism: Apteryx rowi (assembly GCF_003343035.1). Lineage (NCBI taxonomy): Eukaryota > Metazoa > Chordata > Aves > Apterygiformes > Apterygidae > Apteryx > Apteryx rowi. The sequence continues at coordinate 393,655 of NW_020450913.1, read as the reverse complement.
AACAGAACTGAAGGTTAGAATTGACCCTCTAGGTTACTGAATCCAGTCCTCCAGCACCACAGGCAGTAAAGACATTTCATCCTTTTCAACAAACTCCCTGAGTTTTAATTAAAGTGAAGTTTTTTTTCTTTTTTTTCCCCACTTTTTTTTAGAAGACCCTCCCCCAAATTATTTAACACCCCCCTCCCATTTAACATGCTTTCTGCCCATGAAAGTACAGCACAGGTTTTAAAACCTTAACAAGCATTGGTCTTTTAATCTTAGTAATAAAGGATAAGTTCTGCATTCCCTTCAAAATATCATTTGCTCTCTGCACTCATTCCAGTTTCAACTCATTTGTTTTGAACACAAGCAGCCAAAGATTATATAGCATACCAGAAGAGGTCCCACTAGTAGCACATTGGAGAGTGTTAATACTTTTCTCTTGCTAGTGTAAATATCTTGTCAGATATACCCTAAAACTGCGCTTGCCTCTTTCAACTGAGAACATTCTCTGACCAGTTAGCAAGTCAGTTCTTTTGAGTCATTTTCAAATAAATGCACAATGTATAGAATATATTGTTGTGCTTCCCTGCCTCCAAACATAGACTTGCATTACGGACTATCATATTTCCAAACATTTTAATTACTTCTAGTATTCTAGACATTCCAACCCTGTCTTCGACTGACAATATCACCTAATCTTGTGTCACTCCTAGACGACCTTAGAAAAATTCCCACATGTTACCACAGAATCACAGAATGGTTGAGCTTGGAAGGCACCTCTGGAGAAATGGCAAGTTTATTCAATGAAAATGTTGACTAATACCAGATTCAAGTTCAGCTGTTGAGAAACTCCAATATACCCTTTCCAAACTTATAAGTGATATTTCAACAGTATCTGTTTTCAGCTCATTATCAAACTCTGCCCACATTAAATTGTTCTTATTTCCCTCTTAACTTCCAAATTTCCATCTAGCCCTATATTAAATATTTTAGTAAGGATCAAAAAAGGTGACCTATTGCCTTAAATCTAGAAAATTATTTAGCAAAATAATAGGTTAGTCTTGAAGAACCTATTTTTGGTAAAGTAGTGCACATTTTACCTCATTTTCTATTAAAACCTTTTTCTAAATTCTTGTATGAGGCTGAGGTCAAATTAATAGGCTACTTTCCTCAGCTACTTTTCTGCCATCTTAAAACATTATTTAACAGTATTAAAACAAACAAAAAATTCTACAATTTTATGATTCCCAAAGAATGTTTCATTTCCCTACCGTTAGGATTAGATTTATCAAGATCAGGTACTTTCCATCTGGTATTAATCACTGACCATAGCTCCTGACAAAAAGAATTACAATATGTAGAGTAAGTGAGTGCACAAAAAATTGCAGACAGCGGAAGAATAAGAGTGACCACAAAACCAGGATGTGCAAAGGTCTTGTTTAAGGGGGTGCATTCAAAGAGAACAGAGAAAGATTAACAGTGCAGACAGTCCACCATCCCTGACAGTAGGGTTTTAGGATATCTGATAATTATAGATCCTACCATAGTTTAATAATTTATAAGCTTATTAAATTTTGATTTTCAAAATACATTATTAATTAAGCAGCACTTATGTAAGCTGTTTTATCACAACTGTCTCAATATTCTTCATAAAAAGAGACTATTTAAGTATCTCCTCTTCAGAGGAATACAATATATAATTCAGTTATTTTTAGTCTTTCGTAAATAGAACACTACCATATTACTATCACTGAATTTATGACAAAGTTAAAACAGGTCTGCTTTTCTAATACTACACTAATCTTAGCACAGGCACCGCTTATACTACTTCTGTCTTCAAATGTGAATTGTGTTTTAATTTTCCTTTTTAAACTCATAACTCATATTTCAGAAAGTATAGCTGGATAAGTAACAACAGCTTGAAAACAGAAAAACAAGTTGTATTATAGTTTATTACCTACGTATTTACTTATCTACACTGTTCTTTTTGTTTAGATCCAGTTTGGCAGAGAACAGGGGAGAATGAGAGAAGAAAAGCTGCATGGAAATTAAACAGGAAATCAGCCCATTGATCTGCTTTTCTAAAGCGCATTCTGTCCCACATATGCTATTTCATATTCTAAGATAACAGAAAATTTTCTAAGCAACATAGATCGCTACGATTTTTTTTAAACGGTCAGATTAAATTTCAAACTTCTCAGAGCCAGGACTCCATAGAAGAAATTAGGTCATATATGGAGTTAAGATTCAATTGTTGCTCATGTCTGAAATACAAAATTATCTATACTTTTTAACATTGATATGTATGTTTCTAGAGTTAGTATAAATCTGTATATTGACAAACAACAAATTGTATCATGCACATAAACACTCACTGGAGGTAAAACACGAATAACATGAAAGTCATCTAGATTTTAGCCTAGAAAAGCAAACAGAATATAGCAGCCACTTCGCACTACACTGGCATGCTTTCCAAACAGATTAGCACAGGTGCTACAGCCACAGCTGAGAACAGCTCTTTGCTATCAGAGCCTTTCAAGAAGAACCACTGAAAGTCAAGGAACTGAAACTCATCAATTGCTAGATAAAGCCTTTAAACGATAAAATACATATACCTGAGCTCACTCATTTAAAACAAAAATGACAACTGAATTTAACCTGTTTGTCTTCACAAGGTATAACAAACAGTAGAAACTGTTGTCTTGACCTACTGAAACTTGGAGAAGATAATCTTAACTAAACACACAAAACGCGCACACAGATTCTCACGCGTGTACACACCTGCAAGTGCGTGCTGAAGAGAGGATGCTTCATCCCACAGAACAACTCGGTCACATGTATTCAACAATCAAGAATTTTAAATATCTTTGGATAAAAAAAGTGTCTGTGCATACGCTAATTGAGATTTTTTTTTTAAGGTTGTTTCTTCTATTAGTATCCCTTCAAAAAGGAGCATCTTCCCAAAACATCAAAACTGACTTAGAACAACATGAAGTATATGGAGGACTTTGTCAGCAACACCTGCCAGTTTCAGTGGCTTTGCAGAGAATAAACTAAGTACTTAAAAAACAGAAGCTATGACTATCATATTTCTAATTTTACACACACATCTATCTATTTATAAAGAATACTATTCCAAAAAGTACATGAAATTCAAGCATCAAAGGATGCGTTTTGATATGCTTATATTAACTACTAACTGCCAGAAATCTGACAAGCATTCTTCAGAAGAAGTTATTAAAATATAGAATAGCAAGTAAAAATATTAATTAAATCACAGGTAAGAATTATTTAGAATTATAAGTTAATTAGATCACAGGTAAGAAGTATTTAGAGTTATAAGTTAGCAATGCTTGTGTTTTGACAAATTAACTATGTATGAAATGATGAAACTTCTTGATTTCTAATGCATTGAAAATGAATTAATATTGCCTGGTTACAACAGCTATTAACAGCTATTAACATAAGAGCTATACTTTAAATATACATGACTGCACTATTCTTAAATTCCCTGAATATCACCACTGATTTTTTCTTTAACAGTACCTGGAGAAAGAAAATCAACACAACTGCTTATAAATTACTAGTGAAAATGAAGAAAGTCACTATCATAATAACAGGCTGTCTCTCTGGTTATCACACACTATATTAACATGCAAGTTCAAAGCATACAATATGCTTAATTGGGGAAATAAGCTCATGACAATGTTTATGAACAATTTTAAGTATGTTTGAATTTTAATATATTTAAATTTTTAATTGCTATATTGCAAGAATACACAAAATTTGAATCACAAATTCCAGATGAATTTTCTTCCCCACCTCTCTTGTAATAAATATGATTTTGATATGTAAACCATGGATAGAGAAGGAAAATCTATTTTATCAATATATCTTAACAGTTAGACTAAATCAGTCTCCATTAAAATATAGCAGATGCAAAAATATTTGTTACTGTTGAATGAAAACACACCAAAAGAAAGTGCGAATAGATCAAATAACTTTGAAAATGTAATGTAAGGTGATTGTATTCATCACACTGACTGCACAGTCCTGAAGGACAAACACACTTAAGTGTTTCTACTAAACAGTTATAAAGACACTCAATCCTTTCAAATACTCCCCTAAACTTTTAGGATATATATTTGGTATAATGGGGAAGAATTAGACATTGAAGATACTGATTGTTAGCTCATGTTTCTTTGTACACTGTCTGTTTACCTGTGATACCCATACTAAATATGTTATAAACAAAGTTAACTGAGTAGCTGAGAAACAACTATTTTCTATTCTCATCTCCCTAATTGGGTGGCAGACCACAGTTGGAAGATTTGATTTGTATAAGTACCTTCAGGAAAGTTGCTGTGGAGTAACTGAAAATATAGTGAACAGAACTGATGCATCTCTGAACATACAGTTGAAACATAATAAGGTAAACCATTAATTACAAGGAGTTAACACAGTTATTTCTTCCAGTTCTGAAACAACTTCAGTAACAGCTGGACCAGTTTAATTCAGCAAAACTGGAAAACAGGATTCAGATATAGCTTTAATTTGAGCAAAAGCAGAGGGTTAAATTATTGATTAAAAATGCAGTAAAACCTCACTAACTTGTGGGCAAAGGAAAATCTTTACAATTATTATTTTAGACCTGAATAACCCTTAACAGTTATCCACTGAACTACACCTTTGAAAAAAATTTATGCAAGTTATTTATTACCTGTACATGGACAAGGATGATACCACATCTTCTGTCTAACAAACCCACTAACAGTTTCAAATATTTGATGTATTGCCAATCCTTTCCAGTCAACCATGGCAACCATGATCTTGACACTGGGTTTAATCCTACAAAGTACCCTTTTAGGCACTTTGTTAGCAGCATCCTAGACTCTAAGCTAAAACACTTGACTTAAGAGAACACCTCAAACAGCTGAATAGAAGTCTTATTTACCAGTTTCCAAGTTTAATATGTTCATTCATCTGGCAAAGCATCTAAGGCAATACATCAGTCAAAAACATCCGTATGACTCGAGACCAGTTCTAGCTATCAAACATTTTGACTGAAAGCAAGACAGTCTCTCAACTTAGAGCATTTCTCCCTAAAGCCTCTTGCAAGAGTGGCTTCAATAGCTTGGTTTCCATAGAAATAGACCAAACTATCAACTGGCATTCACGCAAAGGATACAACAGAGAAGAAAATGGACCATGCTGTAAAAGCCAAGCTAAAATTGTTTCCCAACCTAAGTTAAAGGAAAATAGGTGTTTGCATCTTCAGCCTTTGACCTCATTTATCCATGGTCTGTATATGCTTTTTTTGTGTAGAGTTCTCAGCCCTTTGGCTCTAAATTTTATGGTCTACCTATATAAATTTATTGCTTCCTTCACGTAAAAAACACTTCAAGGACGAAAATGCAATTAGCATTCTAGTTTTTCAGATGATCTCTTCTACTGTTACTAATTTGTTTTCCTATCCATTTTTTTTTAAAGTCCTTCATGCAGAAGTACCCAGAACACCTAGTACCTCAGAATTTAAGAGAGAAGCAGAGATCCATATTTATAGGATCATTGTCCAGCTCTTCATGCAGAATCAAAGGATAAGTTAACAAATAATAGTGGCTTGAAAGATCTGTCAGCMAGTATAAGGAAAAAAAAAACAGAAAAAAAACTAGTACTACAAAATAAGTATCTGTTATATTTATTTTCTTCATCTTAATGGCTTTAGGTAAAACAAGAACTAAGACAAGTGTTAAAAGGCTAAGAAAATACATCCGTACATTTTCATATATTCACATTCTTCTCTGCTCCTAATGAAGTTTTGATTGATGTCCATATTTATAATGTTCTTTCCATTTTTAGTAATTCTTTTTATAATTTGCATAACTCCTGAAGTTTTGCAGATGTCTAATTCTGAATCTCTCTTAATGCTTAGTTATATGCACATTACCTAATGCCTTCCAAATTGCCAACCTCTCTTCCAGAAACATAAGATGAGTTGGGATAGTTGTTCAAAAGCATTTAGCAAGACAAAAGAGCCTCCAAAATCTGCCTCCATACAGCAATTTTTGAATAGTGTAAACTCAAACTGTAAGAGAACAAACCTACATTTAGACAGAGTTCACATCATTTTCCAGTCCCATAGATAGGTTTCTTTCTATGCTATGTATAGATTTATTTACAAAATTTAATCAAAAGGTTATTAAGAAGAGTATGATCCATGATCAATTCTACCTCAAAAATAAACCTGAATTACAGTTACCAGTCCACCCAAAGTCCTAACTTGTTATCCTGACTTTGTTTAGTGCTGCTTCATTCTGGAAGCGAACCAAATGACAAACCAAGCTCCTCGGTATCAGTCTGACCAGGACCAGGTTCCGGCTGCCTTGTAGCTCCTGGCTGTGTCCATCTACATGCTTGCACATGTGATGTCCTAATGGACTCACAGAAGCAATGCTGCCTCCAAAATAAAGCCTTTACAGATATATTCATTTCTGAGCACATCTTGGAATTTGTTATGATTTTAGCTGCTCTTTTATTTGAAAACAAATCCACATCTTTTAATTGATTTAAATATATTTCAAACAACTCAAGTCAAGTAACAAACCACTGTGTGAAATAATTACAAAACTACATAGCAAATTCTATTCCATGACAAAATTTCTCCAGCCACAATGCAATCTCCAGAGCTATTGCAGAGGTAGATAGACAACCCATACTGCAATTCACCTTTAATAAAGGTAGGTTTACTCAGACTTACATAAAAATTGAGATGCTTGAGGATACTTATATGCATTACAATAGTTCATAGTTTTTATCGATACTACAGTGAAGTCTGACATTTTAAAAAGAAGTCAGAATATACTTACAGTAGTGATAAACAAACTAAAGCCTTAATAAGCTACTCAAACTATATCCTAGCAGTAATAAAAGTACTGGATTTATCTCTCCTTGCTTAAACTATAGGCAATTGTGCTAACAATCCAAGCTTGGTATTTCTTAAAGTCTTCCAAAATCTGTACCATACTAGCAGAACACTGAAAAAAATGTTCTATGCATGCATATATTTATATTTAAATGTTCCAGTCAGCAGGCTCTACGTATGCAGGTGATACGTAGGTCACATGCATGCAGATATGTAGGTAATAACATGAATTACTTAATATTTCACTAGAAATCATTTCTTATTAATAGAAATGGATAGCATTCTTCATTAATTCCTCATTCTTCATTAATAAAAAATAGAGAAACCAAAAAAAAAAAAAGGAGTTCCAAATAGGTCTATAAAAAGACCAAAAAAAGGATGATTTAAATCATTTTAACCATTGTAAATTAAATGAATTTTATATTTTATGAAATGCTCATACGATCTGCTGTTTTCCTGGAAACAACAGAAAATTCTGATGTAATTTATTTATACATATCCATTTTGACTTGAGTGTGATTCACCTAATTCTCTTTAATCAACAACTTAACCAACTGCTTACAGACAAAAAGAGAGATAAATGAAAAATTAGTGCCCCTGGAGTTTGTGGCACGGCCATAAAATCTGAATTTATTTTTCAAATACCTTCTATAGCAATGCTGAAGACATCCTATCTAGTATACTATCGATTCAAATGACAAGCCTGAGCATCAGATTAAGGACATGTCAGACACTTGATAGAAGATTCCTGAAGAATACAGCAGAAAGGTATCCTGTTTCAAAATGATCTATTGCAGTTACTACATTTATTGAAGCATTTGTGGAAACATTTATAAGAAAACTGATTCATTTAAAATTACAATAAAAAATTTAATTATAATCAGTGAAAACAAATACCTTCACTTTTTATTACGCCAAACCCTGAAAAAGTCACCTCATTTAAACAAAAATTACCAAACAGCTCACAAAAATAAACTAAACCAAACTGGTGAGCTAATGATGCTACAGTGATAGGCCTGTTTTTCTTTCTCACTGACAAATCTGGACATAAACAAGTAAGGGGTTTCTTGGTCCCAGCAACAATATTTCTTCTTGTAACCATTAAAGATCAGTTGTGAGGTCAGCTGTGAAGGGGCAATTAATGCAAGAACCATGTTTTAGAAAGGACAATCAAACAGGGAGATACCTTTGCCTGTAAAGCCATTTTTAAAGGTATAGACTTGTCAGCAGACATCAATGTCCTGGGGGAAGAGCTGTGCAAGTCTCTTGTACACTGAGGGATGCCACAATGGTAAAGGAATAGCAAGAAGTGAAATAAAATGAAACCTACTCAGACATGAGCCATAACACTCCATGCAGTTCCATGTCCATAAAGAATCACATTTTAAGACACGACCATTATTTTCAAGTCCAAATGCTACAGAAACTTTCACCTATTCCTTGAATAAAAGAAAATGAGAGGAAGGAGACAGCTGTTCAATAACAGTGCATAACACAGAGCTAGCATTTGAAAAATAGGATAATTTAGTCAATTTACAATAGCCTAACATCAAGCAACACAGAATAACATTCTCTAGAAAAAACACTGTTCATCCTTGCACAAAGTATTTGCCACTGCTAGGCAAAATTTTGTCTGCTGTAATTGTCCTAAAGCATGTCTGTATCCTGTTCAGTTCAGTTCTGCCTTTCCAAGAAAACAGTCTCTGAGGTTAAGTGCTGATATCTTTCTCTTAGCCTCTTAAATGGTCACTTAGGACTTTTTTATAAGGACAGGACCACTTTACCTTCTCATCCCCAGTAACTGGCACTCTTCATAAACTAATATGAATCATTTGATTCAGTGGTATCTGCCTGAAAAATTATCGCTACAGAAGAGGACTTAGAAAAGATTAGAAAAATCAACTGTTTTTTAAAAGGTGGTAGAATCCCCCAAAAGACTGGGGGATTCAGTCCAAATGCTCTTCCAAATTGTACTCACAAAAGGTAATGACCACAAATTCGATAGAAGAAAATAAAGCAATTCTATCAGCTGGCTATACAGATATTTAAGGTAACCTACTATTTAGAATTAGCTCCTTTTCACTGGGGTTTCAATACAAGCAAAGGCAGAACTTATCCGTGTGCTACCACCATGGTTTACACTGGATTCATATTTTCAAAATCTTTCACAAAATAACTAGAGTTAGAGACTTCTTGCTTTCTTACTATTATTTTTAATGAAATCTGGAACTCTTGAGATCAAGAGCACTCAGAGATGCTAATATGATACATGTTTTGGGCCTGTCAATATCCTCTTTGGCAGACTGGATAATGAAAGCTTATTTCAAGCACAGGAAACTCATAAAAGAGGATATAAAGCCAAACCTAGGAAAAGAGAAGAGTTAACAGAGCAAGAAGCAGCACAGAGATGCAGAGAAGTGAAATTATATAGTGCTTGTAGATGAGAGAGAAGAGTTGGTACAATGCAAATAAGTCAATTAGGTCAATAAAAATAGCAATGACATTGCTGGAGGAGAAGAGAAAGAAAACAACACTAATAGCAGTGTTCTAGTTAGACCAAGAAGGGAAGAAAACGAGGAAACCACAAATCATTGCCATGGCAAGTAAGTTATCTGGAAAAAACGCCCAGAAGAAGGGCAAGGATTTTGGTAGTAAGTAATTTCCAGAGCTTTATGAAATAAGACACTGAATTAAGATCTGCTTCTTATCACAATGAATAAAAAGCAGGAACTTGACAAAAAATTATCTTTCAGAGGAATGGAGAGATTTTAATAAGTTAAAAATAGATTTTAAAAATCTTCTAGTAATTAATGGTCCAGGGCTGATTGTTTTACCAGGAAAGAGTCCATTTTATCACAGTGTTTCTATAGTGGAAACCATAACAGAGTGCAGAAATTCTGAGTCAACTTTATGGCTGTTATGGATACTGGAGCCAAACTGGTCACAGCAGTATGATAATTCTCTTGCAGCTCAGCCATCTCAGTTATCTTTACCACACTTAAATCTACAAGAGTAGTCCATGATCTCAGCTCTTCATTGGGCTTTCTAGAGTTTACACCAGGAGGTAAAATCTGATTAAATCAGATTACATGAAATCACAACTAAATACCAAGATCATGAACTGAGAGTTGGGGAAGCAATGAAACAAAGAGAGAGAGAAAGATAAGGCAGCAGAACCAGATTATAAAAAAATCTGAAGTTTAGCTCTGATAAAGCCTCGATTAGAAATGGCAGAGGAACAATACTTGTCAGACTGCAAAAGCAAAAATGAGTTAAGAGCGATGAATCCAGACTCATACATGAAGATGAGTGTTTGAAAGCAGGGCAGTCAATCTCAGAAGGGAAAAAAGCCATGATTTTTGTCCCTTTAGTGAAGGGGGACTGCAGGGGAATCAATAAAAACTGAAATGCCAATAGAAAAAACACTAGAATAGAATAAATTATCAGAAACAGATAACAATCTTTGAAATTTAAAAGGAATTACAACCTTAAAAGAAGAAAAATATAAAACTGTCTTTTGTTTAATTAGTTGATGCAAATTAAAAAATTTTTTTTTCCTCTCTATAAACTTTGTTATTTCAAGATCAGCAGGAGTTAAAGATGCTAACTGCTTGGAAAACATGGTTGGTTATATGAAAGATAACTTAGGCCAAATACTACAGTTCCCAGGAGAAATGTGTTATATACAGAAAGGAAATATTGATGTGGTTATGTTAAGATTTGATTTGAAAAGAGCAGTACACTAAGATGACAAATAAAGAAAGCACTATTTTACAAACAAAAAATTCTTCTTTAAAAACTAGACCGGTTATTTATTCTGGTAAGGTAAATATTGGTACTGCAAATTTTCTAAGACATACATCTGAAAAAATGATTTGGTTCACTAACATAATGACTCTTCCATTGGATTTATCATCTTTAGAACAACACAAATCTTTCTCCAGGAAACAGAGAGCAAGGGATCAAAAGCAACAAGAAGAAAATACAGACAAAATTCAACTGGCTATTTTACTGTACAATGCAGGATTTGGTATTAGTGCTTATTCTCTTACAACACCAAAATGATTGCTTATACCTAGAAAAAATATTGGCCAAATTTTACAACAAAATATTAACACAAAATAATCAGTTTCTTCATAGCTTCTGCTAAAGTGATTTTCTCCGTTAGGGGGTATTTACCTTCTCTACGTCACAATCTTTCACACTTATATACCCCATGCTGCCAAATCTGTTCCACACAAATTTTGTGCATGCATGCGTGTGTGCATATGTGCATGCAGGTGCACGTGTGTGTGTCAGAGAGAGACAGACAGACAGAGAGGGAGAGAAGGGTATGCATCTTCATTAACTGCAGAGTTATACAATTAAACAAAAAGGGGTTAAAGCACACATTAGCCTATTCTACTTTTCTATCTATTACTTTTTTCAAAGCTTTCATACGTCTTCATCCTCATTTCTGAAAGCTAACCATCCCTTCTTCCTTTCTGTAAGGCTGACATTTGACAGCTTAACATAGCTGACAGGGTTACCCAACAGCCCACCCTCCCTATTCTCAATCCAATTAGACCTCTAATCCTCCAAATGAAAGGCCCAGCTACTCACATTGCTCATGACAAAGACAGCTATTGATTATTTGTCACTACAGCTAACACCTTCTCTGTCGAGGCCACTCTGACAGAAGCAAACCTACCAAATTAGACAGCACTTTATCTGCCCTGGAGGCCAAATGGCACAACAAGTAAAGGCTAATAAATGGTATAAAAATGAACAAATCATAACATTATGACAGGTTGATCGTTGCCAGCAGCTTCACAGCTCAAGCTTGATGCTCTGTTAGACCTGTTCCTTCTCTTTTCTCTTCCACTCATGCTCCAACTTTGACTGAATTAAAGGCCAGAACAATTAAGGCAGTTGACCAGCAAAGATAAGCTAGGATAGAAGTATCATCAAGGGACACAAATGTCAATAGCAGACTACCATTAGTCAATAAAAACATTCCAGAGCTGCAAATGCTCAGGACTTTGCTCTCCACTAGGCTGTACTGATTCCCTTTGTATAGCCCTCTTCTCAAACTCGTACAGAAACTCTGGAAAAATTAACCCCACAGAGTCAAGCTTGAAGTGGAAAACATTCTTACAAGATGAGGATTGGCATCATTAAAAAACAGAACTCACTACTGAGCTACATGCCACAGAGGTGTTATTGTTTCAGTTAATATCTGTGAAGCTCTCCTTTCTTTTTAGTGGAGCTACATAAGCCAGAAATGCATCTTTTGAATTTATCATTATTATACAGATTTTAACTAAGATTTGATACAGATTTAAGTTATACAGATTTTAATTAATTTAATTCTTAATTTAACTAAATTAAGAATTTAAGAATTCTTTCTCAAGAAAAAAAATGTTTCAAGGACATTGTACAGCATCTATTAACGTAGGATCTCACAAGTCACACCACTCTAAGGCAAACAGAAAAGTAGAAACACCAGCAAAATTTATTATTTGTACAGTAGCCATATTCAAAAGCTTTAATAGGGATCAGAGGCAGTGCCTGAACTGAGACTGTCTAATGCAATAAATGACAGAAAGAGAACATTAAAAAACAAAACAAAACAAAAATAACCACAGGAACGTTAATAAGATTATGCAATTACAAGAATAACATGAGTTAAAACACACACACACACACACACACACACACAGTTCTTGAAACAGTTGGAAAGCAACTACCTCTGCCCCACAATCATTAATTAGTTGATTTCTTAACCATGGCAAAGAGAATATATTTTCCAGTAAGGGATTCCTATGCTTCTGAAATTATTTACTAACAGTAAAATAAAATAATATTAAATTACATGAAAATTAAATAAAAGTTTCTTTAGTTAAAAGCATATACAAAAAATGAGTATTGGTTTTCTGTTTAAAAAACCCCTACAATTTAACTGAGGAAAATATTACTGCATTACACCTAAATTGCACAGATGCATACAAACTTATATGCAAGCACAACATTTTATTAAAAAAAAAAAATCAATACTATAATAAGATTTCTTCAGTAATAAAAATCCTATTATGTAATATTTGCCCTCAAAGTTTTTTAAGGTCTTACATTTAAAAAAATATTCTATTTAGATTTACAAAATATTCTTGGGTATGAACAGACATATTTATTAAATTGTGACAGATAACTACACTCTTAAAGATGTGCATTTCAATACAATAATATCATGAGAAATAGATATTAAAATTAATAGTTGGATAAACAGATCCCTTAAGATTTCTGTTGCCTCGAGAAAAAAGTGAACCTATAGGACATTTAGATAGTGGAGTCTCAGAAAACTCACACAAACTGGTAAAAATATTGAAAAGCTGAAATTGTATGTAATATTTCTAGGAACAAACTTAAATCATTATTATACCATTCTAAAATGGACTCCAAATACAATAAATCACTAAAAATAGAGGAGACGAATACTTTAAATTTAAAATAATGAAGCAGTATAATATTTGTTACTTAATCACAATGATTAAAAAAATGTTTTAATAACACTCAGCCCTTTTCAAAACTCGACTAGTTCAGAATTTGTAAAATTTATCCATCACAAAACTACCTAGGCTGAAAGGGACCTCCAGTGGCTTATCTAGCTGAACCCTCCCCATCAGGGAGAATTAAGCAAACTCATTCCAAACTATTCCTAACAGATACATATCTGGATATGCTGGAAATGGTGAGTCCACAGTGCTCTCAGGGGCTTTTCCGGCTTTCCAGCATGAAAATTTATCTTATTGTTTATATTATAAACCTCCTTGCTATCCTAGGTTATATTCACTACTATTGTCTTTCTTATTTATCAGATTCTAATCATTTCTAATACATACCTTATTTACAGATTAAAGTAATATATTCTATCATTCTACTAACTTGAGTTCACCTAGTTCATTAAAAGTACTCTATTCGGGCTTTTTTGTCCTCAAAGCCTTTTATCATTTTATTTTTAACAGTGATGGACAAAAGAAAAGCAGTATTATACTAGAGGACTAGCTGGTGCCAAGTAGCGAATAAAATCTACTGTTCTTCTGAATTTCTAATTGTATCAGTAAAATCTGTAAGTGTCTTTGTATAAGACTTATTAACTCAATGAATTGGCTCCTCCACAATTACCCCTTAATTTTCTTCTGCAAGAATTATTTATATTTGGCTTATGATCCTTATGAAAAGCATGAATCTTCTCTACCAGTACTGATCAGGATCAGAAATCATATGTCGCTGTGTTTTCAAGCGGTGTTCCCAGAGACACGCCTAACTGAGAATCACACTCGAACATACTATACGCATAGCAAGAGTTTCATCTATTCATAAAAATCTCAGACATATTTATTCTTTGTTCTGCTTTTACATTAGGTTTGTAATTCTCACAATTAAGAGGAAATATTTCAAAGTATGGACGATGCAATGATGGCTGCCAGTCTGAACATCAGCTTTCAAAAATTCTTACTGCCCCAGGCAATCAGCAATCACCACTTAATGTGCATGTGAGCATGTGAAAGAGAATGCACTAGACTCAGCCCATCCCTCTCCACACAAATATACTCTACTATGTGGTATTCATCTAAATACTTGACAATACCCTTGCTGTGAACCTCTTCAAAAGTGCCCCTCCACCTTCAGCTCTTGTTTTTACTATTTTAAAAGGAGAAAGTATTTTGCTATTACAAGCGGAAGCAGATAGAAGAATACTGTCTACAGCAGGCTATAGAACAAACCCATTAGACATTTATAGTGTAATGCATTTTAGCTCCTCAAACAGCTTTACTTCACCCTCTTTTGCATTCCAATCCTGTCCAAAGACAATGACAGACACTACTTTTGTTTAGCCACACTGTAATTCCTGTGATGTTCAAAACAACTGCTGGAAAGTATGTATATTCAGAGAGGTACCCACAAATTGCAAATTATATTTTCAAATATATACTAAAATAATTAAAAAGAGTCTATTTTACATGTACCATTGTCTTTATAGACGTTCATATCATATTTATCAGTGCAGTCTGAATGGAGACATAGGGCTTAAGTCTGATATTTAGCTACTCTGAAAATCTGATCTTGAACTTGAAGTCAAAAGAGCTACTCAGTCATGCAAGTTCGTACGTAATCTTGTCCTACACTGGGATTATGCACTAACATAAAACAAGTGACAAATCATATTCAGTTGTCAGTATCTCACGTGTGACTGAAACCTGACCTGTAAAAACAGTATTTCTATGGTTGTATTTCCTGCAGACAAGAGGACTGGCTGGATTTTAAGCCACAGTTTGACACCAGAGACAGAAGATTGCAAAATACCAAATGACTATAGTGACTTACCACTTAATGAGACAATGTGCATGCCCTTGTTCTGTTACGAATGCATGAAGTGTGTAAGCTGAAAAGCTACTGCCTGAAAATGGGCAGACCACATACAGGTCTTGCAAAGTAGTGCTCAAATCAAGTTCTCCCTACCAACAAAGCTGTTGTCAACCTTTGACAGAAAGCTAAAGTACCCACAGGAAGCTGGGCTCCAATTGGTTTCAACTATCCTGCACTATAATGTTTGCTATAACTGACTTGGAAGACCTTCCCTCTCCTTTACAGCTCTAATGCAGTAATTAATCAAGAAGTAGAGTTTTGGAAGTGAGAAATGTACAACACAGTTTTCTGACCATTCTCCTAACATCTAGTGTTGACTGATTCCCCAGAACCTTTTCAGATTAATCATTTTTCTCCCTGGCTACATGCAAAGGAGCTTAACTGACTAACACTGGTTTCCTTAAGATGCTTCCACCTTGTAGTATTCTTTCTGTATGACCATATTCCAAACTGCCATGCACATTTCAGTGGAGAAATGCCCTAGAGCTCAATCAGGATGCTGAGTTTCATGACAGGATACCAATACTTTAATTTCAAGATCACCATTTCATACTTTACTATTTGCTCACTGATCACGACAGGTTAATGCAGAAGCAAATTAAAATATTAATGAAATCTACAGCAACAGTCTAAAGCAGATTTAGAGACACACAAGACATGCAAAAGAAACCCAGACCTTCTATTTATCTCACAAACAACTTCAAAAGACTTCTCTTGTCTTCCATCTATTCAACTGGCAAGCTGCTAATTTCTTATGTAAGGTTTCACAAATATTTTTTCTCATATTTAAGTTTGCTTAGGAAGTTTCAGCCCTGCAGAGTCTCTGGCTGTTTTATTCTTCTTCCTCAGTGGTGACAGTGTAACATTCTGTGGGATCATACTGTAAATCACATCCCTGGAACAATGCGAGTTTTTTTCTTAAACTTTTCCTACAATTATTTTTAACCATTTCTGGCTTACAGCACGGATCAACAGGAGCATCAGTGCAAGTGACAATGAAATGTATTTGGGAGCATAAGAACTTGTGCCAAACAGGCAGAAAATGAATCATTACTTTGTAGAGTTCATCTTCTGTTGACTCACTGAGCTAAAACAGCATGCTACAGGACAAGATACCTAATTGTGAAAAGAATGGGGAGATTGGGGTGGGAAGAGCAATCCTGCCCATCTGTTTAACCAGTAAACAGTAGCTGGATCAGTGTGTCTGCAGTACAACACATACAGCAAACTGTATCCTCTGTCCTTGGGCATATCCAACACCTTCACCTTCAGGCTGCATTCACAAGAAAAGAATCCTTTATTTGGTAACGTAAAGAAAACATCTGTACCACAGTTAGGGTCTGTGGTTTAAATAAACACAAAGGAAAAATATGGTCCTGCAGGTAAAAACAAAAATCCCCTCTTCTGTCTGTTTGGCTAGCATTCCTGTTTCATATCTCAGACTGTTCAGATTTTTCACATTTAGTCAAATTGTATATTTGAAATATGAAGTTCATTCATACTTCATGAAATCAAACGCACAGAATTAATATTCACTCATTATAAGCTCCCACTTAAGATGGAACATCACAAAAAGTTACCAGTCTAGGATAAAAAGAACATGAACTGACCACCATCAACTCCGAAAGATATCAGGATTATTTATTTTCATGATACAGATTGGGAAATAAAGTTAGAAGTGCACATGATCTTTTCTGCAGTTCAGATGATGCCTTATAAATAATTTGAGAGACTACAGCTCCAGGAAATACATCTTGAGAAAGGCAGTGAGGGGAAAATATATAAATTGCTCCCAGGCAAGCTTTATTCAGGAGCTTTTAACAGAGACATCRTTACTTGAAGAAAAAAAGGGAAAGTAACATTTCTGTTTTGAGGCTCCTGGACTACCCTGACTGTACTCATTAGATAAGACTTGGGAATAATCTTTCATAAAGTAAGTGAACCAAAAACTACCTTCCATCTCTATTTTTCTTCCATTCCCTATCCTTGCCACAGGCTTGCTTTTCTCCCTTCCTTCTTCATCTGTGTGGTTACTAATGATACGCTCAACACTTGGAACCACGCTTTAACTGATCTAGCAATTGTAGGTCAGATTCAGTTCTATACATGTTGAAAGCCCATAAATATTTATATTCAAGTCTTTGGGTCATGTCATTTCTACTTCTTTTCACATTAGTCCAAATACACCACCAGTGCAGTGTACAAAATGGGAAGAAATTATCTTTCTGGATAGGAGGTCAGCTGAGTTCCATTCAACCTGAAGGAAGCCTTTCATTTTTCTTGAAGCGTTGCCTAAGTCACTGCACCACCTCTCTTATTAAAGTATTATTTTATCTTGTTCAAGAAAAATAACTAAAACATCATTAAAATATATCCTCCTACTTTACACAAAATTCCTAAATGCATTCTAGATGTAATGTTACTTGTCAATAACTATGTCAGCAAAGAATAAGCTACATAATATCTAATGCTTCTAGATAATGAGAGCCACATTTTCCAACTGGGATGGTATTAATCTTCCCAAAACCAAAATTTATATCCTCCTGATAGTTAAGAATCTTGATAGATTATTTTAAGTGCATACTAATAGCATCCAACAATAAAACTACTAAATTTTCTCTTCTATCCTTGTTAACACAAAAGGCTGTGCTTGAGGAATTCATAGAAATGGTTGCTTCCCTGGAGCAAACAAATTGCTAATACATGAGCATCCTTTGTGAGAAAACCTGAAAGAAGCAGGGCTGTTTTTTTCTTATCTTAAACTGAAATTACATAATGAAAGATTAATGAAAATACCATATACAGATAATCTGAATATGCTAAAACATTTCTGTTCAGAAGTATCACATGTGAGTATTTAAGTAAGCAAAACTAGAAACAAACTGCTACCAGAATACCTACAACTGAAAATGAAAGTCTATAGTTAAACTGCAACCCCCAACACTCATTTCTGTCTACATAGCATGTTTATTTCATAGTAATCCAAGTTCTCCCAGTTTAAAAGATCTGGACCCACATAATAATACAGTGTGAAATTACTGGCAAATTACATTAACGATTTTATTTCTGTTAGTCAGTTGCAATTTCAACTCCTAGTAAAGGACTTCCATGTTCGTGAAGTCACAACTATCCTCTGAAACTCCTGGCAATCTCCACAGATGCACCCTTGCAATACTCTGCATTCTGTTTTCTGCTTTGCCTTTAAAAAACAAACACACAAAAAACAAAAAAACCCAACTGTTACAAAGTTAGGAATTCATTTGAAATACTTGAAGTATATTAATTGCTGCTCAAACCAAAATTCTAGAAGCAAGTAATGGCATGTTCATTAGCCATATTCTCCAGATGCTGGCAACTATGGGAGACAAACCAGGGAATTTTTGGTGGAGGAATAGTACATGAGCCCAAGGCATCTGTCACCCATTGAATCAGACTCATTCCATCAATAATAATGAATACTTTAACAAGACATTTGCAGAGATTGTAGAATGAGCCTTAGCACGTGTTATTAGCACAACAGGAAGGTGCAGAAAGTTGTAGAACTGATGCAGCATTAAACATTTACTTGGACCGATCAATGAGAGGTGCTCAGAGATGCAACATAAAACCCAACACAGGCATTTACTTCCACAACACAGTTGTAGGTCATGAGATTCAGCCACAGAGGAAAAAACAAACAAACAAAAAAACCCAAAACTAAAAATACCCCCAACTCCCCAACAAACTATACAGACCTTACCAATAGGTCAGTTTATCAAATTCTCATTTAAGAATGGAAGGGGAAGAAAGAACTACATAAAGAAGTTCTGTCCGAGTCCACCTACTCCAAACTGGGCATTCAAACCAGTGTTAAAAAAAATTAAAATTCTAAAACATTTCATGAGAAGAAAGACCTATGCTATTTTGTACGAACTGTATGACTCATCACCAAAGGAATGCACCTTGTGCACTGTCTTGGATTTAGCAAAGATCTAACCTGGCCACTGTAACAGAAAGTTGGAACACAGAGCTGGACAAAACTTACTTTCAGTGTGCTTTTTCAGGATTGATAGGCTCAGAGAATGGACTGGTCTCCCTGCCTTATACTCTACATTATTAAAGTCCTAAAATTTATACAAACCTTTCCTGAGTTTTGACATGAACATAAACTTACATCAAGCTTTTTTCAGAAAATATCAAATTTCACATACCACATCTCTTACAGCTGATACCAGTACAGTTAGCAGAAAAGCAAAATTGACTTCATTTACATGGCTGCCTGCCTGCAAAGACTGAAATAGATCTCCGGCAAAAGGCTGATGAAGAAAAGAAAGATACTATGAAAGATCATTTCAATGAAGATTTGAAAAAGATGACTTTTAAAAAAAATGCGTATCTTGGGTGAGATTCATTTGTCACAATTTAGACATCTACAACATAGAAAACTACTCCAAGTAGATGTCTAAAAGGATGCCTGAGCTAGTCATTGCATCCTAAGGTAGACATCTGTATCCCTAGGATGAATGAACTGCACCAAAGATCTGACTACTATTCTGTATTAAGTGATCTAGACAACACTAGCGCACACTCATATGCCTGCAATGTAAAYTTTTACAGCTGCATGAAAAAGGAGTTAGATGTGCCACTAGTAGAAGTTGAAGCAATAAGGAACCACTAAGAGATGCTCTATCACGTCAGATCATGTTTTGTACAACCATATGAATAATGTTGTAATTTTTGCCTATAATTTAGAAAGAATTCTATATTATCAACAAATGAGGATTTTAATTTTGAATACTGGATGTGATTATTAGCATTTTTCCCTATTTGAAGGAGTGGAAGAATTGATTTTAAGAAGGAAAAACTTTATGCAACAACAAACACGACAGGCAGCAAAAGTTTAAAGAGGCGATATTCTGCAGACAGTGTCTGGATACAGCACAACAGGAAGAATACGACTTTGAAAATGTGGAAGTTAAAAATAAAAAATAAAAGAGAGGCGGCAGGTATATATACACAAACATCAATTACAGCCAGGTTTTTAAACCATGTAGGCATAATCGGAAGCTACATGTGCAAGTGATGCATGCTACCACATGTTCCAGAAGGGACAGACAAGACTTCACAGTGATAATGGAAAGATGTTTCAGGTGTGCCACCCAACCAGAAACCAATCCTAGAGAAGAAAGACAGTTAGAGTCCTAATTCGCTATACTTAATACTAGGGACTGAATTCAGGACAATGCTAGATTTCTGAATGTTTGTTCTTAAACCACAGCTAAAAACATACAAAATATTTTACTAGGTCTGAATGACTGGTGGTCCAGTCCTTTTTTAATCAGTCAAGTCTCTAGATACAGAAACAGGAATAGTTTCATCTCAAGTGAGCAGGCTTTTCTATCAATACCTTAGCAGAGTTATTTGATACTGGAGAGAAACTACAGGAAAGAACCTTATATTGTCTGTAGTCTTAATTGATATTGAAGAAAAAGTACTGAAAGATCCTCAGATAGACAAATGGCAATAAGCATCCTACAGAGAAAGGAACAAATATTCCTTTGGATAACCAGGATTATTAATGGCAGAGCCACCATCTTGAATCTGAACCTATTAGTGAAAACATTCAGCTTCCCTCTATCCAAGATGGCTAAATCATACTTTCTGTTTGGCATTAGAAGAATACTTTCTCAAAAAACCTTTGCCTCCGAGATTCTGAGGGGCCAGTTCTGCAGCTCCCAAATACAGCAGAGAGGCCATTTTTTGGCAAGAGAGAGGAATTCCTGTAAAGGGATACATGAAGGAAGCCTGTAGAATGACAACAAGGAGAAGAGATTCAAATATTCTGCAACAATATCTAGTCCTCAGGGTGTCTGCTGTGATCTGCTGAGTAAGGTGTTACAAAAAAACTCCATGAGAGAGCAAAAAACGACAAAAAGCATTCAGAGGCTAATCTTGGTGACAATTCACTTTGTCTTTTTGAGTAGTTTAAAAATGGTGCCAAAAAAATCTTTTTTGTTTTTCAAGTCTACTCAGTAAGTTTATTTTGGCAGGAGGTCTCAATGCCATCCTGCCAGAGCTGAAGGCTGTACCAAGAAGTAGTCCATCCTTGTTGCAGAGGACAGAATATAATACAGCAAGGGGAAAAAAGGAGTTGACTTTTGGCAACTGGGATTGGCAAAATTTGTTACAAGTTTCATATCTGTAAAGGAACTTTTCAAAAAGATGACGAGAAGAATCACTTCAGAAGAAATGTTTGAAATATTAATTCTCATTTGCAGTGAATTAACAGCAGGGAAACTGTAAGTAAGCAAGCATGAATACATTCAACATGTACAAAATCTGACTAACAACTAGAAATTCCAAGGAAACAAAAATCCTATAACCAGAGCTACACTGAAATGGGGGGATGGAAGAGAGGGAGGGAAGAAATAGCTAACTTTTGGTCTTAACTAAATGTTAAGGAACTATTTTAAGTAATATTTTTTTCCAGAAATTTCTAGTAAATTTTATCACAGTACAATAGTTTGAGCTGCATATTTTATATGCAACCAGAAGATGAATCCTGCATTGTCTATTGTTTTTTTCATTTCTATGCTGGGCAAGGTTTGGAGTCACAAAGCAAGAGGAAATAAAGATGAAGAAAATTCCTTCTCAACAAACTGTGTATCCCAGAATTTGGGCAGGCAAGTGAAAAATGCAAAATTTTTTTTGATTTAAAAAAACCCAACACACACACACTTCCAGGCAGAAACTTTTACCCACTGTCCAGACCTCTTGAAAATGCTATTAGTCTTGTCCCCACAGGTAATCATGAATCTATTAAATATCACACACACACACACACACATATATATACACACACACACATATATATGCATGCATGCATGTGTGTGGGGGGGGTATTTCTCATATACAAATTTTTTAATATTCCACTTAACAGTTCTCCTCCTCTTTCAAGGAAGAAGTAATTCTAGTACATAGAGAAGAAAGTTCCTCTCCAGGAAATCTAACTAGATTTTACATCTATCTGGTCTAGTTCAGAATGTGTATGAGAAGGTTTTTTTTTTTCCCTTTTGTGCCCGTGTATCTTCACCAGTTGCATGTAGAAAGGTCTGTGCTTTAATCTTAATTTCTCTCTCCAAAGAAGAAAGCAAAAATTAGCATGCAACTTAAAGTGCATTTAGGACTCCAAATCTCACTGTCACTGTAAATGCCCTGTATCTATGACTACAAATGAACGGAGAATTACAAAGTCATGTAAAGCCCTAGAAACTGCTAACCTGTTTTTGAAGAAGCATAGGACATTGAGCGACTGACTTGCAAGCTTGCACACAACAGAAGCATGACAGTGGCCTTGGTAAATATGTAGATTCATGACTAACCAACACTGACAATAAGTTCGTAAAAATTTGTAATCTCACAGCATTTTTTCTTTTTTTCTTCGAAGCCAACTTTCAGTACGGCTTACAGAAGAGAATCTCAGCATTCACTTTGAAAAAAAAAAAAAAAGAATTTTTAGCCCTCATGTTAGAGGGAAACATAAACCAAAAGTATGAAAGAGGAATAATGAGAATGCAAAACATTACTCAAATAGCCAAAACTGTATGGAACAAAGTTGTTTTGAATTTTAATTTTATATATTTTGCAAAAGGCATTCATGACAGAAACGTACATCTTAAAACATTAACAAGGAAAGGATGAAGAAAAATTTTACACTTGTGAAATCTTAACTTCTTAAGCTGACATCAATAGTAAATAACTGCTCAGAAGGCATAGAATGCAGTTTGAGAATACAGTTAAGTTAGCTAAATGAACACCAGCTGCAAGGATTCTCTCCTGACCACCTATGACCACACCAGCATGAAGACAGCACCAGCAGCTAGGTGGCCATGTGCTGAATCACATCCACCTAAAACATTTGCAATGGAAAGGTGGTATTTTTAGCCTGATCTGGTTAAGTGGATGACTGCCTAAGTTCTCCTGCTAGAAGTGTATGAGGTAAAGATGCTACCTCTTTTTTCAGCTGCTGTGTCAACTGAAAGCACATGTAAGAAGGTCTGACAGTGTCACATGGTACAAACTGGCCTTTCACGATTGTGGCATGATATAAAGGAAGAGAAAGAGTGCAGGCAGTTAATGTATATTGTGCTAAGACAAAATATCTCTGCCTTGAATAGCTGTAATACAAATAACCACAACATGAACATACAAACAAAGATTCAAACAGGAATTTATCTTGTTTTAATATGCTTTAAAAAACAAAACAAAACAGTATCTTTAAATACCTGAAGCAAATGGACTTAATAAAATTAAGTTTTCAATATGATTAAAATGTTCATTTGCTTATCAGGTCATAAAATCTAAAGACTGTATGAACATCAGGTAAGTATAGTATCTCACAGCAATTTTAAAAGTCTCTGACTGCTATGTTTACAGAATGCATTGGAACAATAAAATTCACAACAAGTAAGCTAGTCACTTAGAAATGTGATGTTAGCCCCTGTACATTAGAGACAAGGTTATGACGATGACAAGTATTTCATCAGGATAGTGGGGAGGGAAGGTGACTGAATAGACCATTTAGCCTATTCTAATGGAACTATAACTTACTATAACTACAGTATTCGTCAAGTTTCATTTACGCAGTGCATTACTGTACATATTTTAAGAATGCATTCACACTAGTTTTAAATGGCTAACATTCTTATCTGAGCTTACCTGCAGAATTCATAAATTTAAAATATTAAATGAACATTTTAATTCCCAATACAAGATGCAACAACATAGACCACATAGTCTCTATGGAAACCCATTCAGTGGAAGTGTGACTAAGCATTGTCATCTGTAGTGAGAACACCTGTGGAAGACCTGGTGAGGAGTCAGTGACTGTCAGATTATGTGACTGCAGCCCCAGAGTGTGCTCTCTACACACTGACCGAATTCCTGTCAAGGCTGGACATGATGCATATTCCGTTTTGTCAACAATGTCTAGCTGCTTCCCAGTCAGTAGCTACTCAAGGTTAGCACAGCTAAGATAAGGAAATAGTTCTAGTAGATTTAAGGGGCCCTTAAGATAAAAATGAGTTGAGTCCTGCCTGGGTGTCCGACCTGTGTGTCCAGCAGCCTCCCACCAGTGATCCCCCCGTGCGGTTACCGGGGCTCCCCGCACAGTTTGGAGTGCAATCTTTCATTAAATCTATCCTGTTTAACCCCTCATGAACTTTGAGTGTCTCTCTACATCAGTATTCGCCCCTCCCTTTCCCATCTTGTGGTCACATCATCTTATTATAATCTTATCAAATGCTCCTCTATTCAAATGCATACACCCCACCGCACTAAACACTGTTACCACATCATGGTTACCTTTATGTAATCCTGACTAAAATAAAAACAAAAAATTGTAGAGTATATTAAAAATATAAATAAAACAGCTGAACAGTGTGGAAGATTATGAACAGGTGAAAAGATATTATAAATAGAAGTGGTTTGGTACAGAAACCATGGCAAGCACTCTCTACCTTACTTGTACCAAAAGACACAGCTTACATTGTCGAAACAGCCTCAATTTTTGAGCAGTTACATTCTCAAACATAAGTATAAAAAGAAAAATAGTAAGTAAAAGCTGTTCCTTTCAGTTTGAGTTTTTATCTTCTCTGTGGACTTGTTTTTATATTTAGTTTATGAACTCACAAGTCTTGACTAGGCAGCCAATCCACACTTTTTTTCTCCCTCTATCAGCAGTTTGCTCATTCCCCTGTCATTGTGGACACTTTGCCCCAGTCCTAAACACACTCAAAATTATTGAAACACTGAAATTAAACTTTAAATTATATTTTAATGTTGAATTCTTCCTTTAGTACCTCTTTGCTGTGACAATGTAATTCGATAATATTATAAACTGAAATTTTAGAAGGAACAACAGGCAGTAATGCATTTCTCTCCTGGTCCTGGCACTGATTTGGTTCTCTATGTCCTTGAAAACCTCAGACACAACATGAATAATTAACACTATACAGCCTTATATCCACTGAAATGAATGGTAACATTCTAAACAGTATCAGTGTATGCAAAACTAAGCTCTAAGTCTTTTCTTAGAACTAATTATCCCAAAATAGACAAGAACTGCTTTTTCCTAGAAAGTAAGAGTTCTTAAAACAGAGCAAGGAAGTAAACTGTCTCTTCAAACTGCTACAAATACACTGAGTAAAAAAGAAAAAAAATAAAATAAAAAACCTTCGAAGAGTTACTTTGGCATGGGCCAATTTTTTTTTTTTTTAATCTCTAAATACTGTAGCATTATCGGTCTCTAAATTAATCAAAGTGCCCAAAGGTATTACATACTATTTGCTTATTTGCTTCTCAAGGCACTATAATGGCAGAGCACTTTTTATTTTATTACCTTTTGTGCAGCAAGATGGAGAGCAGTCCTTTGGCTATGATCAGCTCTATTAACATCTGCTCCTGCCTTCAGCAATGCCTCAGCACAGTCCAGCCTGTCAGCCAGTACACAGTACATAAGTGGAGTTCTTCCAAACTGGTCCTCTTTATCTTTCAGCTCAGAGTTTCCTAAAAAATCATATAAAACAATTAAGTCTATCAGCACCTAACTGACAGTAGTATTCTTGTTATTAAAAGGGAAATACATAAATGAACAGGGTGATCAAAATAATGGAGTACAACATGAAAACAAAGTTCCTAATTTTTAACCCCACCTATTGTTATTGATGTAGGGAGTTTGAAAATGTATTTACAGAAAAAAAAAAAAAAACATGTGGAAACCATGAACTCCACAAATACACCTACAGCAAGTAACCTTCTGCAATGGCACAATTATATATCATTTAAAAATAGTTAGAGAGATTTTGGTTGCAAAGATTACTTAAAAAAACATCAACAGCAAATAAACCAAATAGTCCTCCTGAAACCTGTAAATACTGTAACTGAAACAATTTTTGAAACCTACTCACTGCAATGTTTATTTAAAAAGCATAAAGACGTCAATAGCCCATCAATACCATTATTTACTTCATAGTGCCTTATAATAAGGAAACTACCAAAATACTTAACGGGTTTTCTTGGATTTATATGGTTAGTAAGGCAGCAATTGAGCCAAACAAGGTGGCTGAGGTCTCATAAAAAAAATTAACTCCCTCTATTCCTACTCATAAGCCAGAAAAACCCCTCCACAGTATGCACTCCCTACTACAACATTGCATAATTCTTCTATGTCACTATAACAAAACTAGCACATATGTATTCATGGGTACCAACTATCCCACATATTCTAATCCAAATGCATCTCCTCCATGACAATAAGAGTTACAGTTAATCAAGGACAGTAAGAATTTTTTTTTAAATATTCCCTTTTTAAAAAAACATACCCTTGATTGTTGATACCTTGAAAGAACTCCAACAGATTTTAGAAGCATGCTTTTCCTTTACAAACACAGTCTTCGCTCTCCCCTAGCATATTAAACTTACAAACCTATCCACTAATTGCATCCTTAATTACAATTTCTACTGATTCACTGAGTGAAACTGTCAAGCAGACTGATATTCCCCTGGATCCTTATTTAAAAACTAAAATTTGTTCCCTACTAACAAGGCCTCTCACCAAAGGAAAAAAAAAGTTTTAAGCAGAATATTGCTAATCACAGCTACTTCATTTGTGAGTTCATTTAAAACTGTTGGGTGAATACTATCTAGTTCTGATGATTCATTCTGTAACATCTTCTCCTGGTTCAAGACTGAGATTTGCTTTGAGACAAGTCTTTTTGCTCTGTAAAAAACAGTTTAGGAACCTTTCTGACATCTTTTATGAATATGGATAGAGGAAAATTCTTTTTGTTCTTCATTTGTGGTCTTATCTTCTCTGTTTCTTCACACCAACAATCTACTAGCACCTCACATGATCCACATATTAAAGAAAGTTTTATAATTAATTTTTATGCCTCTAGCATATTATTCCTAAAATTCTTTTACTGATCTGTATCTATCTTCCTCAGACACAGCTTATGCTTTTTGAAGAACACCTTCTTACTTTCAATATTCTCTCCCACACTACTGTTTAGCCATGCTTGCTTCCCTTTCACCCTTCTAAACTCTTTGAATAAGTACTTCGTACTTGCTTCATACTGCAAGCAAGGATTTTGTTCTTTTGGCTCATTTTTAGATTCTTTTTAGCAAGCATCTTTATTTTGATGTCCTTTACCTTTTTCAGAGTCCACAGCAACAGTGGATTGCTCTTGCTGACCCATGTACACTCTGGTCAAGAGTTCTTGGATAGCAACATTCTGATTCAAGTTCTACACAGCAGTCAGGGGCAACTCAAGAGTTGGTTCTCTGGTGGGTTTGCTGCTCTGGCCATCTCTATCACCAACTCATTAACAATTTCTAACAATTCAGTTTTTGGATCATATCCTTAATGTGCCACTTACCCAATACTCATGAGAATAACCTCCATTACTATTGTGATTCCTGTCAATTCAGCCTCTCTGACCTCCCTTAGCATGTCACACATATCACCATCTGGTTAGATGGACAGTAATGCAACCTTCATACTACAGTTTCTTATTTAGACTTGAAATTTCAATCATTAAGTTTTTTTTTTTAATTTATATGGCTATTTTGTTAATCTCATTTGAATTCAACATTTGTTTTCTGCTTCAGTTTTTAAACATGTATCAGCACTCTTTCACCTACATGATTTCCACTGAAATACCAGAATACAAACTGTACAGAAAAGATAGTGTCCCTCTTTTTTTACTTTACAAGCTTTCTTATAATGAGCATGACAGCTGAGGCTTAGATTTTTTTCAACATTCTACTACATAAATAAGTGACTGATGTATATTTTTCTAAGGAAGAAAAATCAAATAATGGAAAATTACATATGTAAAATTATACTGATCATTTTTTCCTGTTTGGCCTTGTATAAAAGCTGCCTAAGAATCTGGTCTGAATCTCAGCTAAGAATGGAAGAATGTAAAGTGTTGTATACAGCTTATTCCTTACTCTTCAAATCAAAACCAAAAAAGTTAAAAAAAAAAAAAAGCTTAATTTTATAGTACCATAGTTATAAGTAATTTCAAAGACATTTAAGAATAATTTGTAACAACAAGTTTCTAAAGGTGAGTTAAGAGTTCTGTAAATGGAAAAGTCTTTGAATTATTATTTATGTCCTGTTATATATAACTACCTTTTGACATAAAAAAAATAAACAGGTAATGTAATTGTTACTAACACTACATACATATTTGATACAGTTTTCAAAATCTAATTGTTGTTAAAATTTTTGAAGAAAAAAACATGTGTTTTATCTTTAAATATTAATTTAAATGTTATCTTATTTTCATTATTGAAGCCTATTTCTTCTGCTCAAAATGAGAAGTTGTAATGTTTACTAAATGTATTAATTTCTACATACTGCTTTCTAATCATGTCGCTTGTTCAATTAATTACATGGCCATTAGGAAATAATTCAAAATGTAACAAGTAAATTGAACAGTGGAATCCAATTTTTTTTATATTCCCTAACTTGTAAGAACTTCTTCTAGACTTTCACTTCACAGTATTACAGTTTCTTTGCAAACTGGATGCAGCTCCAAGATAATTTTTCTTTCCTCTACTATTAGGGGGAAAAAAAAGAAAAAAAAAACAAATGCTTTTTCTAAATGAATACCTTTGCTGTTCAATAGAGCATGGTACAGAAACATCAAAGTCAATTATGAACAATGCAGCTCTGTGCAGCAATATGTAGACACTGTGGTCCAAAGCAGAAATATAATTTAACACGGCAGTGATCCCAACTAATAAGCCAGTTTCTCTAACAAGCTAAATATAGTCAGGTGCTGTGCCAGTATTAGCTCACTCTGTGGCAATTCAGACATCACAAAACCATATGCCACTGTTCAATGCTAACATAGCCTAAAAAGCTCTTAAATTTGTTGAAGATAATGGGACCTACACAGTTATGTATATTTTTTAAAAGAAATACAGAAACATGCAGCTCTCACAATAACCCGCATGTACATGGCTTATCCTCCCAAGACACCTGTTCTTAAATCAGTACTTAGCAGAACCGGTCCCTCTCCCTCAAATTCCAGATTGCCTTTCTGTTATATGAGGCTATACAGAATGTACAGACTAAAAGAAAGAAGTGGGTAGAGGATCAGACCAGCAAACATGGCCTAATGTAGAAGCTCAGCTCAATTAAAGTAATGGACATCTTTTTCCTTTTCAGCTCCTAGAGTGATGTATCTAATGAATGGCAAAGGCCTTGCATGACTGCATACAGCCTGAGTAAAAAACGAGCAAGACCTTGAAAGCTTGATGACAGTGATTTGCCTGAGGTTGCTGTAATGCTTTTTAAGGTAAAGAAACTATTTTCACCCAGCAGAAGATTTCTTTTTATTTTTATTTTGTCTGTTTAAAGGTCTGTCTGAGCCTTCTAATGGCTGGAGTCCTGCAGGTATATCACTGAAAGCGTGTCTGTGGTGATGCTCAGCATTAAGAGATAGAAAAAGGACTAGGAGCTACTGTATCAACATCAGATGCTAGACGAGACTAAGCTCATGAAAAGCACTAACTGCAAAAACTTGTGGACATCACAGTTACAGTAAATTACTGTTTTCTGGAATCAAGAAAGTACAGATAGCCTTTTAAACATTCAAAAATGAAGTAATTAATAAATCTCAGAACTCACAAGAGTACTGTACTACAGCAAGTATTTTACTATTTAATTCAGACATGAATTCATTGGTGTACCTAAAATGTGCCATTGCAAAATTAAATTCTCTTCTGCATACTGGCCTAAGAAAGGAATTTTGTTTAATCCTTCCAACTTTCAGGATCAAACCTCCCATCCCCGCAAAGATTATACATTCCATAGGTGTGTTCATAGGCCATGAATATCACAGAATCAAGTAGGCCGATTCTGAAATTTAATTCATATATTCTGACTTCATCACTTCTTCACAATCTGTTACATCAGATTGTGTAACATCTCTATGCATTGTTATACCAAAAAGAGGGTGGAAAAGTGGGAGGAGGACCTGAGTTTTGCTTAGTTGTGAAAGATCACCTCTTGTTACTTGCAAGAATCTTGCCTTTTTTAATACCTCGCTTAAGTTTTATTCAACCTCCTACACTGCAGAATAAGGAAAAGAGAAGCAGAGGAGAATCAAACAGAAGCATGCATCTGCGTATTTGCAATCCAGAACTTGTAGTTAACATTTAAAATAAAAGATCATATCGGAGATTTAAAAAGCACTTTTATCCCAGTGGTAGATGATAACGGTTTCAGAATAAGGAGTTGGACTGAATAGACACTTCAGTATAATGGCTATTATACACATATTCGTGTTCTTGTATAGAGATTCTGCATGCTCTTTAAAAACAATTACATGGAGCTCTCCTAAACTATATATAAAAACTTTAAATGCAAAATGATCCTCCAACCACAAAATGAACTTTTGCTCCCTTTTTGCCAAGGATTAAAACCATGCAGATGGGTTTTAACACTAATGGAACTGTTAACTCAAGACATGTCCAGCATCATATAAAACACAGGAAACATAATACTGTGAGCATTCCCCAAAGTCTTACATTGTACGATTCTAAAACAATGTGATATAGTCCTAGGCAACTCATGCAATGCAAACAATTAGCATATTTTTGTTCAAACATGGATTATACAATACACACGCGGCATATAGCGTGTTTTATGGTATTTAATCCATAGGCTGTTTAAAAAGCCCTGTAATTAAGCATCAGTAGTGGTTAAGATATAGGAACAGTTTATTCCACAAACACCTTTCTCACTAGAAATTGTTCTTTTTACCTTTGATTCTGTCTATTTAGGTCTCTGAACTGGTACAGGTTGTCAAAAGGAACACAGTATCTGGAACACACTGTACTATTTCAAACATCTGTGCTCCTTTAAAATTACAAGCTATCAGAGGGGAAGATTATGTACGTATCAATATAAATGAATTATATGGAAATACAGTGTGTATATTTGTACACATTCATGAATGCCTCATCAGGCTACAGTAGGTGGGAAATGGAGTAACTGCCAAACAGGTTAGAGGGGCTCCTATTTTCTTAAGAGACTGATTAACCAGATTCTTTGCCCCTCCTATGTTAATAACTGCATGGGGAAAACTCAAAGAGGAATGTATTAATGAATTTAGAGGGAAAGACCTTCCTAAAAGAAGGAGAAAGTGAGATTTTATCTTAGTGGATATACCACTATATACATAATCGGATGCAAAGCTTTGCTGTGTTAACAGAATGTTGTTAAGCGATCCAGGACACACACACACAACACTGACGTACTGTCCTGGATTACATGATGCTACTAAGTGCACTCATGAAGTCCAATGAATAACATCAACTGCTCAATTTACTTCCGGCCTCAATTTATACCAACAGTGCCTTGTAAAAATCTAAAAATATCACTCTGATGTCAGGACAGGCACTTTTCTGCTAGGCAATACTTTTTCTTCTTTTTTCATCCTGTCCTGGCATAAGTAAAGCCTGTGTCATAYCCTGTCAACGCATGAAAAAGCAGAAGAGACAAATGTTGCTGTTATAGCAAAGACTGCAAGGATCATGCGGTTTTTCCCTCCCATACATAACACACAGCATTTTTATTTTTTTGCAGCATGATTGTCATTAAAAGAACAGTGATTTCCATACCGGTTCTAATGGCTATTTTGTGGTATATTTGACAAAATGTATCAGCAACACAGAAGTAATTATTCCTTTGTGTTTTCAGAGTATTGTCTTTTGGCTGCAATTAACAAAACACACCAAAGTCAGCGAAAACTCTTTGTTGTCACTTCTAATTTTTAGCCAAAATTTGAAAACTCGCCCTTTTTTCCCACTTGATGGTTAGCTGAAAGCTTTTCTAATATGCAGGCAGAGAACTTCAAAAAACAGGTACTTGAAGCTACTTTGTAGTGACATTCCACAGATTTCCAGAAGTGTCGGCCTATTAACTGCACTTCTGTTATTTATAAAATGTTCTACACAAGAGCGATCGGATATCATTAAATACAATCAGAGTATGTTAGAGCCTTGGTTTTATCATAAGACAAAATAAAGCTGAAGGCCCAGCAAAAATTATTTCTTTCAACCTAAAGAGCTTCTGCAATGTCAGTTCCCTTAAACTTTTCCTCGTTTGAGTCAAAACATTTCTAAATGTCTTCTGAGAGAATTAGACATAGTTTGTAAAGAAGACCATTCATTGAAGTAGCTTGATCAGCAAGGAGGAAGAACATAACATCTCAGATTCTGAAACTACAATGAAAATTCTGCCTGGACAATAAATTTCTGAAAATGCAGATAAAGTCTTATTACAGTAATACTTTAAGATCTTCAAATTTTTTTTATTTAATTAGTGAAAAACTATTCATCATCAGGTCTCAAATATAAGAATTGCTAGGAGGCAATATTGTAAGTCTGCAAGATTGACTTGCTATAGCTACTGGTACTAATTTTCCTGTCTGCATCAGCTTTGTATCTTTAACCAAGGCAGAATGGCTTTCTATATCACTAAGACTATAGATCCATATAGCTTAGTATCTTGTCTTCAGCACAGGTCAGCAGAAGATATATAAAGAAAGTAAACTATTGGTTTAATGTGATTACCACTAAATCCTTGATACCTAATAAAATGGACAATTAACAGCATAAATACAGACCAAGTTTCTTGTTATTTCAGTCCTACATCCTCATCAAGACCCAGGAATGAGATTTTTAAAAAGGCCGAGCAAATAAAACTTCCACAGTGTCAACTGGAATTCCACTTAATCAGAACATCTGAAAACTAAAACCTTCATCTATCAAATGACAGCCTTCCAAATGAATATAGATTGTTTTTGGAATGAAGACCACATATTTGCTTTTGAAGATTACTAACCTAGAATACCATATGGTTCTTGGACAGAGAGGAAAGGTGAAATCCTAGACTATTTAATGGATGGGAATTCTTTTTCTTCAGCATCAGTAAGACCAGACTCTCTCCTTACCTTTATTTGTCCCGAAAAATGTTATTAGTATATCCAATGCCACTTCAATCAAACTAACAGGGCTTAATTTCTCCCCAAATTCTATAGGGTAACAGAACTTCATTAATTATAATAAATCAGCTGGAAACAAAAGTTTATCACATTTCCCAYAAAAGCAGAGATTCCAAAAATAGGGATTTGGAGCCAAAATACTTCAGCCCAAAGTATAATTTTTCCAGAATTTTAAAACAGGCTCCTAAAACAGGAGTCTTGAATAACTCTGCTGGTCATATCACTTTTACCAGTTTTCTGCTTTACTTCACATAGAAGTACAGCTCAAAGGCAACAGATGATAAAAGTAAGAATAAGCAGTTGTATTTTCAGGATTGCATTTATTCCAGAAATAAAATAATCTGAAAATGAAAATATATTTTAAAGATCAGAGCAGTAAGTTAAAACAAAAAGCTTCAGCTTTTAAGTCATCAAAATTTACCTACAATGAAAACATTTACCTGCTATTAGCTTCTGGATGGCATTCTTATCTCCATTAACAGCAGCAGCATGCACTTCAGATGCTAATGAGGAACCACTGAAGAGGCAGTTTGCTGAAACATTCATACTCTTTCAAGGTATTATCACATAGGTCAGATCTGAACCAACAACATTTTTTGTAGGAATTCAGTTCTAGAAAAACAATAAAATATAACTGAATTCATATAATGTTAAGATTACTATGGCAATGATAAAGAGAATAAGTTGTCCTGTAAAAAAGAAAAGAAAAGAACAAACACATTTCATATTTCATGAGTTAAATCCACCTCAGGTCAAGGTTCAACCAGACAAAGCCTACATAAAATAGAACGTCTCACTATGGGAACACTTCTGTGTGCTCATGTATCTCCTTCTGTTACCTATCAGTCACTTCAGAACCAGAGAGTAAGCACATCATCCAACATCCTCACCCCTTAAAGAAGGAGCACATTATGGGGACATGCATTCCATCAGTGGCTCATCAGATTTTAAAGAAAACAATTTTCTGAAACCTAACTTTTGTTTCAGGCACCACTATATATTACTTCAGAAATCACCCTAGTCACTTACCCAACAATCAACTTGCCAACACTGGGCACATATAGCATTTTTACCTGTCTGAAGTGACCAATTACCAGGGCACATAGTACTTTTCTTTGCTTCTGCACCAGCACAGGTTCACTCAGTTGAGAATGTTGGTGCAGAAGCACTAGGATAAGCTCCTCATATACCTTTATGAAGGTGTTTTTCCTCATGAGTAGTTCTGGAGCCACTTCTGGTAATCTGAAACCTATGGAGTGGTATCATCCTGTCCTACTACTCTCCTCTTCCATAAGTGCTTCTGCAAACCTCAGAATAATGCGACAACCTCAGTGTTCCGTATCTCTTCCTAAAGTCATGAATGCTTCCATTCTTACTGAGCTTAGTGAATTGCTCTACATTTCAGAAAAACTAGCAAGCATTTTTTGACACATTGCTTTACACTGTAAGTAGGTGATCTTCCTCCATAACCAAAACAGAGTCATTAATGGATTTGCGGCTTGGTTAACTTCTATGAGCAGACAATAGAAAGGAACTGGAAGAGTCTAATGTGATAGGAGGTTATAATCACTTCCACTTTTAGGGCCATGGAAGATAGACAAACAGATAGACAAACACCACTGCAAATTATAGAAACCTGAACTGCACTTGGTGCTTAAGAAAGCCAATGAAAGTGCAGATGCGGACATGACAATGCAGAGTGGTCAGAGCTCACACAAGCACAAACCCAAATATACATTAAGACATACACTAAAATAAAATAATTATGCTGTAACAGCCTTTCAAACATTTCTAGTGCTAGCCACGCTCATTTTTTCCTTTTAAAGAGGATAAAGAATATCCACTTCTTTCAAAATACTTGCACAGCTCCCTGCTTTCTGAATATCCTCTCCTGCAGTGAAACAGCTTTTTGACTTTTGAGAACACATAATTGGCAAGCTTTCTTCCAAGTCAACTCTTCCTCCCAACCCAGCAGTATGGCTTTTGCATTCTGTTATTTTCCCTACATAACACCGAGGATAAGCAGATGAGGCATTTCTGATTCAGGTAAATTTGAACCAAGCAAAAGGGACAACATGAAATTGAGTGTCAGTTACAAACAGTTGCAGTACCTCCCCCTCCTAAACCATTAATCTTCCCCCCACCCTGATACTCCTACAGCTACATAAATTTGCCAGCTACATAAAAGAAACACTACAATATTCAGCTGCAATCTGAACAGGAGACAAGAGGGAGAAGAAAGAAGCCTGCAGAACTGGGTCCTGTGGCACATAATTTAACATGCACTTGACATATAAGACTACAACTTGTCTTTAACTTGTCTCCACCTTTTCCCAAAAAGCTTCCTCTGGATACAGAGTCAAGAGTCTCTATTACATGCACCATTGGAATTTTACATTTGTTGGGATTTTGAGGTACTATTTTCATTCCCTCAAATTATTACTGATATCTTTTCTTCTATCTTCTTTACTTTTTATCTGCAGATTTTCCCTTCCACTTTCATTCCAGCTGATCTGGAAATTCACTGTTGGAAGCGATTTCTTCAAGACTTGTCTGCTTACTGCATCTGAAAATTCTGGACAATCCATTAAAATAAGTGAAGCTTTCTGTTTCCATCTCTTGTACTGCCTGTGGTGAATACCCTGAAAAAGGTCTATAGTCTGGAGTTTTCAATAGGATTAAGAAGCAAGTTTTTCCTCATGCACTGAGCACATAGTGTGGATAAGTGTTATTTGGTTGTGACACAGTTCAATCTTCTATGCAATCAAATGGAACTAAGCAAAGGAAGTTCTAAACAGAAACTTAATAAAATAAATTCAAAAGCACATGAGCTAAGAACTAACTGTTTAAACACAAAGCAGGAGAACCTAAAAACCAAGCTTGTTTTTTTGATCTTAGGGGAAGTCTACAACAGTTCTTGGAGAAGGACGTAAAGGATTTACATTCTGGGAAGCACAAAACATTGATTAAATCCTGAAGTGAAACATGGCTTTGCTTCCAAGCTAAGGTCCACATCAATTTGGAAACAGAAAGGGCAGTAACGGTAGCTGGAACATTTGTGTCAGCAAAGCTCTGTTGGTATTTTCACTACCATATTTGCTATACCTAGTTTTTGGCAAGGTTATGAAAAAACATTATGAAACAGTTACAAGAAAAAAATGCAGTTTCGCCTACCCTATCTCTACCAATGTTGCTAAAACAGTTTAATTAGCACGCATTTTATTTAGAAATTCCACATTTGATAGCCCTTACAGAGTCACCACAAAAGATAAGAGGAGGAATAAGATAATCATCTTACTGCACATATGGAAGTGAATAAACAAACTATGACATAAAACCTCTAGAGATAGCAAAGTAAAATTCAGCAAATGCTGGAGGTTTTAACATAGCATCAAAAGCATCCCAATTATAAATCAACAATAATATAAAACTGGCTGCATACAGAAAAGAATACTGAAGGATGGTCATAATTTCTGGATGAAAACAAGAAGAGTCTATCTGTATAAAGTGCAAGTAATCATACAGGGGAGAGAAGCAACCTCCAGAGCAATTATGAGTACGGTATCATACCTCCATTTAAAGGTCTAGTATCATTTTAGAATTTCTCTGATCCAGTAAGTAACTATAAAAGGAAAA
The DNA here is from genome assembly GCF_003343035.1 of Apteryx rowi. Lineage (NCBI taxonomy): Eukaryota > Metazoa > Chordata > Aves > Apterygiformes > Apterygidae > Apteryx > Apteryx rowi. The sequence continues at coordinate 356,641 of NW_020450913.1, read as the reverse complement.
TTCATAATTGCTCTTAGATATTTCTCTCATATATACAACAAACAGATGAACTGGTGTCTGGAGGACTGGCTTGATAAAATTCCTCATTAACAACAAAATGTGACGCTTATCTGTAAGGGATGAAAAACAACCATGAAAATCAAGAAAAAAGACCTACAAGGTCCATTTATAAAAAGGTACATAATTGGCATTATCTATAATATGCACTATATTACTGGAGTCAAATAAATAATTCACTTTTTCTTTTTTAAGCTAACATGCAGAGAAAAGATTAGTCTCATCCAGACACCTAAAATAAAAGGACAATCATATGAACACCAAGWGGGCCAAAGTATGTGAATTTTCATGCCAAACTATGATAATTCTACTTTGCATTACACAGATAATCAGAGTTGCATCATTTTCCTTCCCAGCAAAACACAAGGTTGTTAAATTCTAAAACATTAAAAGAGTGCTATATCAAATTTTATGGCTACATTTGCCAAGCACAGAATAAGCTCCTATGAAAAACAGCAAAGTATATACAAACATGAACAAATTCAGAAGATAGGGTGTTCATTTTACAGATTGAGGAATAGAGATTCTTAAGGCAGATTTTGGCAGAACTGATAAAGTTAGGTTCTTATTTCAGTCTGTAAATAAGGACATGATGTATATATATTGGTGTGCTTACCTCATGAAAATGACAGGCCAAATGATTTTCCCAAGGTTGCACATGAAGTCTGGGCCAGACTTGATTTCCGGTAAGCTGATGGAGGATTTTCTTTTAAATGCGGTTGTGCTCTGTTTCATTCCTCACACGCCCCCTCATGCTTATGTACATACTGGAAATGGGAACAATAGTAAGTGCAGTTTTCCACAACCTTTTTGAGAAAGCTCTGCGAGGTCTCAAGTATATATATATATATATACACACTCGTATACATATACATATATAGCAAGCTCTAAAGCTTGTAATACTAAAAAATACYGAAAAAGGAAGGAAGCACTTAATTTTTAACTGTTCTTCCTCTGAAATATTTAGAACTTGATATGTGTTAAAGAAGAAAAAAAAATGTTTTCTAATGTGATTAAAATTCATGATGATGTTCAACTTTTACCATATTATCAGGCTGAAATTTCAAAACTCTCCGAGTCACTTCACTTCCTCAGGCAGGCTAAGTTCTTCTGTTTTACAGAAATGCTTCATGTTCTCAACTTCTCCAAGAAAACGAAGAACCCCCCGCATACACACCTAAATAGTCCTTATCTTCACTGCAATCATAAAATCGAAGCTATTTTTATAGTCTCGGTGGCCAAACGGCCAAGGCAGAACGTTAGGCCGACGATACAACGCAACTGCTCCCACAGCTGCACTCGGGAGTATTGAAATACCCGCTGCCGCTACGCTCGCCTCACGCCTCCTGTTTACGCAACGCGTCAACAACCTCCCGGGCTGCAGTTGGATTTGGGCCCCTCTAGTATTTTTCGAGCGTTTTGTTCGAGTCTCGAGCCAACTTCCCTCCTGGGTGTGTGTACTCACGAGTGTTTTTACTCGACGGCTGTGTTACAGCCATCCACAAATCAACGGCGTTACCTCAAACAAAATATGGCAAACTTTCCGCGGGCGCGGCTGGGGCTGCTGAAGCTGTTGGAGAGGGGGCGATTCGTGACCGAGCTCAGCAGTGGAGCTGCCTCGGGCCCTCAAGCGTTGCCCAGCCGGGCCCTGTCCGCAGCCGGCGGGGATGGGGAGGCTGCAGCGGGCGGAAGCCTCGCGTCGGGCGGCGGCCGCGGTCTGGGAGGCGCTCCACGATGGGAGCTGCGGGCTGCGCGGGGCCTTGCTCAGCCGCGGAGCGGAACGAGGCCCTGAGCTGCCAATGGCCGCAGGTCCCGGGACAGCCCAGTGGGGCTGTTAAAGATCCCAAGCGGAAGGGGCTGCAGTGCCACGGGAGCSCTGAGGCGGGGCTCGCGCTGCCAGAGAAACTCGCGGAAGGGGTTAATCCCGCCTGGAGCAGACAGCTAACCTGTGACACTCCTCGTCCTCCCTCCGCCCGTTCCCAGCGCGGCAACCTCGCCCTTAACTCACCTCCACCCCACCCCACCCGCCTCCTCGCGCCACCGCCCCAGGCCCCTCCCCTCACCAAGCTAACGAGGGGGGAAGGGCTGGCGCATTTGAGGGCGTGCCCGGTGCCTTCTGGGATACTTTCTGACTCCCGCTCGCTCCCCGTGCCCCCCAGGGCAGAGCGGCCACCGTCCCGTGCGCGACGCAGGCCGGGACGGGAGCGCGGCCCCCGGCCCGAGAGAACGGAACTACGCTTCCCGGCGTGCTCCGCGCAGCGCGGGAGCCCGGAAGTGAGTGCCGGAGGCGGGCGGTACGGGGCGCCGCGGTGGAACTTGTCCGGGTGTTTCCTGGCGACGGGGGAAGTGAGGCTCCGCCGCTGCCGCGGACAGTGGGAGCCGCGTTTCTCCCCCCTCCCGGCCGCCTGATCTACCATGAGACCCGCCATTTTCCTGCTCTTGTCTGAACCTGGCTGTGTCTTTCTTCTTCTGGTGAGTGACCGGCTCTTCCCCACCCCCCTCACAACCCTTTTCTTCTCCGTCGGCCCCCACCGCGAGCGAGCCCCGCTCCGCTCGGCCTGGCGCGGCCCCTGCAGGCAGCCGCGGCCTGGGGTGAAGGAGAGGTGCGGAGGTGGGGTGGCTGGCGGGGCTGTGGGCCACCCCCCTCGGGGAGACGCGGGGCTCTTCCCTCCCGTCCCGCTGTCGTCGATGCCCTCCTGAGCGCAGGGGAAGAGCCTGGGTCCGGTTCTGCCCCCGGTAACACTCCCGGACCCACGGCGCAGCCCCTCCTCGCGGCGGCGAGGGTGTGACTCCTCCGGGGGCTGGCAGCGGAGCGGCTCGGCCGGCACCTGCTTGACGGGGAAGGGAGGGCCGTGCGCGGCGGCTGCGGGAGCGGCCGGTTGGCCGAGTGCGGTGTTGTGGCCGCGGCTGATACGCTGCCCGCCCGGAACGGGCC
>NW_020450913.1:251587-353584 GCF_003343035.1 Apteryx rowi | reverse complement strand
GGTGGGGCCCGGCCCCGGCTTCAGCGGGGCAGTCAGTGCCGCGCTTGCCTTTCTCAGAAACCGAAAAGGAAAAGAGGGGGAGGGAACGGCGCTAATGGGGAGCCGCGGGCGGGCTTGATAGGCACCGTTGCAGGAGCCGTGACTGCAGGGAAGCGACTTCTAACCCGGGTTTGGCTTAACCATTTCTCTGCGGAGGCTGTTTATCGTGTGTCTTTAAATCGTCCCTCCGTTGAAATCGTGAGAGCTGCCTTCCTATGGCAGAGTGAAGAAAGCAAGGGGACCGTGTAGTATGACCACGGCAAAGCGAGCCGCTTGCATACGGCTGCTCGGCAGTGGACTGTAAAAGTCCACCTTTCACTTGAACACGTGGAGTAAAGAAACCCACTCTTAGCTTAGTGGCTAAAGTTGGAAAAAGTTACTGAATTGGCTTGTTCAGCCAGAGGAGTTGTGAAGTTTATCTTTAGTTGTCAGATTGCAGCATTTTTTCAGGCTGGCATTATGTGTGTGACCTAAGCTACCTGCTGGATTTGGATACACAGCTCTTTACAGAAACGCAATCACTGATGCATGTGTTTTGTGGAGATAAGTTGGCTGTATTTTTGTTTAGGCAGGCCAATATAGTAGTTTTTGCTTTCAGAAGTGTGTTGGGCCAAATGCTGTCCCTTTCATAGCATAAATGACTTACAGAGCTAAACGGGACTTGTATGAATAAGTTTTATAGGTCTTGTTCTTAAGATACTAAGTTGTTTAATCAACTTATTTTAAACACTCAAGAGAGTGAAATTGGCCAGAAAATGAAGGAATAATTGGAGACAAAGGTAAACAGATCTTTGGGGATCCGGAAAAGAGTATGTAGTGATATAGCTACCAATAAATGAATTCATTAAAATATGAAAACAAGTACCCCTTGGAAACACGCACTTCTACCTGGATAGCTTTTGATTAAATTATTATAAACTTGCTATAGTTTCACATTTTGTAGGTATATGTGCTGATACAATTTGAAAAAACACATTTAAGGTATTTTTATGCAGACATCTATTGTGTATTGGCTCACTATATCAGAGACTAAACTGAAGAAGCTAATATATTCAAGTCATATCTGTGTATTAAAACAACAGTACTGTTGCTTAAGTGCTACGTTGATTTTAACCATTGTTTTAAGTACAGATTCTAATGAGCCAAAACAAGAAGTATGCACTGTCATTTAGTGTAAACATCATTTAAATAGGCATGTACAAGTTTGAAGAAGTAGTTGTAAGTTAATAAAAGTGTTTTTCTTTCTTCATAATACAGTCAGTGTATGCAAATTTAATGTGCATCGGATCTATATGTCTACTACAAAAAGAGATTACAGCTAAGGTCTGAAATTTCCCCAAGTTTTAGTTGCTTGTTTCTTTGTGTATGGGTTATTTATACCAATTTCTAATGTGATTAAAAGTCACTATGTATACATAAACTTCAAATACAAATTGGAGTTTTTCATAATTATGCATAATGTTATCTGTGTAGTTCTCCAACATCATATCGGACTTGGCCGTTTGTTGAAAGGTTGCTAGTTACATACAAGCCAATCATTCTTTTAAATAAGATCTGCTAAGGGTTTTGGAAAGTTGTCCCAAGCAGATTCAGGTAGGAGATCCTTTTTCTTTAAAATAGCTGAGTATACTTGCTTTCTTGTGGCGTTCAGAGAGTTTGGTAGAGTATACTCTTAATTTGCTTTAAAGTTCTGATAACTCTGTTTTTTCTCCTCTCATGGACAGCCTTGAAGACTTAGGACCAGCCATATAACAGTGGTTGTGTTTGGTAAGATTCTGCTCTGCTCTGCGTCCAAAGGATATGCTGTCTATACTTTGAGTGTGACCGTTGGCAGTTTGTGGATAAGTCAGCTTATTAGCATATGTCAGTGGTTCCTAAAATAGAATACAATGGTATATAGCCATGAAAGTAGTTTACTAAGCTGGGCTTGCTTTGTAATAGTCATGAAATTTAAAAAAAAAAAAAAAAAAAAAGTAAATTTTGAAATCTTTGGATAAGCGTATTTCTATTCTACACAGTCTACTCGGGCATGCTGCTCTGATGGGAAGTACCTGTCCTTTATTTTTTCATATTTATTGGCTTTATCTCCAGGGCTTTGCACACAGAAAATACTATGAATTAGTCTTTGCATTGCTATACAATGCTTCTCCTTGTCTATGTCCTTATCCTTATGTTTCCAAATGTTCAAAGCAGATAACCAGTAAAAGGTGATGAAATCTAATGAACTTGGTATATTCTGATTTGTGCACTGATTCTGACTCCCTTGCTGACCTGCTGGATGATTGTGAAAGACATTTTTTTCCTCCCAGTGCTTCAGTTTCCTCAGATTTCCTAGGAAACCAGACTTCCTATGTTTCCAAAGAGGGGATGAGAAAACAAGGAGTAGAAGGGTTATAGCACATTAGGAAAGCACTTGGTAGGAGGACAGTAGGGTATCACTGAGATTTCACAGGGCTTTGGGTCTCACTGTTTACATTTCTTAACCTACTTCTCTCCTGATCTCACTGAAGGTTTGATTCTTAGGATGGAGATTGCAGCACAAAGCAGTACAGGGATATCCACCAGTCCCAACACAGACCTTTCCCTCCCAACTATCACTGATCTCATGTGCTAGCATTGTACTGGATCAGAGTGAGGCTGCTGTGAGAGGGACAGCAGCTGGAGAGATGGCAGGGGATGTATAGGCTAGCATCAACCCCAATTGTCTTATACCGGAATTTGAGTGGAAGGGTGAGCAGCACAGTCTGTAGAAGACGGTGTGCAGCTGGATGTAACACTAGAATCAGAGATGCATAATAATGTCATGTGGCACTTGGTGCTCTTAGATTAATGTTTCTGCCATGTTGATATGTTGCTCAGTACTAGGTTGGACAAACCTTTAAGACAAACCCAAGACAGAGGAATAAATGCTGACAGGATCAAAGCCTCATTCTTCTCTAAGACAAGGTATGGTTCTTTGGCTTTGCTCTTACCAATCGTTATGTGTTTGCCTCTACTTGCACCTGTATATACTTGGTTTATGAAGAAAATTGCAGAACAAGACACTCCATTGCACATGCTTCTCCTGCATGTGTATGACAGTTTGTTGTATTTCTTAACTTTCTACTGGGAGGCATGGGTGCACAGTGTCCCTGAGGAATAGATCTGAACAGAGAAAGCCACCACTTGATAGTGTGGGGGGGGGGGGGGGGTTTTTTTTCTCCCCCCCCCCCCCCCCAAGCAACTGTAAAAGGGTTTCCCAATTCTTGCACTTCTATCTGTGGAGGTTTATTACATTTCAAAACACCACTATTACATATTTTTGTTAGCTTTTTGGGGAAAGTGTCCTAGATAAGCTGAGAATGCCTTCTTAACACAGTTGGCAACACTTTTTGAGAAACATATTTATGTCCTCTGATATTCTGAGAATGTGAAAATTTGGAGTGTTATCTGAATCATAAACTTGAGCTAATTTTCCAGTAGTTAGTAGAGTGCCTTCACACACAGTTATTATGGAAGCCTGGTGTGTGTTACACTTATGATTCAATAACCACACAGTCTATGTTTGTATGTTTTTCCCTAATTGATGCAGTTTTTCATCACCAGATAACGTTTAGTGTTATGGTTGGGGTTGCACTATAATTTAAGTTCAGTGACACTTTCATAGTGTTACTACATAGCAAAGCAATTGTAGCTGGTTAGGAACAGTATCTTAGAAGAGGAACTAGGCAGTGAACTCCAAGTTTCCTATTAAATTTTTAACTGAGAAAATACTGTAGGGTAATATTTCTGTCTCTTGTTTCATTGCAACAGCCTTTCCTGTCTTGTTAATATGATGCCAAGTACCCAAGTCCTGAAAGGGAAAAAGAAATAAAATGATATCTTTTAGTAACATACTGTAATAAGTAGTAAATTTCTCCAAGAGAAGTTGGACACTCTGCACATTTTACAATGTATGAAGCATATTTCTGTGCACTTGCCTCTCTCTGCATTCATATTCAGGAATCCTCTTTAAAATGCAGTATTCTGAATGTGGGCATTAGTCAAAAGATTATAATTGCAGGCAAATTCAGGCCACTGAGCCTTGTATGTTAAAAGATGTCCCCTTTAGAAGTAGCACAGGAGTTCAGTTGTGTGCACCATCTGTCCTGCCCTCTAAAGAGAAAAATAATAGTTAACTGAGGAATTTTCCCTAGGAGGGAAAATAAAATAGGAGAAACTTAGCTTCTGTTCTTCTTGCTATTCCTTGATGTGATTGGCCAGCTCCATGTTCAGAGCACTCAGGAGGAAAAAGAGAAAAAGAAACTGAATTGATTCTTCAAGTGGAAGACTAAGATGTTTCTGGAAAATGTATAAATGAGTTACTGACAATGTGATGTCAGAAATGCTGTTGCTGGCAACTGAAGAACTCTGTAGTGACGCTCCTTACCTTCATTTTCTTTTGATACCTTTAAAGAATTTTTCTCTTTCTTAATCTGCTTTTGCTTTTTGTCAGGAGAGCTATCTTGAGCAAGAGACTGGTCCTCATACTGCTAAGTTCTTGGGAAAGTAGCATACCACTGGTGATTCTTATAATGTGCCCAGTTCAAGCAAAGTGAGCCTTCTGGATTTTTGCCACAGTCCAGCTTAGGTTTCTTGGAGACAACAAACTAACTATTACAAGTTCTCTGTGTGTGGGGGAAAGCTCTGCTTCCCCTACAGCAGGTCTCTTGAGATAGTAGCTATTTGAAGCCAGAGTAGCTGGCCCAACCCCTTATGTTAATGTTTATGTGGCTAAAAGTTTTAGCTGCAATTAATAAAAAAAGATAGGGCATGCATGCATACTTTCCAGATATTCCCACTGTTGACTGCTTGGCTTTTCTTTTTACTTTAATATGAGAGTCTATGGAATGTAGTTTGGAGGGAGAGGAGGTGAGTCTCATAAGAAAAGGAAATGTACAAATATGTCATAAAGTATTTGTGCGAGTTTCTTCAAAAGCTCTTTGAGAGAGTCAGGAAATATTTTTCAGTAATATTCCTTCAAAAAAGTACTGTTTTGGATGCATTAGCAAAAAAAAAAAATTTTTTTTTCTTTGAGAGTGAGTTCTGTCCTCTCAATGTTTTAAAGGAAAACACTTGAGAATTCTTTAAGCAGAAGCAATAGAGTGTTGATACAACAGCCTAAACAAGAATGTTTTCTTCCAACATTCTAAACTGGAGAGAGCTCCTCTGAGAAGTATAAGAGGACGAGTGCATTGCAGTGAATTGGGAAAGGAAGTGACATAAAAAAAAAATCTCTTCTGCTAGTTATGCCTTTGCACTTCCTTCCTCCCTGATGTGTCTTCATTTATCAGAAGCTTACTAACCATTGGTAGAAACATGTGATTTTTTTTCCCAAAAAAATTGTTGTTTAGTCAAGCCATCTGCTCATATAATCTAATAAAAATTGAATGTACATATCTCTGAGATTTTAAAAGTTGATTAATTTTTTATTTGCTAAGACTGGCTTTTGTTTTTCTGTAAAGCTATCACTATGCTCAACATTACCTCAAAAAATTTTTTTTCCACTTCTAATTGAGGATACTGATACAGAATGCTGTATTTCTCTAAACCAGTTGTAGAACCCTGTCTGGATTAAATTATGATCCGGTGATTACAGAAAGTGCCTACTCATTCTTGGTGACTAAATGTATTGTAAAAGAGTTCTGTAATTTCTTCCTTTTTCTCCTGTGTGAATAAACATACTACTGAGAAACTGACTACCCTGATAATACTCCCTTTAAAGCTAAGAACCATTCATGCCATTAAAACATCTGTGCAAAGTTTCATTACAGTGTCTTCAAGATAAGTACCTGTTATCTGCAACCTCCTCTAAGAGTCAGTGTATCCAAACCTGGAAGCTCTGTAATACACATGCACACAACTTTTCTTTAATCCAAGTGATTCCCAGGACCTGCTCTTCCTGTAGCTGGTAGAACACAAACATAATTTTGTTGGTTGCACTGATATTAAGTAATATACAAAGTACGATGGTATATATCTTGAGCCAAATGCTGACTGAAATATTGGAAGGATCGAAAGCAGTGAGAAAACTAACTTAAATGAGGACAGAACATCGTACACAGTATCTAAGTGGAGGTGTTCTATACGTATCTTTATGAACTAATTGGTTCCTTAGTAAACACAGTAAATTTGTTCATCTGCTTTTATTGTGCTGTATGTTTTGAGTTTCTTACCTGTGCTTGTTTCTTGATCTATATTAAATTGGCTATTCCAAGGAAGCTTTTACAAAGAGGACTGTCACGAGTCTCACAGTATTTACCTCAAGAAGTCAAGTTCTAGATTTTTTTTTTTTTTGATTGCCTCTAGAAGCTTGTTAATCATTCAAGTTAGAAGGGACCTCTAAAGGTCATCTGATCTTACTCCTGCTCAAAGCAAGACTAATTTAAATAAGGTTGCTCGGGGTCTTTTCCTGTTGAGTCTTGTGTATCTCCAAGGATGGAGGTTCTACAACCTCTCTCAGCACTTGTTTCACTGTTTGACCAAACTCCACGTGAAAATTTTATCCAAATATCTATTTGGAATTTTCCTTCCTCTGTGTGTCCATGGCCTCTTGTCCTCCCACTGTGCATCTCCGAGAAGAGTATGACTCTGTCTTCTCTATAACCTCTGACTAGGTAGCTGACAACAGGAGTAATACCCCCTTTTAGCTTTCTCTTCTCAAGTCAGAGGCTTAGTTGTCTGAGCCTCACCTTGTATGTCCTGTTCTCCAGCCACCATTTATCTTGGTAGCCATCTGCTGGACTTCACTCTAGTATGTCGATGTCTGTGTTGTACTGGTGAGCCCAAAACTGGACAGAGTCCTCCCCCAGATTCTTTTTTGCAAAGCTTTCTCTCCAGTTGACCCCCAACCTGTATGTGGTTATTCCACTCCAGATGTAGGAGTTGTCTTTATTGAACTTCATGAGATTACCATCAGGCCATTTCTCCAGCCTGCTGGGGTCTCTCTGAATGGTAGGTCTCCCTTCTAGCATGTCAGCCCCTCCCCCCCAATTTGGTATCATCAGGAAATTTGCTGAGGATGCATTCTGTTCCATCGTCTCGATCATTAATAAAGACAAAAACATTGTTCCCCCCTGTATTGATCCCAGAGGAACACGACTGGAGACTAGATACAAGTTGGACTTGGTAACCTTGACTAACAGCCCTTTGAACCCAGCAGTCCAGCCAGTTTGTTGCTAACCTTATAGTCCACTCAGCTAAATTGATAAGATATGAACTGGATAAGGATACTGTGAGAGACTGTGTCAGAAGCCTTGTTAAAGTCTATGCAAATATCATCCAGTATTCCTTTATCTACAGAGCTAGCCTTCTCATTACAGAAGGCAATCAGGTTGGTCAGGCATGATTTACTCTTTCTAAATCCATGATCGCAGTTCCCAGTCACCTTCTTGTCCTTCATGTGCCCAGACATAGCTTCCAGGAAGAAAATTTGCCCCATAATCCTCCTGGGAATCCAGGAAGATGCATTCCATCTGTTTCTGTGGACTTTTGTATGTCCAGCTTGCTTAAGTGCTTCCTAACTTGATCTTCATCTCATGTAGGTAATGCTTCTTTTACCCTGGACTTTGCCACTAGGCAAAGGGATGTGGAAGGCCTGAGGACAGATGTTGTCAGTAAAAAATGAGGCAAAGAAGACGCAGACTACCTCAACCTCTTCCATGTCCTTTGTCACTAGGTCCCCTGCCCACTGAGCCTACAGGCCTACAGTTTCCTTACTCTTCCTTTTGCTGCCAGCATACATGTAGAAGCCTTTCTTGTTACCCTTAGCATCCCTCTCTAGTTTCAATTCCAGCTGAGCTTGGGCATTTCTAATTTCATTCCTACCTGCTCAAGCAATGTTTCTATACTCCTACCAAGTATTCCATTTTTATTTCTACCTTCTGTGCACTCCCTTTTTTGTGTTTGAGCTCATCCAGGAGTTCTGTGTTAACCTATGCTTGTCTTCTGACATAGCTACTTGAGTTTCTGCACAGTGAAGTGAATTTTTGTGCTTTGAAGAGGCTGTCTTTGAAAATCAACTGACTCTCCTGGGCCCTTTTGCCCTTCATGGGCATGTTCTATGGGTGAACTGGTTTGTTATTAAGACCTGAGTCTTGCCACTGTTTTTCTGGGGTTCTGCAATGTACATGTTGTTGTAAAACACATGAGTATCACAGTAGATTGTAGGTGGAAATGACTGTGAGTCCTGATCATTTGTGAGCTATATCTGGAAGTTTTATTACCAGTGGTGATGAAATGAAACACTGGCGCTCACAACGGCCTATTTACTGGAAGGAGATTAGCACACTGTATGCACTGGAGTCTCTCAGTTGCTTTACTTTAGGACCAAAATTAAGGATACACTAATCTGGAGGTTACAAGTGTATGGTTTGCTGCATTTAGTTTGGAAAGGAAGATACTGATTTTTAAAGATGGTGAAAGTGGGATAAAGGATTGTTTGGGGGGTTTATTTTGACCACTGAAGCTTTCTATCCTAAATAGCATTCGTGAAACATGAGCCTGATGCAGAAAATGGAGTCCTAGAAATCGTGTCTAGTAAATGATCTCGTTTTTTGGCATACCTTTTGGTGTCAGTGTGTCTTTAGTCTTGCCTGGCTTCAGCATCCATTTCATCCAGGTACATCCAAAAAAAAAGACTGTAAAGATGTCAGTTTTTTTAATGTTTGTGGAGAGAAGTGGGGAGAAAAAAAGTGATCTAATCTCTGTTGTCAGATAACTGTCAGTAAAGCTTATAGCTCATCTCCAAGTGGATTCATATGGCAACTGGGCATAAACTGGAGAGAACTTGTTCTGTAGGAACTCCATAACAAAGTATTTGGAAAGACAAGAAATAGGTGCCTGTTCCAATGGTCTTGAAAAGGAAAACAACATCTGTGATAGTGTTTGCTATTTTCCATTGCTGTCATGTGATTGTGAAGTATAATATAATTAACTTTTTCAAAAGCTTTATGAAGACAAAGCATTTCAATGATGTATGCGCATTTGTGATCCCAAGAAGAGCTTTTATTCCTTTAGTCACTGTTTATCATTTCTCTCTCTCTCTCTCTCTTTTTAATAGTTTATTGAAATCCCTTTTCTTAAATCTTACTGGAAAGACTTAGCCCCTAAATTCTTTGCCAGGCACAAAAATGATGGTTTTTCATAAATCCATGTTTTGTTTTGTTTTTCTCTCCTCCCTGTTAATTCATTTGGGATTTTGGACAAAATGACTGAAAGACAAATTGGTTGCTTTACAAAGGTAATTAAGACAGTATGTGGTGCAGAGGGTGAACAGTTAGGGGTTCTTTCTAATGATCCATTAATTAGTGAAGGGAGCTCAGCAAGTGTGTGGGTCTCTCAGGAATTACCTTTGATTGACATTTAAAACTGCTTTGGTTAAGAACATCTAATTGCAGGGGGCTGAGGGCTTTTTCTTTAATTATTGTTTTATTTTTCTATCAATACAAGCCAGCAAAATTTAGTAGTGTAAACATGTACATACAAAAATAATCAGCATTACATAGTTGTTAAATATTCTTTTGAAATAGACCAATGCATAGCTGTGATACCTTGCTGAGGATTTTTTAAACAATTTTGGTTGCTGTGATTAACAGAAACCAGTCCTATATTTTAAGAACAGCAACTCCCTACCATGTAACTTCCATGAATATATGAAATTCATTATGGTTTGATCTTAAGTTTTCTTTTGTTAGCATACAGAATAGTAGTCAGAGTACATACTGATTTGGGTTTGGAATTAGTGTTGGCTAACTGCTAACACTGAGTTGAATCAGGTCTGAAAGGCAAATTTAAGTGATCCTGATGTGTCTGGAGTGGTCAACGCTGCTACCGGTGCATGGTTTATCCCAGTGACAGATTAACCATGTAGTGAGCACTTACATGCATGAGCTGGTTAATTGCAGAGCCGGTGTGTCTGATACTTGCTACCAGTTCAAGCACTGCATGATGTGAACATGTTAATATTGTTTCTAGGACCTGTCTGGAATACTTGCTTGAAAATTTTTGTGGAATCAGCCTGAAGTTGGCAGAGTTAATATGCCTTGGGGAACATAAGCCAGCAGTGGGGTATCTCTGTATCATGTGCTTTAGTGCATGCCATAATATCTGTGGCTTATGTGTCCTGTCCCCTGCATTATTTACTATTCTGCTGTCCTGAGTAATCCAGGATAAATTGACTTCATCTGTCCAGGCCCTTAGCAGCTGTTTAGAGTGGAAAGAAATGGTTCTTATGCAATTTTAAATTATCCACTCATTCTTCAAGATGTAACTTGCAGTTGCAAATATAGTCCCAAAGGTGAATTTTTCTCTTTTGATCCATGCAGCAGTGCTTTAAATAATGTTCTTCTGTGTAAGTTAGTAAATTGATTAATTGTAAACATGTATCTTATTTTTCTCATTTAAATTGGGAACTTTTACAATGCCAATATGTAAATTAGAATGCAATTGTGGAGTAGTATTTCTATTACTGCTTATTTTGGAAGACACTTATCTTCTCATATGCTATTCTAAGGTAGCAGATCATTAATATTGACTTAAAATTTTATGAGGCAAAGCATTTGTATACAAAAGCTAGTGGTTTACCAGTGAACTTTAATATACTGTGATTTGTAGTCTGCATCTGTGGAACAGAAATTTGTGGAGTATGCRTCACAAACTTTCCTGGAATGAAGAAAAGGAAATGATCTAAGTATCATAAATCAAGATAATGTTTTAAATGGATTTAGACTTTTCTAAAATTGAGAGTTCTGATGTTAAGGAAATGGGAAGATGATATAACAAAAAAAAAGAAACCCTCATATTTTAGAAAGCTTGTAATTCCCAGATGTTCTTTCTCAATTGGTTTTGTGAGGGAAGCAGGGAGGAGCAGCAGCAACACAAGAATGAATCTCAAATGTTTTTTAAATTTAGGCAAAAATTTCATGTTATGGCTATGTTGTATATTACTGACTTGTCTTTTGATAGTTGCACAGAATCTTAACCTCCTGATGAAATGTTGTGAGGTCATCTGAGGAAATGTAACCTCTCAATCATGTTGAAGGAGGAAAAAAAATAAGTGGCACCAAGAGGATCTTAGTGGTATTGGAAGTACTATTGCTAAGAGTTCTAGATCTTAGGCCAATAAATGGGGACAGTTGTGTGAATACTTGTGAATGGATCGTTCTGACTGAAATTGTAGGGGACAGCATAGCCATGTAATTCTAAAAGGGGAAGAAGGTAAAAATTTAACATGAAGTGCTAATTGTCGTCTGCGTTTGCTTCTCTGTATTGAGAGTATTGCTGCTTTATTATGTGCTCAAAGCAGCAGCTATTGGAACTAAACAAAGATGAAGAGAGGCAGTTACACTAATACATTTTGCTTCTCTTTGGTAGACTGGGTGGGGAGAATGACCCTAGCTGTATATTTCACTTCTTAAGTATTTTGGTGATCTACTGGTTATTTTACCACTTCTTCCCTTCCCCGCCCCCCCAAATGCCTTAGCTGCATAGTTTAAAACAGTGTGGTGATGTGAACGTGGATAAGAATGCTCTGTTTCTGGCRCTGCCTTCACACTAGCAAACATGCACTGGGTTTGTTGCTTACTATACTTGAACCTGACCCTGGGCAGAGCTCCTGAATGGTTTCATTTTGGGGAGGAAAAATGGACCTGGCAGAGAGTAATGTGTTTCCAAGATGTTACCACTCAGAATCATAAATGGAATGTTATATATGTCAAAGTGTAAATTTCTCAAAGGCTGTAATACACTTTTGTTATGCCACCTGACTGCTATTTTTTATTGAAACTGCTCATGAAGTATTTCTGTCAAAGAGGGTTAGTTTATACATGTTTATAACAGCCCTTCTATTTAAAATTTGCATTTGAAAAGTTGGTTTCAGTAATTCATATCTCCTTTTAAAACAAGTTCCATCTTGAAGGGTAAAACTTAACAGTCTGGTTATTGCTTAAAATCGTTGTGTGTCTTTATATCACAAAGAGATAACTGAGTGTTTTGAGGCTGAAGAGCAAAAATGTGTGCAGTATTGGAAATAAATTATATGGTTAATAAAAAGTTATGCAATTAAAGATTAGTAGATGTTGAAATTGAGCATTTCATGTGAAGTGAGTTGATTTGTCTTGTTGAGCAGCAATTCCAGTATGAGTTAAAATCTACTGAAATTAATTCTCAATTGAAACAGTGTGTGTGTTATTTTTAAAGCAGGACAATGTGTGTACGCAGCAGATACAGAAACTTCAGTTTTCCACTCAGATATTCAGTCCTTCATATTACTCCAAGGTAGCAGTGGTTCATGTCTAAATGATACAGGAAATGCCATTTTTGCTGAGAACACTACAGCTACTTTTAGTTTCTACCTCCAAGATTATGCATTAGATGAGAGATTCTAAATTGTGTTGTCACTTCTTCCACTGAATACCATAAAATCTTTGGTTTCATCTTAATTCCCATTTTCATCCCTAGTTTAAGACTGCACAAGGTACTGACAAGTATCATTTGTTGTGTGTTCTGCAGTGACCCTGTGTGTAAAGAATAGAATAAAGAGCACAGAAAGGATTGATGAAAATCATACTAGGTGACAGAATAGTATGTTGCTTTTTGTAATGATACATTGTGGATCTCAAAATGCAGCCTCTAATAAGGGTTCTGTTTAGACTTGGCTATTTATATAAAATGACTGAGTTTCTTCTGCATCTTTATACATCAAAATTATTTCCTGAAGTATTTTAAGTGTAAAAATGTCTCTGACTTACCTTAAAATGAGGAAAGTATTGAGAAATGGTTTGCATTTCAAGATTACTTATGTCATCTATGGCATATAAGGAATGAAATTCTAACTGTGGTCTCCAAGAGCAAGGTTTAAAGGCTGTACCGTGAATGTTTTTGTTAATGACTTTTGTGCGTAATAGCAATTACYGAAGTAAAGAAGAGGTCTTTTTCTTTGACTTGGTGAAAAGGGGCAGCAAACTCTTCTGTTCTGCTTACCTACCAAAGCTGCCTCCTTGACAAGACCTATGGAAGTTGTCTTTTGTTTTGTATTTTTGTGTTAGCCTTTAAAAAGTTCAGAAACTTCAGAGTGCTGGCTTTCATAAACAGCAACAGCTATTAACTTGTGCTAATGATTTTGGAGATCTCATTTGTATTTTAGACACTTTATTCTTTCTTGAAAATGAATCATTGCACTGTGTCCAGATAATCAAAACAGCTGGTAGCTACATCAAGTAAAGAAAAATAGGAAGTGCATGAGTTATGATAACATGAGGTTTTTTCTTTCTTCCCCTACAGTGCTGCACAATTATACTTTTTTTTATATATACTTGACTAGAAAAACACTTAAAAATTAAAGAAAACATGATGTTATATAAATACTTTGATATATATGCACAGAAATCATGTTGATCTTTTGGTTTGTGTCAGGAACAAACATTGACATGCAGGAAAAGCAACACATTACAAAGCTTGCTATGTCCTATATGAAATAACTAAGACACTTTAGTTTTACGTTACTTAAAACTTATTTTATCAAAAGATATGATAGATCACCATGCCCCTTCATCCTCAGTGTCAAACTTGCGTCTTCTCAGTAGGGTGCTTTCTTTTGGTTCAAACTTTTCTCTGAATCTGCTAGTTTTAATTTTTGTTTTTAATTCCAGATAGAAGGGTGAGCATAAGGTGTTTGGTTTTCTCTTAATTATGATGCTTTCAACCTCACTTCCGTGTCAGCACTTTTCTTGATTNCCCCCCCCCGTAATGCCTTATAATTGGTGTTCATGTGCAAAACCTGAAAATAAATGCAAGGAGACTATTACAGTGCACTATTTGCAAGTCACTAGCAGTACAGTGTGGAGTCGGGCTCAATGTTTTGTTCTGAATAGTATTGCCTTTGAGATATTGGCTTATTAAGCAGAGAAATTAATTCAGAAAAAGGGCTTAAAGTAAGTCTGCATCTCTGTCTTCACACCTTTTCTGCCCTTCCTGGTAGGCAGATAAATGTGGTGTACTTAGATTGATTTTAAAATATTTAGAATTAAGATGATGGTAATTTTAAGAGGAGCTGCTTCTTCAGCATACTGAAGAAAAAGTTCCCATTTCAGAGAAGTCCATAGAGTCGTTCTGGCCCTAGGTGGGAGCACAGCCATAGATGTCTTTAGAGGAGGGAGCCTGTGAGGGCAACACAGAGCTGCATGCTTAGTGAGAACAGGAAAATGGGAGCCATTTTGAAAGGTTGGATTCACAGTTTTCTGACAACAACTTCATTGTATACTTTGCTGAAACAGTTTGGAAGAATTGTCAAAGATGAGAGGCTCATATGAATTCCAGAGTCATTTAAAAGAATATTTATTATTTTAAAAAGAATCTCTAGATAAGCTTTCAGTGATTCTGAAATTTAAAATTTTCCATAAGTGGTGATTCATTGCTGAATTCTTCAAAATGCTGGCTGCCTTTTTTTTTTTTTCTTTCATCCAAAATCCATATGCATTTTCCAGTAGAGGTGCACATGTTGTGGTTGTACTGTGGAGTTAATTTTGTTGACAATAATCTTTTTCCTTAGTTTTTCACAGATGCTTCCATCTTCCCCACCCCCATAGTTGTCCTTGAACCCTCAGGAGTTCATAGGCAACAGAATTAAAAACTACTGCTTCACAGGTTTGGAGACTTCTTATTTTTAACTCCACTTTACAGGCAGCTGATTTCTTAAACTTATTTACATATCAGTCAGTAGTTTGACGTGTATATTCATAGTAAATGCATAGTATCCTAGAAAGGAAGTTTTGATTTTTCAAAATGTGTTGAGTTTTTCTTTAAAACTGCATGTAAAGACCTGTGGTGCAAAACACAGAGCTGGAACTGTGATTGTATGCTTCTGCCTACTGTTATTTAGCAAAAAAAATTGCCCCTTTTTTTTTTCTTTTTTCCCCAAGCAAGCTGATTTGAAAACTGAAGCTTACACCACTGTTTGCCAGAAACTAATATTAAAGTATAAACATTGTTATTAAAGGTATTGTACATGAAAGAACCAAAGTAATTGCATGCCAAAATTTTTGAGCGTAGTTTATGAATATAGTAGAGCAATTGGTAAGTATATAAGATAAAGGAGGAATTCTGGTTTCTTGTGTAAGCATAAGAAGCACGTCAAATAAGATCTACAGATTCAGAGTTCTAGTAAAGCTCCTGGAGAACCTAGTACCTGGCTTTAAAGCTATGAAACAGACTTTAAGTTCTTATTTCTGAAGGACCACATTAATAAACATTTTTCTGTTCATACGCTGGGTGTGTACCCAGTGGTAAGTAATGGGTAAGTACCCATTTACATCTTTTGGAGAAGTCTGGACTATTGCTTGTAAGAGGATATTTAAGATGAGGAAAACTGTGTTATGGCCTTGACTGCAGTTTGTCCTTTTCCCTCTGGGCATAGAAGAGAAATCACTGAAAATCAGAAGTACCTGAGCTGGAAGTAAATTACAGGTCTTATCTCTGTGACTTTTTTTTTTTTTAATAGAAATGCCTCATGTCATTTTTGAGCCCTGATTTAAACATTTTTTAAGAGTGATTCTTAGATTTGTGCCCAAAGACTCAAGCTTTAAAATTGTGTTTAGAAGCAAGGGCCTGTTAATAGCTTTATGAAAAAATATGATGCATCAAACTGCACATCATGATACAGAGGTTTAATTTTCATCTCTGTAATGGACTTTTTGAATGAACATCTTGCATCTTGTAATAACACTTTGCAGGCTGTTGGGAGGATGAACTTGTTCATTTTTCTGGGGATCTTGAATGCTATGGTAACAGGCTGTTGAGGTATCTGTATGGCTATGAATCATTCCCCATCCTGAATGTCACAAGTGACAGTAATCCTGCAACTTCTTTTCATGTGTATGAAGTTCAGTTGTAGGAACTAGTCATTGTAAGTTTTTGTTTTTGTTTTTTTTTCCCCTGATTTGAAATGTAGAATCAGTATCATTTGGAATTTCAAAGATACCATCATAAATTGTGAATGGATTTTTTTGTTTCCAGCTTCTTCATTAGCAAAGAATTCTTCAATATTCATAATATCTACACCTGCACCAAGTACTTCTGTCAAACTTCTTTAATAAGGGAGGATGTAACAAGAAATGATGAAAATCTAAAATCACACTATCTCTTTTTAATATAGTAGTCTGTCTACCTAACTCTGTGTAGTTATTACAGCACTGTTTAGCCTTGATAGATGTTTCAATTTTGGCATGAATTAGCCAAAGAAATAAGTTTACTTTTCTAATACACATTATCTGTATTTCAATTCAGTTAGATTTTATTTCTGTTCCCATGGAAGTTAGTAACTGCAATGCCCAAATCTATTTTCAGTAGCTTCCTTTAAATTTTTTAAATTTGTCTGATTAAGTTTAAGCTATGGCTCTTGAAAGAAAATAATAGATAAAGGATTTTTTTTTTGGTACCAATTTAAATGTTGCTCTGAATACTTAAATATAGTTAAAAATGATTGTTTGTCTTTTGAAACAGTATGGTTTTGTCAGATACCCTTTATTTCTAACAGCCTATATTGCTGATAGAAACCTGTTTAATCAACAGTTTGGGGGTGGCAGTATTCAGTTAATCTACGTTATGCAAATGTTCAGGCACGCTCAGGAATATATTTATCCCAATTAAGCATTGAACTGTTCTTACTGAGAGGGTGAATTATGTCCTTTTTTCTTTTTCTCTACTGTTGTGTATTTACTATTATCTCTCTTTTCTGTGAGCTTTGTGGTTCGCTGTAAGGTTTCTAGGAATGCTACCAGTGAGATGCTCTTGGTGGATGATTCTGAAGCCAAACTTCAGGGGCTCTTACAATGACTATCAGCTTCAGTGTTGTAGAATTTGTATCATTGTATTGCAAGCTGTAAACCCTTCTGCCTCTTGCTGTCAGTGAGTTTAATGCAGATCTCACGGCAGCAGAAGGTTAGCAGTGTGGGTAAAGAAAAATGTACTTAGGGATGGAAAAGCAGCCGTGAAGTCCTGTGGGGCTAAGACTTCAGGTAGTAACTTCAGCATGTCAATCTGGATTAAAAGTGGGATAGAGCTGCTTGCCAAACATAAAATGATTTTGTTGTAGAGGAGAGAGACAGTTTACTTGGATGCCTTCAGGATTTGGAAAGTTTAGCAAGTAAAAATGAAGAATGTTAATACTGACTGCCTTGCAGATGTAATGCTAATTAGTAGTCATAATGTTCCAAGGAAGAATAGATTATCTATATTCTCCATATAGTTGGCTTTAAAAGTGAGGACCTCTGTCTCATTATGTGAATTAAAAAATAAATAATGAAAAACTGAAATAAAACCACAGGAAGAAAAAAGAGGTCTGCTTTAAAACTCTGCTATGAGTAGTTAGTTAAGCTGCTAAACTCTTCTGCAAGAAAATGGCATGTAAAATATAATAAATTTGGGAATTAAATTTGGGAATGAAGACCTATAGGCCTGTCTCTTCTGCCCGGTTACCAATTAGAGAACTAATAGCACTAATCTGTAAAAGTAATATGTAGATAAAAGGTTTAGCTAAATTCTCTGAATAACCTGTCGGCTTTGTTAATTGGATGTGTGCAGTGACTATTGAACCACAGCATTGTCATCAGGAGATCAGTTTAAGTTAGGTGTATTTTTATTTTGTTTTTGAGAAAGGGATATGAAGTCTGACATTTTAAATCGGAGGTCCTCCTTTGGTGGCTGAATGGAACATTTTTTCTCTGGGCATTTTGTTTTGTGCAAGGCTGCTTGTGTAGCCATGTGTCATGTGTTGGAGGAGGGAGGGTAATATTAATCCCTTTTGAGCAGTGCTTTGAGGTTTTGCACTGGGAAAATTCAAAATAAAGGTCAGCTCTTTTGTATTTATTCCTTAGAAGCAACCAGTACAGGCTCCTTCTAGAACCGGTAAGTCACCGGTAAGCTGCCAATTCTGTGCTTCCATGTGTTGTTTTAAAAGCTGTTCCTCATGCAGCTGTCCACTCGCTGATACTTACTCAAATTTAACCTACAGATTTGGGGGAAAATTCTGAAGAAATGCCTGTGATATCACTGCGTGGTTTTTAAAGATTTTATGACTGGAGGAACTGGATCAGAAATACTAGGATTTCTGTGTAAAACTTCCTAATAAAAACACAAACAGACTAATCTTCAGAAACTTCCAGGAAGTCAAACAAATATATTCCTGTTTTATTTGACAGGATATCTGATGACAGGAGTGCAAATATATGTGTGTCTCTTCCTCCCCCCCCCCCATATAAACTAAATTTTATTTTTGTGTATGCATTGCTAAGTTGTTGATTTTTTTTTTCTCAACAGTGTATTCTGTAAGCACACACATACTTTCTGTATTCATTTGTTTTAGTCTTTTTTGTTCTGTTGTTTTTCTATACAGACTTAAATGTTTAAGAGTATATTATAAATGCATCTTCATCTAACTTGTGCACTTCCGTGCTTCAGTTTTAGTATCTTAATACTCTACTATATCTTTGTTTTTATTCTTCCTGGAAAACTTTCCTTCATAACTAGTTAGTTTTTACCATCATATTTTAATAATTTAGGCATCTAAAAAGTATAAAATCTCAGAACAACAGCATGCCAGAATCATATCGAAATACAGTTACTTTTATCTAATATAAAGGCAGCAGTTGTTTTCAGGAATACTTACATAACCAATTTTCCTTTTGAATTATTTTTTCAAGATAGCCACAAACTCACTTAAGAAGGCATTTTAAGCTATCTTGTGAGGTTGGTTTGGAATTTTTTTTTTTTTTTAAGTTATAAATGTGAATAGTTATTCATGTGTCCTTCTGATGTAGGCTAGTGGAATGCAAACTGCATTAATGCTGAAACAGATATGGTACTTCTCAGTTGCAAGGGAGAACAGTTTAGAATGGTGCAAGATAACAGTATAATACAACAAAGCCTTGATTGATAGTAAGTGTTTTAATAGCCATTTACTTGATAAAGGTCTTAGAAAATAATACATTTCGTAGTAGTTAATTTAGTAGAAAGAAATTAGGGCTGTTACCCACCAAGAAACAAGTTAAAATTAATATTCTGGCTTTATGTTCCACTCTTTTGAGTGTTGGGATACTTTGGGTGTTTAGTTCATATTTAAGTAATAAAGAAAGTTTGCATTTAAAGGAAAAAGTTCTGAAGATTTTTTAGCTAGTATGTTTTGAGAACATGTGTTCGGTGCCTATCTTTTGACAACGTGTGCAACTGACATTCAAAAATGATTTCCTCAAAAATATCTTGTTTTCTGCCCATGGATATAATTCACAGGCCTCATCAAAGGTCAGATAGTCTCGAAACATTGTAGTTTCTAAGCAATTTAAATAACTTGTATTCCTCATGTTAAATATTAATAACAGTAATATTATAAACCCTCTCCCATCTCATGGGACAGCAAGATTATTGGGCCAAAAGGGTGTGCTTTCTTCCTTATGGGCAGTATACCTTCAGCTGAAGTCAGCCTTGCATGTTTATTGGCACTTCTTAATGAAATTTCTTTTTCCTTGAGTCTGTCTACCTGTTGTGAAGATTTTGTCATCCGCAATTATTTTGTCAGAATAAAATGTTAAAAATATATATTTATGAACATATTCTGACAATATAGAATATTTCATATTTCTAGTGAAAAAGTGGGTATTTTGATTATCTTATGTTTTGTGTAGCTTTTGGGGAAAGAGGTTGTTAGTCTCAGTATTTCTCCGCTACTGTTTAATATGGAGGGGCAGTAAGATATACAGCTTAATTTCATTTTCAGCTTGAATGTATAAAGATGATTCAGGGTCTTTGTTTGAGTAGATGCATTTTGTACCGTATTTTTCTGCAATAGGAGTTAAGGAAGCTATCAAAAATTTTATTCTTGCCATAAAGAAGTATTAATTTTATTTTGTTTTTCTGTGTGTAGCACAGTCTAGTAGAGGATTTTATTGGTTAGTAAATCCTGCACTTGACTTCCCAGTTAAATATTTGCATTGTAAGCTAAGGTGTATTGTAGCAATCTACAAATGAACATACAGTTCCTATCCATGTAAGTGTATATGCTAAATAACACAGCCTATTTTCTGATTGCAAATGTTATGCTTATCTGTGTTTATATTTAATTTATGTTTAGTTAACTAAATAACTAGCATATGTTAGATAAGATTTGTTTTAAGAAAGTAGGGGTGTTGCTACTCTAAAACTGTAGCAAAAAAATCTGTGTGTGTTTAAGAAATTGGTATCTATCCAATTTGCTATGTTAAGACAATATAAAGTGCTGAAGCTCCTGTGGAAAATAGTTTCACCAAAGCCTGTTGCAGAGGTTCTTTCCAGGTATGAATACTGGTGTGGGCAGCAGCTAAAAAGTTCCCCCTTTCTAGAGGCTTCTGTGGATTTTTCCTGTAAACAAGTTTTGTCCAAGATTATAATCAGGATTAGTACCCCTGTAGTCCTCAAGAATACAATCAGAGGCCTTTGAAACCTTCTCACAGGGTGACTGAAGGCCTGAAATCTATACAGATGGATTTGTAGAGTGACCTATGGTTAGATTGGATGGTGACTAACAAAAGCTCATATATTGAGTTATACTCTTCTTTGTTAATAAAACAGTATTTCAACTGTTATTGTTAATCTTATTTCTAATGCTTCAATTATATACGAACGATATCTAACTAAACGCTTGCAACAACATATAATTGCATGCCCAGGCAAACATAAACCCTGCCAGCTCATTTCCATGCTTACCTAATCCATTGTTACAAACCCATCGCCTTTCTAGCCCTCAGTGCCTCACGTGGCAATACCACAGAGGTTGTGCCCCCACGCACCACCCCACTGATGAGGGGGAGGTACCCATGCTGATGAAGGTGGCTGGCAGCCCTCATGCATGCACAGGTACTCTCACTTTTGCGGACCAGGGTCCGCGTGCATAGCTTCTCTGCACACAGTGAAGGCTGGGTCCTCTTTTTCTTCTTGCTGATCAGCAGTCAGCTGCACCATGGGTATCAGCTACACCAGCATCTCCAAAGGAACTTCCCTGATTTGACCTGCTACAACCTGTGCTTCACATGGGTCACCTAGGCAGATATTTTTCTGGCGGACCATTCCTTTCTGCCATCAGTTTCAACTAAGGGCCTTACAGCTCAACCACTAATTTTGTTTCTATACTGGTCATCTTAAAGCTACAGTTGACCCGTTGGTCTCTAGCAGATTTCAAGCACTAAGGGAATGCTGTGCGAATTCCTCCACAGATCTTAGACCTGCATCTAATACTAGAATCTTATCTGAGCCTGAGCAGCAACTGCAAGGCACTGATCCATGTTTTGTATTATAGAAAGGAGTGAGTTCTCAGCCTGTAGCTTATAGACTGCTGTACAGGGCTAAGATGGACTGAGTATGCTACACATTGGTCTCTATATGGGAAATATGATCAGCAGGATCAGTGCCTTCACTGAGAAACGTTTAGTGATCCACAAACCAGAAGAGATTGAAAATGATTGCTGCAAACTTCACCTACGTGCCATTTACAAAGGTAGTTTGAGAGCTATTGACAATGTATTGCTGCAAAAGACGCCCAGAATTTTCTAGGCTGATCTTAATGAAAGGAGACATCCAGTATGTCTAATGTTTTTGAGAGGTCAGTGTTTGATATACGCTTGCACTGAATGCTAGAAAACTTGAAGTTTGACATTGAATTAGTCTTGCAATGAGTTGGAACCAGTGTCAAAAATCAGTATCTTGCTGCTTGAGGTGCTTCCTAAATCTAAGTCATRTCCTTAGCTAGACAAACATTGGCATGGTTTGAGTATAGGAGAGGTCTTGGGCTTTTCCATAAATACAGCGCAGTCCTTATATCACAGCGTTACAACTGCTCTATGTGGCATTGTTCGAGTGCTCTTTGTGTTTCCAGATGAATATTTCTTTGGTGTCAGTAGTAAAAGCAGCCATCACCTCTGCTTCAGCCCAGGCTTTCTGTGCATCTACAAGGATTAAATCTAAGGCTCCATGAATTTAGGTATTCTATATTTCATGTTCAATTCTATCTCAGTGCAAGGATTAATTCTTCAGATATCATTTGGAATCTTTGGTCTTTACTGGAGTTCTTGTTTGGAATATATTCTCAATTCTCCAATGAAAGCCTTCCTTTCCTGTCTTCTCCATCAGTTGAGAAATCACAATTGTGGAAAATTTAGGTTGGAAGGCATCTCAGTAGATCATCTGGTCGGAGCCCTGGCCCTACTTGGAGAAGGGCTAACTTTTAGATCAGCTTGCTCAGGAAGGAGACATTCATGTCCCAAGCCACAATCTATATTGTCCAGGTCCAAAACTCCAATACTTTTCTCTTCCAAAGTGAAAATAAAATGTAGTTCAGTGCCTGTTATTATGAAAGAGTGTAATTCTCATCTGGAATAGACCAGCAACTTTAACCCTTTTTTCCCCTCTATTTGAAGTAAAAGGACTGTGCCTATTGCAGTGAATATGACAGTTTGTTCTTCTGCATACTGCTGTCGTAGTTGCGCTGAGAACAGTATGTGTTGCTTTGCAATTGAATCATCTGGCTGACATGGTTTCTCAGTTTATAAAGTCTGACATGTTTGTGCCAATTACAATCTAGGACTGAAGCAGTATCAAGAAAAATTACAGAAGGGGGTTCAAAACTAATTAGTTTATTTAGATACACAAAAATTCTTAACATCAAGGAAAATGGAAGCAATTGCAAGCTTTACCTAATGAGAAACTTTTTTGCCAGACAAGCACTGTTAGTAACACGAGGAATTACATGTCTTTAGGTAAAGTTGCTGTTCCTACCTACCTATGGGTCATGTGGGATAGTGAGATGACTAAAATATGTTTTATTTCACACTTCAGAGTGAATTTATGAATAGAAGTTACTCTTAAAGCTACAAAAATTAGCAATAATATTTCTGCCAGCATAATAGAAGATGATATTATGAAGAGAGAGACAATTTTACTTTAACTGTGCAAGGATGTTATATATCTGTAAATAATGTTTACTTCTATATTTGTAGTAGTGCAGCATCTGAAATGCATTGACTGAACTATTATTATTTTACTGTTTGTTCTGCCTCTTTCCCATCCTCCAGGTCTTGAAGTGTTGTGTTTAAAATTGTAAATACATTATTTCTCTATTATTGACTGATTTGGTTTCTCCTTTTAGGTGTCTTGGCTTTTTAATCCAACAAGAAGTGAAATAACAAGTCTAGATAGTGGAAATATAGATGACATTTTAAGTGAGTACTTTGAATCTTTTTTTCTTTGCATGTCGACAGTCATTTATCTATGTCAATCTTGCAATATTATTAAATACATAGGTATACACTAGCTTCAAAAATATGTATTGCAATCTAAATAGAATATTAAGTACCTATGATCAAAATTAGCTGTCTGAACTGATGTGTCACTTCACAAATTCCTTTGCAGTAATCTTAATGAGGGTTATAAGTGTCTAAGAAAAATACCTGGTGCCTTTTTGGGAGAATGCTTTGTTATAGAAGCAAAATCTGTCAACAGAGCATTTTAAGAGTTCCCAAATAATAGCAGCAACTGAAACCCCTGGTGATGGGTTGTTTGAGCGTTGTTTGAGTGTTGCAACAAGAGTGTTGCTTGTTATATATGCCTTTCCTCTTTGTAAACTTTATCTTGACTCTAGTGGCTCAAAGAAAAGAGACACATAAATTAGTATTTCATCTGTTGTCTTAAAGTAATCAGATACACATTCCTTTTCTGAAACCTTTTTGTCATGAAAAGTACAGAGTTTGCCTGTGTCTGGTTCTCTTCACATGAAAATAGTTACTGTGTTATGCTTCAAAAATATTGATTTAAAAATACAAAGGAGGCATTTTGTTTTAATCTGCCTAATATTGCAGGATTGCTTTGTGTAGTAAATGTATGATTGGATAATATAAGATCTATTTTTAAATACCTTTTGTACACTGAAAAATGTACAATCCTGTCACAAAATATTTTATTCATAATAGGAGAAATATGTACCAAGTGTAAGTACTTTCTTAATTTCATCCAATTACTTACAGTAAATACTCATTGCCTTGGGGGTTACCTTAAACATCTCTGCTGAGTTTTCATTAATTTCTTGTTCACCACTGCTTTCCTGGCAGATGATGTAAATATTAAAGCTGTACTTTTAGTTAAAACTGTAGTTTTCCCCAGTCATCTTAAAAGTTGTCTTTCCAGTACATGACAAGCCATACTTAACATATTAATCTTTGCATGTAACTGCTTTGTAATTTTGTCAATGAGCAAACTGATTTGTCTAGCAACATTTCTGCTTTATAAAGCTGTGACTTGTATTCTATAGTACTAGTATTTATTTAAATTTGTATTTTTTTCAATATCTATTCCATTACTCAAAAATCAGTTTACAAGGTGGTTATCATAAAGATCGTACTGTACGTAAATTGTGTAAAGATCATAATTTATTCTTGGGTAGAAAATAAAGAACTGCATGTGTCTTTCTAGTTTTGATATTTCCTTTATATGTGTTTTAAAAAATAATATGTAGGAGCGTTATTTCACTGCTCTATCATATATCCCTATAGCATGACTTCCCCCCCCCCCCCCCCAAGCATCCCTTATCATTTTCCTTTCTGGGGATGGGAGATTTCTCTGCCACCTTTTGACTTGCTATCCAACTTCACAGCAAATAAGGCACAGAAGGAGTGACCAGACCAAGTTGCATAGGCAGGCTACATATTGTTGTCCTTCTAACCCAAATAGCTGACATTTCAGCTTTTAACTTTTTTCTAAACATTTGTGAATAATCTAATTAATGCTTAAAAAGTATATTAGAGTACAGCTTCTGGTTTTGAGTGCCATAATAGTAAATCCAGAATTACTTTTTGTTTCTTATGTCACTTACTACTTTTGTATCTTAATGCCTTAAGTATTGACATCTTTACTGTCTAACATATCAATAAAGTCAATAAAATACTTGACTAAAGGCCTTTTTCATCACTCTTTCCACTTACTATAGATTATATTTCAGATAAAACTTATCCTAGTAGTTTTCTAACAATCAGACTAAGCTGAATGTTGTATAATCTAGAAATATTGTTTTTACAGTTCTTATGCATACTTTTATAGTCTTGGATTAAAGTGCTGTAAGAAGTTTGCCTTGTGATGTGACATTGGGTTTTTTTTGTTGTTGTTTTTCTTTCCTCCCAGACAATGCAGACGTTGCTTTAGTTAATTTTTATGCTGACTGGTAAGTTATACAAGTTTTTTGGTTTTTTTTCTCCCTATGTTTAAACTTTTGCCTGTTGGAAACAGTGATGTTCGACCATAGTATTCTAATCCGAGATGCAGTGGTATGTTCTTTTTTATATCTATCTATTTATATATATACATACATACATACATATACATACACACACGCACACTTTTTTTTTTTTTTTTAATGCTTTGATAACTTCCCCTTCTGCTACTCTGCCATCTTTTGTTTCTGTCAGGGAATCCATCAGAGGCAAAAAGGATTTTATGGTAGTAGAGAATGGCATATTACATAATTGAAGGTTTTTCCTCTTAGCGGGACAGTTTTTGTTAGCTTTTTGCTCTTGAACATAGGAAGTTCCAAAAGATTCTGTTGTTTCCCTTCCTTCTGTGTTGGTCCCATACACATGTGCCAGAAAACCTGAAGTTGCCTTGAAAAATCAAATCCTTCTCTAATTTGGAAGACCCTTCACGTAGAGAATTTGAGAGATTTTAACTGAGAAATGAAAACTGAGCAGCTGGAAAAGGAAAGAATTTGGGGTCAGATTAGTTAGACGTTATGAAAGACACACTTAGAAGAATCTGTTTACTTGAATTTTTTTTTCCTTGCCTACAAATACATTGTTAGAATTCATTTAAGCACTCTAACCCACTTTTTATTGTGTAAGAGGTTATTTTATTTGTTCTGTTTTGTTCTGCTGTTAATATTTCTAAAAGAACTTTTAGAAGGCGGGAAACTGAAAGAGTGTTCAGGGGAAATAACATTTAACATGCAAATTAACATAGACAATGAGGCTAGAAAAGTAAATTCACTTTTTCTTTCCTTTGATTAATCATGGGTGTAAATAGCTTTACGATGTAAATCAATATGTAAGTAAAAATATTACCCTCTAAGTATTCTTTTCCTCACTTCTCCCCTGCTTTGAGAGCATAAACTGTCAGCCGTCCAGATTAGGTCTTCTAGGTGATTAGACTTTTGATTCCGTTTGCCTCTTCCACATTGCACTATGTAGGCCTTCAGAGGTCCGTACAGTCTAAAAATAAAAAGCACAAAGATTTATATCAGCAAATTTACTATTTGCCTTCACTGATAATTCATTCAACTGGTAGCAGGCTAATTTAAATAATTTTTAAAAGTGACTGGGAAAAAATTGTACCCAATCTTTTCATGTAGGATGAAATTCTCAATAAAGGTGTTTTCAATACCTTCACTTAAACTTTGCATAAAGACAGACATGATACCAGATCAGCTTAAAAATCTCTGTATGTACCTCTGTCATTTTAAAGCCAATTTTTATGTTGATTATTTTGCATCTGTTCACTTGCCTACACAAACTAAATTGATGCTAGGCACATTTAAATAGAATTTTTCTTGAGAGAGGTTGCATTCATTTACCAAGCAAGCTATTTGTACTTTTCTATAATGACAGTACAATTTGGTAAGTATTAAGCCCAGTCTCTTCTCTTGTTTAGAATTACACTGTAAAGACTGGGGGGTTTGGGGGGGGTTTATGAAAAAAAAAATTAATCTGACTGGGATTCAGGACAATGTAGATAGGTCTTCCTAATTATTACATGTCTTTATTTTCATTTAAATAATTGACTTTCAAGATGGCTTATTTTCAGCTGTGTTCTGCAGATCCCTGGCAGATCATGGGCTATTTTATTAAAGACAACTAAGAATGCAAGCACATTAAGAGTAAAGTTAATATGCTGAAATTTAGTTTCTATATCACCATTGAAAAATGATTTGGAATTTTGGAAAAGGTAAACTGCAGAAGGCTGAAAATCACTGCCCTGATACTTCCAGTGATCTAGGGAAGGTATCAGTATTTTAAAACTTAATATAGCAAGGTATTAAGAGACCTGTTCTGAACCTATAAGCAGTGCTGTTTCTGCAATTCCCACTGTTATGGAATCTTCTCTTTGATAGGTTTGCTCAGAATTTAAAGGTTTGCGTATGCTTGCAGGTTCAATCACATTGTAAAAGGCCATAAATTTAAAACATTCAGTCTTAATTAGGATCATTATATGGTAGATATGCAGTCATAAATCCTAACATAGCATACTCCCAACCCATGATATAACACAAACTTGAATGAGAACAGGTCAGTTTTGTTGACATAGATACTCTGCTATAAGGGCGGAGGAGAGTGGGGGACAAGGAAGCCATATGTAACATATATATACACATGAAAGTGTAACACAACTGCACTGGCAAAAGGCAGATTTCTTTCTGGAAAACGGGCTTATGCCTTATTCATATTTTGACAGTAAAAACTGCCTCTTCACATGGAGCATTTGCTGGTGTAGGCATAACAGCATCACCAAGCTAACACTGTAAAGTGTAAGCAGGGCTTCAGTGCGCGTGGTCTTATTGCAAGTCAGCTTTTAGATGATCTTTGACGTCTCATTCTGACAGCTTCTGCAGTGCCATTACTGGTCTTCCATTTTAAATTCTGTAATGTGTCTAGAAGAACAGAAGATAAACTAAGCTTAGTGACAAATTAATAACGCACTTATGCACTAGTGATAATCTAACCTCCTCAAAGCCACCAAAAAGAGGCCCATGTGGGGCCTCTTTATACTCCTCCTGCATTTTCTAAGGCCAGAAACAGAGGATTTGCTTCAAAATCTGACATGACTGTGAGAAGGGATCCATGGAAATCTTTTTCTTCACAGTACAGTAGTAGCAGCATGCCTAAATTCTAGACATAATTTCCAACTGATTTGAGCAATAATGTAATAAGCAGTACAAATTCTAATGTTGACCCATATAATACTATCTCTGCAATACTTTTTTGAGGGTGATTATTTAAGTGTTGGTCAATGTTTGAACCTCAACAATCAAAGCAACTTTTACTTTATTTTTCAAATGTCTTCCCCAGGGATAATTCAGGTAGACACAGATTAACAGACTTTCTGAATAGAATGGATTTCCTAAAAGCTTACCTTAAGAAACGCATCAATGGTGTTTCTTAAGCCAATAAAGCAAAGGGGCAATTCTTGAATTATGTGTTCATTTAGAATGAAAATTTTTTTCCACCTGAATTATTCAAGTTACTTTTGAACCTATTTTGTCCAGTCAATTACTGGGATGATTTCAAGTCTGTATTCTTTTGTAGTACCTTCTTTCTCTCTCTCTCTTTCTCTCTCTCTCCCTCTCTTTTTTTTTTCCTGCGAAGATTGAACTGTTCCCTGAGTCATCAGTCAAAAGATTTCAAGTTAATATTTTGAAATTATGAATTTTTATTCTTTCCGTAGGTGCCGCTTTAGTCAAATGCTGCATCCTATTTTTGAGGAAGCTTCCAATGTAATTAAGGAGGAATACCCAGATAAGAATCAAGTAGTGTTTGCCCGAGTAGACTGTGATCAGCACTGTAAGTAAATCCTGACTTAGTTCTTTCTGTAATATCCTGCCAGTAAGTTATTCACTGTATTGAGGAATATAATAGACAGCAATCTCCAAGGTGTAGTTGGACCTGTCCCATTATTTAGCCCAGAGAGAATTGCTTGTATACATCAACAGACCTCTCCTGCCAAATATGTTAGGGCAATCTCTGGCCTTGCTTCTTTACCGCATCAATAAAAGTGCCCTTATATCAGTTCAGCCTATCTCATTTAACAGGAAAAAAATGTCTGCGATTGTGAATTGAAGTGGCTCATTGAGGGGGTCAGAGAGGCCCGAGTGCAACAATTGGTGTGGGACTTTGCAGCCAAGAAGAGAGAGGGAGGATCCTCCTCCATTATCAGCATCAGCAAGATGCTCAGCTCAGCTGCCCGCTCTGACTAGGTGTCATGGTGTGACCAATGGTGCAAGTTGGAAGTATGCAAGTTGTCTTTCACACATCCACTAGTGCTTTGCTGTTTGTACACCTATCAACAACTGTTTGGTTTTTTGTTTTTCCCCAGAAATACGTGAAAATGGATGGTATGCCAAACTCATTTTATTCCGGTAATAATCCCAAAAGTTGTTTTTTAATTCAATAATAAGTAAAATGCCAGGAACATCAGTTGCCCATTGAAAGACAAGTGGATTGCAATGAGATCTTATTAGGGTGCTTTCTGTAGTATACCGGCAGCTTTACTATTTTATGCTTTCTGGAAGAACAGCATTTTCAGGCATGGTTTCTGCATAGTGGCTTGTGATTCCCAGAGAGCAGTAACAGTTGCAAGTGGTTTCAAATCACAGCAGAAGTTCAGTTCTAACCATATTGAATATAATATTTAGACTTTATGAAACTCTTCATTTATAAGAAGAATCACAGTGGGAAATCTGAGGAATCACTGTATGGAGTCGTTAGTTTGTATCTGTAGGCATCAGCCTATCCCAATCTCTGGAATTTACTGTTTATGTAATAGTGGTGATTTAGTGCTCTGCATGTTACAAAAATCTAAAGAGAACCTTGTAGGTCAAAAAAAGTCAACTGTATATCTCTGAAATGTAACTGACTTCATTTTCTTTCTTTTTTTTCCCTTTTTTTTCCCTTCCCCTGTTTTGACAATTTAACTTCTTTGGTGTTAGAGAGGATTCTTCTCTATAAAGAGAATTCTTGCCTTGAAATGTCTTTGTTCTTACTTGCAGACTTAAAAGTGAGTGAATACACTTCAGCATATTCCACTGACACCACTATTTGTGCTCTGTTCTGTGTGCATACATGTTGTTGCCCAAGTATAAAAGCACCTGTCTTGCAATCTTGAAAGGAATCTCAAGCACAAAAAGTACTTTCAAGGTGGCAAACTATATCAGCTCAGTATCTGAAATTCCAAAGCTGATTCTTCTAACGGTCAGGAGTGAGCAAGGAGATTCTCTTTTGGCCCTTCCCAAAGATCAGTAAGACCAATACATAGTTGCAGAAAAGTTAAATGCCTCTGGAATTAAATCCTTGAATCACTGGGATTTAGGACCCCTTTTATAGCCTCATCTGGAAAAGAGGCATGATAGTATTCTCCTTGGGTACTTAAGCAGCTTTGAAACATTCAGCTGCTTTCTGATGTTGGAGCAGTAGGGACATATTGAGGAACTGAAATAAAGTTAGAATGCACATGTTCTTGAGGGACAGTTTTATGAGGCATGCAGTTATAGGATGTCCTCCTCCAAGCAGACATTTTTTTTGTGTCTTAAATATACTACATAACAGTATATTTCTACAACTGCCCACAGCATTTCTAGAGCAGCAGCAAAATGGACAGAGTATCTGTGTTTAAAGTAATTCATAGGGTGTGTTTTTAGCTTTTAAGTCCAATATTGTTTTTCCTGTATCATAATGTTTCTCTGTTAAATGAATGTTTTCCTGCTTACTTTCTGAAGCAGCTTTTTCTAGAATCATGGAATTTACAGCCAGGCATACCTTCCCAGATCTAAAATACTTGATTGTACATCAGCTTCCTTCTCTTTCACACCCAGTTGTGTCTTCTAGTTAGAGTCATCTTTCTGTATGGTGTGTGCTGTGCTTGGGAGACTTTAAGCAAAAGTCTAGCTTTAAGTATTCAAAGTTACCATCCCTAAAAGTCAGTTTTCAGGCAATGAATTAAGTCAAAGAAATTCTTTGGAAGAGTATATTAAAGGTGAAGTCTATCGTGCAGCCTTTGCTGAAATTTTCTTATTGAATTTATCTTTGTGTTTTTCTGAGATCTGTTGCAAGATCTACACAAATAAACCACCCCTGATCTTTATGGCTACTGTGAAAATAAATGCAGTTATAGAGAATTTCTTGATTGTTTTTATATCAGGTTATTAAACTAGTCATTCTACATACTTGAAATAAACTTTTGTATATACTGTTTTATATATTCTATCACTTTAATCAGTGATATTATCGCAGAAGACTGTAGTAAAACCAGCCTGTGTTGTTTAGGTTTATATTAACAACTGAAGTTCCTACTTTGTTTGCTGGTATTTTTTTGCCTTTTNTACTTTTAATTGCTTGAGTAACTTTTTTTTAGTGTTAATCTTTTGGGGGGGGGAATAACTTTCAAGTTGCAGCAACCATCTTCAAGAAGGCTGATGGTGGATAATGACTTTGGCAGTAGTTTTTTGTATTTTTAGCATTTTCATTGCTTTGAAGTAGAAGCAGGAAATTTTGTAGAAGACTGTCTTTGAGATGCTGGATGCCTGGTGTTTAATCATGAGATGTTCGTTCTTGTCTTAACAGCTATGTGCCTCAAAACTTTTTTCCAAGTATTTGAAGCGCTTTAGAAGTTTGTTGCTTAATCTCCTCCTCATATGCTCATTGAATTGAGCTTGTTGGAGCCTATTACAGAGAGCCAAGGCCTGGATGGAGGAGGAGGTGACACACAGCAGAGACTGTTCTCCTTGGCCTGAGATTAGCTGTAGCAGGCCAAGTAGTATGAGGCAGTGAAGAGTTTTGGTCTGTCTGTTTACTACTGGAGTACTATGAGCTCTCTGTACTTATTATATTTAGTCTTTGTGTCCTTAAGTTAAGTAGATGAACATGACTTCTGCTACACAAGCTGTAAAACGTTAGAAGTAAAAATAAGATTTAAGATGACAGACCAAATCTTCCTCCCTGAGTTGCCTTTTTGAGTTAAAATAGCAAAGCCATAGGCATGATTCCTGATTTCTGGTGTTCATTTGCTGGGATATATGCAGTAGGGCATTTCATGGCACACAGGAATTGGGTATAGCCTAAGATAGTCAAGTTAAAACTTCAACTTTAATGCATGTGATAGCAGCTTTCTAGTAAGAAGGATGGATGTTACTATAGTATCCATCATGAGTATTCTGCAGTAGTTTACGTTGGAGTCAAGATTGTGGTGATATTGTGTTGTCTTCTTTTTTGTTTGTTTGTTTTTTGTTTTTGTTTTTTAGGGGCGTTAATGCCTGCAGGTTTTGTACCATTATTAGTTCACTATTAGGATGATGTTCTATGGTAGGTTATTTGCATTGCAAATGATCTGTTTCTATTTGAAACCAAGACTCTGTAGGGAACCCACATAGCTGATTTCAGACCACTCTAAACAGCTTTCAGAATGGTCAGCCAGGCATAGATACTTTCCATTTAATGCACTATTATTGAGGCATACTGCAGGTTCCAACAGCTCACACCAGCTTCTGAGGGCAAAGCAAATTAAAGAGAATAATTGATGCACTGCCAGATGTTTGATGCTTAATGACAAAGCCATCATTCTGTCTGCTCTTATAGCCAGTATAAAGATGTTTTTCTGGAAAATGATAGGCCCCAATGTGATTAAATACAAATTTTAAACATCAGTATATTAAAACTCTGTATATATTATGATTTATACCAACTTATTGATATTGTGGAAGGCAATTACAGCTGGAATGTGTAGGTTTAGTCATCAAGCTGTTTTTCTTCATTAAGCTGGTGTGGAACATATGCTAAGTGTAAATCTAAGCTAATATTCTATTTCATTTTCTAAAACCTCACACCTTTATAACCTATAAGAATCTAAGTTCCATTTTATTGTTCACTTTTAAAATCTTCTGTGGTTTTGGTGTGTTCAGTTTAGTAGTTCACTTACCATAAAATTATGCAACTATCTTATAAGTGTAATGCCTAGAAAAAGCAACCTTCACTAAAGAACTTTAGAAAATCTTTCTGTATATTGATTATTAGTAAGGGGTAGGTGAGTTTTTTTGTTAAGCAGCAACTTTGGAAACCCACTTGGTAGCATGGATTTCCTATGTTCTCTTGTAAATGAGCAAATATTTCAATATATAAGTCTCTGGAGGAGAGTTTGTCTTGTGAGCATTTCTATGAACTCAAAATTAGGATTTATGGTACAGAATTCTTATGAATTAAAGTATGTATCGGAGTCTTAATTCTACTGCACCCTTATTTCCTTTTAAAGTGGTTTCTGAATTTTAAAAAATAAATTTAAAAAATAGTAGATTTGAATATAAGTCTTTGTGCTTCCAGACAGAAGCCAACTTCTAAGCCAACTTCCATTGCTTAGTAGGTGTTGCAAAACAGACTGTTTAGGGGACTCTTGTTCTTTCTTTGAAATGTGTGTTATTGGCCCCTGTTAATAAGAGGAGAGAAAAGTGAACTGCTGATCTCATTGGGTCTGACTGTTCCTGCAATGTGTGTTAATATTAGTCTTTAAGGAGTTACTTAGATTGTAGTGCTACTGTGCCTTCAGTAAACAAAATAACTCATTATGATAACAAGTTTTGGGTTCATAAATGAAGTATAAATGAACTTGAAACCGTAAGCAAGCATAAGGATTTCATTGTATTTTTACCATTTCAGCTGGGGAAAAAAATACCAGTCTGAAAGAGTTATCTTTGTGTAAGACAGAAAGTGGAAGTGGTTCAGAGAGGATGTTGATGACTCTTCTCAGGAGAACAATTTTTCTAGACTGTCAGAATAGGAATGGCTATGTGAATGCTCCTTTACAGCAGAAGGTGGTCTGGATTGCTGGTTCCCAGCTTATTTTTAGATGACTTTGATGTAGAACATTGATTCCTTATACCTCTTTTGGTCCAGTATGAAAGCTGCTGTTAACACTACTCATGGGGAAAGGTTATTTGGTTTAATTGCTCCCTCAAGGTCCTTTTCAACTCTGCCTCCTCTGAGTATTTTCAGGTCTTATGATTGTGTGCGAGTGTTATGAGAGTAGTTTAACTGGGAATTGATGCAGTATTATGAAATACTTAGCAGTGACATGGATGTAGTGCTTTTTGTATGAAAAAGCAGCAGGCAAAAATGCCTTAAGTGAACTTGAACTGAAAGAAAACACCTGATTTTTATAAGGGAAATAACAAATACCCTAAGTTAACCTACTAAACCTCCCAAGGCCAGGTTTCATTTCTGTTCTGTAGTATTTCCTGGCAGAGAGCCTAAGGGACTTCAAAAGATACAGTAGATCTCATGATATCATGTGAGCAATCAGAATACTCATCTGGTAGTCCCAAGGTCAAATATACGACTGAAGGAATTTGTCACTTTTGAAGCAGAAGGTGGGGGAAGAGTTGAGACAATTTGAGTGTCAAATCCAGTAAATTCAAGATGGCATATTGGTTTATACCTGTCTTGATTTATATTTTGAAGCAAAGGAGGGATACACCTATGCAACTCCCATAGCCATCATGTAAACACAAAATTAAAAAACAGTAGCGTGGGTTTTTGCTTCTTCAGACAGTATGACAAACCTCATTAGTAAAAGGCAGTATGGATATTTTCAGAGATGATTTCTATGGATTTTTACTTTTGTAGCTTTGATTTTTCTTCAGGACAAGTTTTCAGATTATGCTAGCCCTCTGTTCTGCATGTGAATTGCTTCAGATTGTAGTTTATATTACGGAGTGGGAGTTTAGGATAATTGTCAGTGTTGTTCAAATCCTAGTGGACGTTTTTTGAGAGGAAAAATTCTTTGGGAGCCAGTCCTGTAAACTTAAGATCTAAATATTTGTTGGTGGTGGTATGAATTATGACCTGGGAGATTGGAACAGTGGGCTAAGGTATTGGTGGGATGATACCTTGATCCTTGTAAGTGTTGCTGCTCCTTCAGCGGGAAGGATCGCCTAGACTACAGTGTGGGTTGGAGTCTACTTCAGTAGTGTGTCTTGATGCAGTGGTTCATTAGCCTCAGAAAGGTATAAATTGGACTTGAGATTCTGGGTACCATGTGATCTGATATATTAGGTAAACTCTCTGGAAGGTGGGTTGTGATGTTAACCTAGAGTGATGAAATCTGAAGCCATTTGAGAATCAAGGTACAGGCTGCTTGTTTACCTGAAGTTGTAGCTTAGTTAATGTGCAAACATGCCACTGAAAAGCCTGACACCCAAACCTTCCCCCCCCCCCCCAACAAATTGGGTTTCAGCATTCCTTTCATGATGCTCAGACAAAAGAGAAATGACTGATAGTGCTAGACATGTACGATAAAGATATAGATCATGAACGATAGCTCACAAAGCATGTTATTTTGGAGAATCTGTTGCTCAGAAGACGATTTGGGAGGCTGCCTTAAAATACATGAGTGTAAGTTTCAGACATCATGTAAAAGTCTTTCTTCAAGACAAATAAAAACTATGTTTACCCTCTGTTGTAAGAGGCAGCTTTTCTTTCTCTTCAGTATATTGGGAGAAGTATCACTAGAGTACGGTTATGAAGAGTTATAACTGTGAAGGCATTCTTTTAGAGTTTGTGGAATGAGTAGTAGAAAATAGCCTGGACAGTTTAAAAGCGGGTGTATGCCCACATAGACACATGCAAAAAAGGGAGGGGAGAATCTTTTGAGTTCTACAGCTATTTGAGCTCTGCAGGAATTTTCTGGTTTGTAGAAGACAAGAAGAAGATTGAGTATCTCAGTAGTTCCTCATCAAAACTAGTGTGAAACTGTTCTGGTGGCAGAGCCACCAGATTTGTAATTTTATGATTAATTGGGCAAAATACAAACTCAAGGTTTGTATTTTTTTAAAGGAAATATAAAATCATGGCTGGGAGGTGTTTTTCTTCTTTTGGTAGGTTAACCATATCTGTATTGAATCTCTCTTTTCATCAGAAAATGTGCAGTGAGAATGGAAATATTTTAAAATTTATTTTAGGATTTACTATAACAAATGTAATCTATGAATGAATTCAAACAATATTTCATGTATTTGCATTGTGTATTTCTAATTTTAAAAGGAATATGATTGTGTCATAGCTCTGCTTACGTTAGCACTAGCTGTATCAAATGCCAGGGTTTAATGAAATATTTAAGATTTACTCTGTTTGACTTTTGAATGAATTCAAGCAATTTTTCATGTACTTGCATTATATATTTTGTTTAGAAAAAAAAAAAAAGATGGTTTTCAAATACTTACTTGTGTAGGACTGTCGTCTCTGTGTTAGTTCAAATATCAGTATTCCAGGATTC
This sequence comes from Apteryx rowi, assembly GCF_003343035.1. Taxonomy (NCBI): domain Eukaryota; kingdom Metazoa; phylum Chordata; class Aves; order Apterygiformes; family Apterygidae; genus Apteryx; species Apteryx rowi. The sequence continues at coordinate 317,443 of NW_020450913.1, read as the reverse complement.
TCAATGTAATTTGTAAAGAGCATGCAAGTTCTGACTTAGGAAATGGTATTTGAATTCAGTCTTGATGGTGGGCATTTTGTTATCATTAGGGGGGTTTTTTGTTTTGTTTTGTTTTTTTAACGCGACTTTAGCACTTAATGAAGATTCACAGCCCCAGGAACTGAAATCTCTGTCTCAGAACATTCAAGACATACTGGCATGAATGTTCTGCAAAGTGTGCATATTATACTACTTCAGAAGAGTGTTTTAACCCTATCTTGAAGAAAGAGTTCATGTTGTGAGACAAAAAGTGTAGTTTTGGTGCTCTCTTGCTGTGGAGCAGACTGTGGGCCCCTTCCTCCTCAAGGTTCTGTAATGTGGTTACAGTCTTTAATCTCGGTATGCTTATGAGAGATTTGGATGGGAAACCTTGATAGGCTAGGCTTCATCTCTTTTATCAGATTCTGGTTAAGTTTCGCTAGACTGATGTGCTGTCAGACTGAAGGTCTTTCTATCAACAAGATAGAACTTTTTTCTGCCACTAAGCAAATATAAAGTGATCACTCCCCCATTATACTTTGCAGCTTCTTGCAGTCAGCTTTTAATGACTTTAATTAAAAAGCATAAGAGTATTTTAAAGGAGAAAAAAAAGTATTGATCTAATACTTGTTAATATTGAATGTGTTGAAAGGTACTTTGTTTCCTTGGGTAATTTGGATTGAACTGAAATAACAGTACTCTGAATTGAGGGGATAAATTATTTTGTCTTAATTTTAACTGTAATTAGTGCATTAAAAAACTCTTTGTGGATATTTAGGGAACAGTTCAACCCATCAATTCTGACTGAGGAAGGGTTTGAATTCTGTAATACTTTACAGTGAGGCGAAGCATGTTATGAACTGGACTTAACTGGTGAACTTTTTAAGCTTATCAATTTGAGGGATGTTAAAGAATGTTCTTGTACAGCAAGAACATTGCATGGTTCTCATTCCTTTGCCGTGCAAATTTAGTTTTCAGTTCTCAGACTAGGTTAAGTTGTGCAGTTGGTACAAAAATTGTTTTCGTTAACTAAACTGCGAGAGATTAATAGCTCTTTATTAGCAATTAAAACATATTGTTTCACTGAGTGTTCTTGAGGCAACAAGGAAATTCAATTTTTGTTATCTCTTTGAAGTCCAAATGATGTGGAGTGCTTTGTTGGTCTGGATGGCAGTTATAGATTCAGTTCGATAGAGAACTGACTGACTTCCAGTTGCACAGTGATTTAATTTTGGTTTACAGCTAAGAGATATATGTTAGCTTTCCAGTTTCAGCGGTTTGCTCATGACAACTGCCTCTAAGTAATAATTTTCAAAAGACTTCTGTCGCCTTTCTTTTTAAAAAAGATTAAATGTAAGCAAATCTGCTTTGTATTAAATTTAAGTGAGTATAATGGACATTCTTATCAGAGAGGATTAACTTTTTATATTATTCATTATTGTTCTAGATATGCTGATGAGTGGAATTCAGTTTTGTCTTCATTTAGCTGCCCAGCTACCATGGGCTAATCTAATTCACCTGAAATGTATCCTTTGGCTTCTATGGAAGCAGTGAAAAGTAGCAAGACATACATTCAGTCCACAGTTTCAGTGCCTCCCTCATCTGTTGACTGGACAACACTAAAGTGTCTCCAAAGGATAAGGCAGTCCATTTAACTTCTCTGTTTCTTTCCTTGAAAGGTACACAAGAAGCAGTGTAGATACGGTTGACTAGAATTAGTCACCTCAAAAAGATGGAAGCCCTGAAGAATGGGCAGACTGATCAGGTCTTGGGATTGAATTGGCTTTTAGGTTAGATTTTGAGATTTAGATAAACTGGAACCCATCCTGTATTAGAGGGCACTCGGTTTTCATAGTGGCCATGTGGGATTTTTTGTTTGTTTCTAGATATATTTCCAGGGCAGGAGTTGACAGGATGACTTAATTAAACAGCAAAAACAGTGCTTGCAAAAATCTACTGGGCAATTAGCTACTTTGTCTCTACTGTTTATTTTTAGCCTTGTTTTCCTAAGAATCCAAAGCTTATGCTGGTGCCTTGTTTGTCCATTCAGTGCTCTTAAAACTCCTTGAAGCTTTTTTGCCAAACTTCAGCCACATCTGAAAGAGGGAAGAGAATTCAAAACTCTGAAGTACCAATGAACTTTGTTAAAGGTTTCAGTAAGAGCTCAACAGTGATGGAGCCTGTTCAGTGTGCCATTAACCACTTAATACTTATGCATAAGCTACCCTGTGAATGCATATCTGGGATCTAGCTGCTGCACTTGATGCAACTTGCTCTGCCCCAGTAATTAACCAAAGTGAAAGAGGGACAAGGGGACACTTGAAGTACTTTGGTAAGGTATAGGGAAGAACTGGATTGTTGTGATAGTTGTGGCTGAAGTTATGGGACATGGGAACATTCACAGGAAACTGGGCTTCATTGCTTCTACCGCTCAGCTTCCTTCTTTGTTCCTCTTCTAATTTTATTGTGCTGTTGTTAAAACCTCTTTCCATTTTATTTATTTTTTTATTTATTTTAAGCTTGTAAATCTAATGAATAAATAACAGTTAAATAGCTAAACTGTTATATAAGGGTGAAAATCGAAAGTTCTTAACACTACTAAGCTTTTATGTTAGATTAATGCGATTGCATGTTGCTTCATCGTATGAAAGTTCTGTGTTTCATGAGAGCAGTCCAAGTCTAAAAGAAGTTGGGCTACAAGTATAGATGTGAATGATGTCTTTAAGGAATCGCTGACACTGGTCGACAAGAGGTCTTTTAATTTCAAAGGCTGAAATTTTGTGTCTGTTCAAAAGCTGAACAGCTAAGAATTATAACAGCAGTCTTCTGGCCTTCCTAGGTCCAAAGAAGCACTTTGCCCAGGGTTCAAGTTCTCTTAAATTTAAGAAATGACAGTTGTATTTTCAGCACTGTATTTGGGATATAAAAGGTAGTGAGTTTAAAAAAAAAAAAAAGAGGGGATGGTTTATTTTATTAAAATTGCTTTTTGTATGGATTAACTGAGATTTGCCAAGCTTTTAGGATTCTTGTTTGCTTGTTATACTGTCTTTATCTCTTAAATTGCCCTCCTAGTTGTTCATAGGAAGTGTACTAAGTGAATGTGGTTGACTGAATTGAGCCTAGACTTATGCACATAGTAATACTGTAGCTATCCATTCTCTCCTCTGCAGTGTTTTTCAGGTTGCTCTTGTTTACAGATGTGTGACTGCTGGTGCACACATGCTGTGTGCACACATGCATGTTTTAAGATTTCATGTTCAGTGTATTTATTTGTACTTTTTTTTCCCTTAATTTCTTTTTTAGCGGACATAGCTCAGAGATACAGGATAAGCAAATACCCAACCCTGAAGCTCTTCCGGAATGGAATGATGATGAAGAGAGAATACAGGGGCCAGAGATCTGTGACAGCAATAGCAGATTATATCAGGCAACAGAAGAGCAATCCTATACAGGAAGTCCAGGATTTGGAAGAAATTAGTACTCTTGATGTAAGTCTTGATGTTCTTCCTTCAAAGTATATTCATGTATTTTTTATTATTATTATTATTATTTTGAATTTGTGGAACATAATGTATTTGAAGTACATGTTGATATCGGGGAGYGGGGGGTGCAGAGTTGCATTCAGACGTGTTGTGGGTGCTGCTTTTAAACTAGCAATGAAACCAGATCATTATTTCCAGTATTACAAATTAATTCCAATATTAATAACCCTTTTAACTTAATTTTGTCAGAATAACACCACTACCAAATTACTTATTTTACCATTAAATCATTTGAAATGAAACGAGATACTTCTATTATTCCTTCACTGGAAAAATATTCACAAGAATGCTTCTAAATATTAAAACCTTTCTTTGTATAATGCATATTATTTGGAGGCAGAGAGGAAATAGATTTTGCCCAGTAATTTGGTGTTGAGTGAACAGCATGCCTGTATTTATCATCTTTGGGGAGTAAAGATAGTTTTTCATAATTTGAGATAAATTATAACTTAACCTTTGTTTTTACAGCGCAGTAGAAGAAATATTGTTGGATACTTTGAGCAAAAGGACTCTGACAACTACAGAACTTTTGAAAGAGTAGCAAATATTTTGCATGATGATTGTGTATTCCTGTCTGCGTTTGGGTAAGTTTTTAAATGTATTGATTTCATTATTCCATTACTGAAATTACATTAATGAATTATATATATAATTTAATTGAAAGAACTCTTTTAATACTTCCATTGTATCAGAACTGAAGGAACTAGACTTTAACAGATCAATACACTGAGAGAAACCCGGCTGGGGGGGGAGATCTTTCTAGTCTTAATGTGACTGAATTGTGAAATCTGACTTTGATTTACATTCTTTTCTTTTTTCTGCTCTTCATCAGTATAGTTTAAATGTAAAGGGAGAGTTTTTAGGGAGACATGCTAGTCAGTTGCATCCCAAGAACCTGCTTCCTTGGAGGGAGAGGGGAACAAATAGGGAAGAGTTTGAGAACTTTTTGGCAGAGACTTAACAGCTTTGTAGCTTTACAGACTGAGTAACTCCTTTCAGCAACCTCTTAATTTTTTTATTTTTATTTAAAATATGACCATTTTTATAGGGTTTTTTCCTCCTCTTTTCTGGAAAAAAGAAATTATTTAGTAGTTGCTTGCACTTTTTTTTTTTTTTTTTTTACCCTCTCAAATGACTTTCTGTTCTTCTCAGAAGTGCCTTTTAAAAATCATTAGTGAGATAACAATAGCTTTAAGGTTCCCTCTTCCATTGTTCAAGTTTATTGTTCTTTAGTTTGCTATAGGTCAGCTTGGCGTAATGAGAAATACGGAGTCTTCCACAGCACAGTGTTAGTATTCTGTTGTTGGATACTGTTCTTAGTAGTTACTGTACATTTTGTTTAGATATGTTATTTTTAACTCGTCCTGAAAATAAAAAGTTGATGCCATAGGTTTCTAACAGTAGTTGCTTTATTATCTTTGCACTAATAAACCTGGACAGTGTGTATTTAAGTAACCCTAGTTCTGAGGTTAGCTGTTAGGTTTCTGTGGAATCCCTTTCTTTGCGCTAGAGAGCTTGCCAGTTTGATGTGGAAGTATTGCTTAAACTGCAATAGCTGGCTTTTCCAGTGAACAAAGGAGGAAGTGGGGTTTAAGTTTCTTGTAAGGCTTTTTTTTTTTTCTTCTCTCCTCTCTGAACAGTACAAAAATGTCTAACATTATGCTTTTGTTAATCTCTTTTTAATTTGTTCTGCTAGTAAATCTTAATTCTATGAGCTCCCAGTTGACAGCCAAGCTCTGATTAAGTGGGTTACTCTCTGGCCAAATATAGCTTTGGAGTAATATCTGTTAACTAAAAGGACCCTGATGCAAACACTCTTAGAACGTCCACTCTTTTGCTGCTTCTCAGTTTGGCTACATCAAAATAATATCCAAATGATTTACATGTTCCGGACCTGAAATGAATGATGCTGTTACATGCTTCGGAACAGAATCAAGCAGTTACCTATCCAGAAACTCAAAGAATCTATTTTACTTTAAATGAACAGTGTATTTATCTGTACATTCTCAGATATGTGGTAGTAGTTGTTTTCCCACACATGAATTTCCATCTCAGATAGCTTCCAGTAGCTTTACTTTTGCCTTCTGGTTTTTAAAAGTGCAATACCCATAGTTGCTATCCAGTTCTAGAAGTAATCTGCCTTGTATACGTGGCTTAGTCTAGATGGAAACCTTTCAGGTGGCAGGCTTCTACATCCTACTCATCCATTTTCTGAGGAAAGGCGTGCTGCTCCTGAAAAGCTTTTGCTTCAGTAGCGTCTCTAGCAAGCTTTCTAACTTTGCGATAAGCAAACATAATGGAACAGATCAGAGTTTTATTATTTGTAGCCAGCCTGTGTAACTACAGATTTCCCAGCAGGCTTATTGAGACTCTTCTCCAGACTTCTGTTCCCTTTCTAGCCTGGAACTGTTACTGTTTTAAAGTGGAGCCTTCCAAACAGCAATCCTGGAAACTAAATATGCTTTCATCTCCGAGTGGCTGTGATCCTCAGGCTTCCTGAAAAAAAAAAAAAAAAAAAATTGTGTGTGAATAGACTTCCAGGGGAGATACTGGCTATAGAACAGTGTTTTCTACTGAGGTTATAAATAGCCAAGAGTTTCATGGGTTGCTGGCCCTGATCAGTCAGACTCTTCATTTAAAAACTCTGCTGGTAAGACAGATAAAGAGCATCCCAACAGCCCCTGGGAAGGGGTTTCTGATTTTGGTACGGACAAAGAGTTCATCAGATATATTGGAACATGAGCTGTCGTGTTCAGACTTCTAGTAGGTTAAAATGAACTGAAAATGGTCAATTTGGCAGGAAGAAAAAATAATTTGTTCACTAACTTCTGTCATGGCAGAGCTATTTCCTGCTATGCCAAAATTGTTCTGGCTTTAGGTAGTTTTAATGGCTTATTTTAAACTTTGTTTATAGTGTTTGGCTGCTGATCATCTTGATATGTAAAATTGTACTTGAAACAACTGATTCTTACAATTCTGTTAAGATCAGAGGTGACCACAGAGAGATGAATGAGAGAGAAGATCTGTGTAAGCTACAGGAGAAATTGCAAAGATATATCAGAGTTAGTTTTTGAAGACAGAACTACAACAGGGGAGAATCAAAAATGTCTGCAGAAGTGGAAGAGAATGGCGTTGTGCTGCTGAGTCATGGCATAGGAAGCCAAATGCAGAAAAACAAAACAAAAGAAAAAATACTTATATCTGAAAAGGCTATGATAAAATGTAGATAATTCATGGAAGAGAATCTAAGAACTCTTTTGATTTGATGTTAGCAAACAAATACGGTGGGTTTGTGTGGTTCCAGAGGTTCACCTCTCCTTCAGGTTATTGCCTCAAGAAGAAAAGTCTAAACAAAAAAGGAAGTTTTTTCATTTTGGTAGCAATTTTTAAAAGGAATATCTTCAGGGATTTGGGATTTTCATGTTATGTTCCCATGTTATTTGACCTGTCTGATACAAATCAGTCACAATAACAGCAATTGAAGTGAAAGAACACAGAAGAGGACCTATTGGGTTCCACAGTAGTCTGTACTCTACAGCTTTTATTTATTTATGCTGTATTATGAGCTTATTAAGCAGTGATTGGGCAGGTGGCCTCCATGTCTTCCCTTTACTCGTATTCAGTGAAGGATTGTTTGGGATGTGGGTGGTTAGCTCAGTGATGATGATCGCAAAGGAATAGTGATTCTTTTGTTCTGGAGCCATTGTAATAAATTTTGTTCTGAGATACAGCTAGGCAAATGAAAATGGAGGACAAAAATGGGGAGAAAGAGGGGCATGCCAGAACTCCTGTTACTGTCCACCTAATTTTGCATTATTGGAGCACTGGAGTACAAAAATCCTTTTTTTTTTTTTTTTGTTTTTTGTTTTTTGTTTTTTTTAATGCACCTCTGTCAAAGTAGTTATAGGTGTAGCATACCATGCAAGACATGTCTTTTGTATGTGATATGAGAAGGATAACTGGATCAAATGAAACAAATAAAACATAAGTACTTTGAGTTAAGTATTGCTTTGTCTTTTGTTGTTTGGTCCTCTAATCTATTCTGAACCCTGGGGGATTCATCTCATCTTGCAGTGAGATAAATTGAGATATTTATACTTGTCTTTTTCCCATCTCTTCTCTCTCTTAATCAGTCTTGAACAATGCTTGTATTTAAGCAATTTGAAATGGATACTAATTGGAAAAGCTGGAAGCCTTAGCTAGAGTTTCTCAGGGGTTAACATTTTCTTTTTTAGCCTATGCTAAAAGGCAAATGAAATAGTTAATTCATTTCACTCTTTGTGACATATGCAACTAATCTATTCTGTCTTGCCAATGTGAGTTGTGCTGGAACACTGGGGGGAGTAGAAGAGAGGAGACCTAAGAAGAGGAGACCTATTTTAATGTCTGAAGACAGTGAAAGGGTTCATTTGTGTGTGTGGGGGGGTGTTTTCCTTATTTTTTCTTTCCTATTTTGAGTACGTAGCTGTTCCCATTAGTTTTAATAGGAAATGCTCATTTCTGAGGTGCAAGCTAGCAGCTTTCAGAATGCTCCTTTTGTGATTGGGCTTAAGGAACCACAAAATATGGCAGAGACCGGGGGGGGGCCGCGTTACTAAGGTGAAATACTAACCTGAATGGCAAATGGCAAAGAGGAACTGCACGTATTCTCCAGGTACACATGCACCAATGCATCAGTGGTCAGAATAGTGTGCTGTGTCTTGTGCTTTCTTGATCTGTTTTGAGGATAGAAATGGGCAGTGTGGGCTTATTTGCTGCCCGTCTCCTTATCATTACCTGTGCCAGGAAAGCAGAATTCCACAAGGCCCTTCTTTATCAGCATAAATAAGACCCAAATTTCTAGCATAAACAATTGTACAGGAAGAACAAATGCAAACAAAAATCCATTTCTCTCTCCTTTCTTTCCTTAAGAAAAGTGTATTTTTTTGTTTTTTTGTTTTTCGTTTTTATTTTATTATTTTATTTTTTACAATTTACAAAATTATCTGATTTAATAATGAGGTAAAGATTATTCTCCGGTGGTGTTCTATTTCACTTCTTCTTTTTCCAAATCTGTCCCTTATTGAAAGTTGTACCAGTGTTTATCACTTGCACTTTGCCTTTACTCCAGACTTCTATTCATACAGATAAATTTTGTTGACTCCCTTACTGCCCTCTCATCAGGCCACACCAACTTTCTGTGGAGTCACTTTACAGTTTAATTGAAAGATCAATTATTTTAATTGTCGAATATTGAAGGGGAAAATAGTAAAAGAGATATGACAAATTAAAGTATGATTTTTGGTAACACAGTTATGTTATATTTGTCTGTACCAAGACATGCTTACTGGTTGGTTTGTTGTAGGGCTATTTCAAAACCAGAGAGATTTAGCGGGGACAATGTAATCTACAAGCCACCAGGGGTAAGTCTAAACAAAGTATTTTATTCTGCTTATTCTCGTTATGTATGAATATGAACTAATGAGGACTATATTCAAACCATTCAGTATGTTACTGCATCTCAAATCCAAATTTTATTTCATCATTAAATATTGTGAGAAATAGTTTGGGTCATAGGAACTAGTGTTTCTGAGTTGGTGAAATGAAGATCTCAGTCTCATTTGTTTTCTATTAAGCGTACAAAACCTAAATCTGTCATTTTAAATTTCATTGTCCAGTAATTGTTTTTTTCCTAGAAACACAGTCAACTTATCAGGTATTTAGATATTTTGTGTTCTTTGAATGTCTCAAACTGTGAAATTCACTAGCTGGTACACCTTATTTTTCTCAAAGCAAGTGAGAATTACTAGGGCTCTTCTGACTGTCATTTGCCTGTCTTACATGGCTTAGCCTACCTGGGGCTAAGAGTTGTTCTCTTCATAAAAATATTTAGTAAAATTAACTGCATATTAACAAACTCTCATGGACATAGTTTTACTTGAAAAAATGCAGTACAAAAAAAAAATCTGCAAGATTTTTTAGGAATGTAATTATAATCTGAACATATGCTTCTCTTTCAAGTTTAATATATAAAAAGAGCTATTTACAAAAGAGAAAAAACCTAAGGGGAAACAGTTTCAAGCCTTCTTCTGTGAAGACAGAATTTGTTAGGTTACCTAGTTTATATTGGCATTTCCAAACTCAGATGTGTTTAATCATGTCCCTGCTTCACCTGGTGTTAACCAAGATTATAATTATATTAAAAGATGGCAGCACTGACTTCTGAGTTAAACTTTCTAGTAAACAAAAAAAAAGATTATTTATTCATATCTCTCTGAGAAAGCAAATGTGAAATACCAGTTTCAAGTCCTGTAGCACTTTGAAGGGTTTTTTTGGTGAGTCTTTGTAAGTATCAGCATGAAAGAGCTTAATATCTGCATGCAGTTTGTATCTTAATTTTTTTTTTTTTTTTTTTAAGGATGAAGGTACTGCTTCTATATCTGACAGAAGTCTAAATAACATTTATTCTAATCATTCCTACTTTAGAAGCAAAATACCTTTTCAGTTCTTCTTAAATTATCTTAGAAAGTGCAGTTGATTGTATAAGAGATCATTTTATTTGCCCCTTGTACTTTGGTAAGGTAGTTCATAGAAATGTTGCATGCACAACCACTGAATGTTGCTGTAAGACTAGCCTTCCATATTTGTGTAAATATTGTCACCTGTATGTCAGGTAGTCTTATTTGTTGGTAGCGTCATTTTTATTGTTTCTCAGCTAGCGTCTTCTTTCTTTTCAACAGGAAAATGCTCCAGATATGGTGTATTTAGGCTCTATAACAAATTTTGATTTGGTTTATGCATGGACACAAGATAAATGTGTACCTCTAGTTCGAGAAATTACATTTGAAAATGGGGAGGTAAGAATTTTTTTCTACCATTCTCCTTTTGGAGGTGGGGGTTCCTCCTCAAAACCAAAATGTCTCTTTCAAGGTGTTCAATCCATGGCAAAAAACTTTCTGCATGCTTTGCTTTTTACAGAAAATAGCTGTAATTCAGTATCTATTCATTGTATTGGAGCTTTTAGATTATACTAGAAGCAAATTCGTTGCAGTTTCATACCGTACCAGAGTAGAAGATTATAATCATGCATATAGCTCATATCAGAAGAATCTGAAGATTTGCAGAGCGTGTACACTTTGAAATGTAAGAATGAGAATATGTGCATGTGTGGAGGCACATATGGCTGTTGTTCTTTGGTACATTGTATTATTAATCTAAAATAAGCACATGATATTATTTAGGCAGAGGTTATGACTAAATGCTGATTTGTTTTAAAATCAATAGATAAATGTTGCTTAAGTGCTTTTTGCATATATTATGAGCTTGAAAAAATGTTTTTAGTCAGGGTAGAAAATATCCATGTCAAACATGTCTGTGACGGTTCAAAAGAAGAAAACAGTTGTGGACTATCATTCAGTCAGCTTTTTAAAATTTAATGTTAAGGTTAATAGTAGAAAAGTACTGATATATTAACCCACTTCCAATGTATTATCTAATAAATAAATTTATTGAATGGTGGTTGACCAGCTGTGCAGCTGGTCATTTCTGGGAATTCTAATAAAAATCATGTGATATTTCTTTAAGCACTGGTATGTTCTTGATCTTTTTAGTTTTGCATCTCCTTTCCCTAGGGTTTCTTCTTTTAGCTGTAATTCATAAGGTGGAATTTTGGGGGTTGCCTTTAAACATCATCTTTCTTTTCACTGCCCTTATTTTCTTTCAGTGTTTTTCTTTCTTCTTTTGTTACTTGTTCTTCTGTTTCATCCATTTCCAGCTCCAACTTATAAATTATTTGTAAAATTTCCAGCAGAAAATAAAACAATTAACAAGTTCACAGTAACTCAAAAGGAGTATTTGTAACTAGCCATATCATCTGTGAAAAACTGGCGAGGTTTGTAACAGATTACAGTATGTTGTTCACACGGGACTGGAAAACAAAGAACCAATCATATGGCAGAAGAATCAGTTGTTTGTTCTCAATTTACAAACCCCCTCCCCAAATATTTACACCTCCCCCAACTTAAAAGAAAAAAGAAAAAAAAAGAAAAGAAAAATTTTTAACATTTCGTCCTACATGTACAGCATCTAAAACACTGCTGTTCTAAGCACACAGAACACATTAGATTACGTAACAGAGGGAGAGATAGGATGGGATGAACAGAATAGGTTGAATACAACCATCTAGTCAACACTGCCAAGTTTTATTGGAAAGTTCTGTTAGTTAAACAATTTTTAATTCTTCATTTGCATCTCAATATGTAAAAGATGCCACATGTCAACATTTTTAGAACTGCGTGATAAATTTTCAGTGTACTTTTCCCATGGTGAAATTGGATTCTGAGCCTTAGAAGCCAAGGTTCATCATTGTCGGTTTGTATCACATTGCATCCTGATTTTTCTGGGTATTCTTGTAAGCTTCTATTCCTGTTTACTTAGGCAGATGTTTACAATCCCAGGTTGTTCCAAGTTGACATTTTGCCTAGCAACATTTGTTTAAAAATTTCAGTGTTGCCAGTAACCAAACAAATCTAAACATGCCAAAACGGAGATACTTCTGCCTGCTGAAATTGTATAGGATTTAAAAAGACTCTTAATGTACACTGCACAAAACTATAGAGTAAAAACATGAAGTGCTGTGATTGTTAAGCTGCATTTTTGATACTAGAATACTGTATAAATAAGATAAAGACAAAAATTTCTAACACAAACTGAATTCAATTTAAAATTGAAATTGGCCTCTGTAAACTACTTCCTTCCCCCCCCCCCCCATTTTCTTTCTTTGTTTTCATTATCTGGTAAGTATTGAGAACAGGCTAGCCAGGAAAATGCAAGATTTGAACAGAGTTCATCATTGTGACTTTAGACAACACATCGTTATTGAACTCTAAAATATGGTCTTCTGTTTGAAATGACTGTCCATCTTAGAGAGATTCTTTGTACTTAACGGGAAAAGGTTGTTGGGATCAGTAATACCTTTCAAAAGAAATCACTGTTTAACCTGTGCTAGCTCTGTTTTGTTTTCTTATATGCTTTGTGTAATCTTCTTGCAGTAAATCATGTGGTGCAAGTGTGGTGCTGAAGTGTAAACTTTTGAAAGGGTAAAAAGTTTCACAAAGGCGTATGGAAGAAACTTGGGAAGCTCTGATTCTGATAGAAAAATCTGTTGATGTTTTCATTGCCAAACAAGCCATATTTTGAGAGGAGCAGCAAAGCAAATGAAATTGCTATTGCATTTGCCATGTCCTGATCACTTAAGACCTGCTATAATAGTTGGAATAGAAAAGCAAACAAAGGAAGATATTTTACTGAAGCTAGCTATGGCCAAAACTACCAAGGCTTTGAAGCCACCTGTCCTGACAACGTGTTTGGAGATTAATTGATTTCACAATGTGACTTGCCACATACAAGGGTTAAATTCTACAGATATTGAAGCAAAGGTAGTCCTTTTAGCTGCTTTGCAAGCAAGAGTGGAGCTTTGAATACCCACACTCTGTTTGAGATTTCTTCCTCTGAAAACATATCTGCTAAAAGTGGCGAAGAAATGGAGCCATAAACATAACAGTATGAAACAGATTGTTTTTTTCCCATTGCCTAATAGGAGAGGAGGCTGAGACCCAGCCCAGCTCATCTGTATAAAAATGAGAATGAGCAAATGTGATTAGCAATTGCTTTAAGGATGGATTGAGACGTTTCAATTTAGTCAAGACCACTGAAATTATGAGTATGTTCTGAATCCGCCATTAAAAGATGAAGCTTTGTCTTAATTGAGCAGACTTGCTTGAAAGGAGAGTGACAGCCATCTCATGTACACGCTCTAACTGGCTGCTTACTGGTACGGAAAGCGTTTCTTCCAACTTACCACAAATTGAAGATATCTCAGGAAACTATTGTTTGGTGATCGAATGAATGAGTGCTGTCTTTCTCAAAAAGCATAGATTTTATTCTGATACAGAATAGTATCAAAGTAATAGCAGCACTTGTTTGTACACCAGTTATACAAATGAAGGTTGGCAAGGTCGTAGATAGTTGTTAAATGATTATTTCTCCAACTCTCATAGGTTGAGCTGATGTTCAAAATTGCCTAATAATCACTTTTGGAGCAAGGAAGTGCTTTGTCGTTTTTAAATAAAACAAAAATCCTGAATAAAATAGTCAAAGAGTTCCTACATTTATCTGTCCATAGGAGTGCATTCTATGAGGAAGTAAAGCTTGCCCATCCAACAAAGGTTTTCATTTGTTCATCAATTTTAATAATATACTAGCCTGTGAATCTAATAAGGGTACTATACAGATGACCAATCAAGAGACTCTTATTGGCAAAAGAGCAGTACTTGATTGCAAGGAATGTAGCTGTCATTAATTCTGCATTTTTTTTTTCTTTTTTTCTTTTTTTTAAGGATGGAGATATTTATAGATGCTCATTCTTTGTATTATGCTAGGAAAATACCAACTTACAACATGAACCAAGTTAGCACCAGGTCTACCGCTTACACTCAGCTTTTCTTAGCATTTAATACTGTGGTGTTCTGACCTCATTGCTATTTCCATCTCTGACTGAATCTATGAGGAGGTTGCGGTTTCTCAAAATTGAGCTATTTCTTTTGAACAAGTATTCAAATGCACATTCATCCTTTCCCAAAATGTTGATAAGAAATACTTTTAATTCTTTGAATTGCTGTATATGATTATCAGGGAAGAACACCTGCTGTGTGTCACCCAGGTATTTTAGATGAATGGTCAGCAGTTAGTCTTTAATCCTGTTCTTTCAGCTGTCTTTAAAGCAGAGATCTCAAAGAATATAAAAATTACTGAAATCACTTAGGTATCCTTTAGAAATGGAAGAAATGATTATTATTATTATTTWTTTTTTTTTGTGCAGGAACTGACAGAAGAAGGCCTTCCTTTTCTCATTCTTTTCCATATGAAAGATGACTTGGAGAGTTTAGAGAAATTCCAACAGGAGGTTGCACGACAGTTAATAAGTGAAAAGGGTTTGTAGTAACTCCTTACTATTTGATGTTTTCATTGATACAGGTTTTTTTCAGGCAAATTCAGTAAAGTGGATATAAGGGCCAAACAATTCTAGTTTTAAAGCTCTTGAGAGCGAAGGGCTTTTGACAATGAGGGCTGACTCCTCTGGAAATGATTAAAATAGAAACAAAATATATTAGTAAGTAAACATTTCAGAAATCCTTCTTATCTAAATGAGCTCATACAATTTGAGAGGTCATTAAACAAAACTTCAGTTTATATTGTGGGCAGAAACATTTGCAGAAAAGCTGTTACTTTGGTGGGCTTAACTATTTAAATAACTTTCAAATTTTGCATGTTGCAATATCTATGTAATATCTCTACCTTTATAATATTTATGAAAGTATTTAGGTTTTCAGGATAATAAAAAAAATCTTAACGTGAATTTTGTCTGTGCTCACAATTTAAGGTACAATAAACTTCCTCCATGCTGACTGTGATAAATTCAGGCACCCACTCCTCCATATTCAGAAGACTCCAGCAGACTGCCCCGTTATTGCCATTGATAGCTTTAGGCACATGTATGTCTTTCCTGACTTCAATGACCTGTCGTAAGTACTCCTTTTTTTTGTTTTTGTGCCCCCCCCCCCCACCCTTCCCAGTGCACTTTTTGTTGAGAAGAAGGAAGGAAAACACATGTGCTTATATTTTAAACAGTACTGTTTGTTACAGGGAGATGAATAAATTTGGGATAGGTAAGACTTACTACTTATGTATGGTTTGGTGTCAGAGCCTTAAGGCAACATAAATTGGTGTGAAGTCTTTAAGTGGAGTTGCATTGCTTTATACTAAAAGAGAATCTCACATTAAGTCTATACATGCTGCTATTCTTTTGATTCTTAAGTTTTGCTGTTTTCATAGCAGTTAGGTATTTGGAGCCTGACATGGTATTTTTAGTGGTGATCTAAAAATACCAACTTTAAAAGCTTTAGAATTTCGTATAGAATGTTTAACTGCTGTGTTATGCAATGAGTATTGTAAAATGTACTGTGTAAGAATCCCCAGACTGCTGGTTTGGTTTTTCCTGCTGTGCAGTTCTAACCTTCCTGCATTAGTCTGACACTGGAACGCTGGTAGAGAAATCCTTGTGGCATGTGTATCTGAAGTTTTCTGAGCCCAGTGTGGAATATGGCTGTGCATTATCTGTGAGTGCTTTTGGTGAGATACCACCAATAATTCCTCTTTACATCAGCCTGTCTCTGCTTATTGCACTGCCACAAAAGCAGTCAGAGGAAGTAGATCTTCATGGTTCATTTGAGGAGTGAAGAGCTGTGAACATTATCTTCAGGGACCATCAGCATGAAACAAACCTTCTGTCCTGTGTACAGGCTGTGTGTTAAGCTCTATTTTTCTCTCTCAAAGGAGATACCAGCCTATACACTGTATGTTAAATCCAGGTTAGAAGTCTAGACTTTGAGGCTTTAATTCTGCCCTGTTCATAGTTTTAAAAACTCAGGGTATTTTCTTATGGTTCGTTTGGATCAGAGCCAAGAATTCAAAGCCCAGACTGAACACTCAGTGTGAACATAACCCAGTGTCTCAGTTTGCCATTCCAGCAGGCATTTTTCTATCTGAAGTGTTTACATCTGGCAGGAGGGTTCACACCCAACTTTTCCCTGTAATTCTCCACAGGCTTAATTTTAAAGTGTGGTCTGTCAGTGTTAGATCTGTAGTGGTGTTTCTGAACATCTAAAACTATGCATTTTGAAATTTGGAAAGTGACTATTTTTTCCTCCTTTGTATTTCTTGGAAAGAAGGTTATGTTTACTGCACATATTAGTGGGATTTTTTGCAATTTGAAAGTAGTCTTTTTACTGTCACTTTTGAAACAGTCCTAAAAATAAATTAATACCTCTTATAGGTGTAATAGAGGTTTTTGGTTTAGACTTTCATACTATGTTTTTTACGCCCATTATTCTGTTTCTGTGATACACTATCAAGAAATAGCAGCTACTTGCTTGATTGTACACCAGTTGTTACTACAAATGAAAGATGAGGGAGATGTAAGGATTGTAGACAGTTGTTTAATGGTAAATAGTTGTTCAGCCTGGCTCCAGGAGACTGAGATGATATTTAGAAGTACCTAACTGATTGGGAACAGAGGTGCTTTTTGCTCATGCGGTGCTATTCTTTGTTTGTTTGTTGTGTTTGAGGGTTTGGGGGGGTTCTTTATAAATAGATAAAATCTAATAATTATGAGAGTTTTGTACCCCTCTGAGAATTTCTGCCATTTAACTATATTTTCCAGACCCTTTGTTTCCAAACTGGTCCCAGACATTCCCATCCTGAAATCTCACTGCCATCACCAACCAATAGGGTTTGGACACTATACTTTCAGAACTGGCCTGTTAAGATTTCCTCAACTTTAATGTTGCTGTTTTCTTTAGGGAGTGTTCTGTTTGGAGAATAGCCACTTCAAAGACAAATTAGACCACCACCCTATATTTGTCTTTAAATTTTGGCCATCCAGCCCTATTTAGTCTGCTGTTGCCAGGTTGAAAATGTAATACTGATGAGATACAGTTATGGACATTAGTGATACCCTCTGTTTCTGTATTATACTACTTTTTATCTGTAAGTTTTATAATGATCTGTAGTACTGTTGTTTACAGCCTCACTGTGTACCTTTTCCCTTAATTTGATAATTGGCCTAATAAAAGACTCCTTACAAAACCTGTCTCCTTATTCATAAATTATTTTTTGATTATATGCATGGTGCTCACATTAGTTTTTGATCTCATCTTTAATAGTTATTAGATCAACTCTTCATTTTAAGCTTTATAGTTTATTTGACATTTCCCAGATAAAATTGGATGCTGCAGTTTAGCACATTTGCTGTGGATGACAGTAGATGATCTCAGATTAGATTTAAATTGATATCCTCTTAGCATTTATCTCTAGTGTATATGCAGCTACTCAGGCACTAGAGAACCTTTCAAAGATGTTTTGTCAATACTGCTACCCGACTGTCATTTGTATTTGTAAACTGTGCATTTGGAACCTGCTGTTCTCTCTTACATTATGGTTAGTGGGGAGCTGAAGTGAGTATACAATGAAGTTATTGGCTAGCATAGCTCTGTGTGAGTTATTGAAATGATGAAATACTTGCTGTGTTCTCAGGAGACAGTGGAAAGGAAAAGAAGTTGGTAGGATACATTAATCAACCTTCTGTCCATTTGCCTTTCTGTCCTATATTAATCGCTTAAAAGTGGACATAGTATGTCTGATGAACAGGTGTTGGCTACTCTAAACAGTATTTTATATCTTCTGAGTTTTTTGGGCTTAATTTGTCACTTGTGGGTGTTCTTGTTTGGTTTGTTCCAGAGTTCCAGGTAAACTGAAGCAATTTGTATTAGACTTGCATTCTGGAAAACTGCATAGAGAGTTTCATCATGGCCCTGATCCAACTGATGTAGCACCTGGTCAGGTAAGGTTACAACAGATAAACTTAATTTGGCTGTTTAATAAGGAAACATACACTACTTTCTTTATGAAAGTAGTATTTTTTTAAAACATGTATGTTTTTATATATTTTTATATATAAATATATATGTATGTATGTTTATATATATATATTTATATATAAATATATATGTATGTATGTTTATATATATATATATATATATAAAAGAAACATCAGTTTCCTGAAAGAGAAATCTGTTTATAGAAACATAATGTTGCTACTTCTGCTTGGCTCCTTCTTTTAAAAAATTCTTTGGTTGAAGGCAGGGAGAGCATTAGGGAAAGAACAATTTGTTTGCCTTGTGTAAAGGAAGAGTGTAAAAATATCTGTTTTCTCCACTGAGACAGAAGCTCTTGGGCTCAAGTGAGAAAAACGGTTATATGTTCATCATAGATGCACTATGTTTTTTCTCTCTCCCCCCAACCCCCCACTGTGAGAGGGTGCTCCAGGGGGAAACATGAATTGATTGAATGTTTTACTTATTTAGTTATAGTCACCAATCCAAACAGGAGATAGATTATTAGAGCATCAACAAAAGATTGATAAGCAGTAATAGGGCTTGCTACTTTTATTAATGTGGCTAATAAGCAGCATTAATAGCAGTGGCATAGGCTGCATCTGTCAGTTTAGATTCCTCCCTTTTCTGCTCCAGGGTTGTTATACTCCATATTTCCACGTATGGAAGTCAGTCGCTACTGGGGTCTCTTAAGGAGCATAACAACTAGATCCCTCTCCAGACAAAACTTGGGAGCAGTTCAGTGCTTAATTTAATCCAATAGGCAGAAAAGAGAAGACCTCACTACTCCCCATTCTCTTTGCCCAGCCCAGTCTTCCAGCTTAGCCTTCTATCTTCATGATGTACTCCTTGGCTCATACTCTTCACAGAATCACAGAATGGTTGAGGTTGGAAGGGACCTCTGGAGATTATCTAGTCCAACCCCCCTGCTCAAGCAGGGCCATCTAGAGCAAGTTGCATAGGATCACATCCAGGCAGGTTTTTAGTATCTCCAGAGAAGGAGATTCCACAGCCTCTCTGGCAACCTGTTCCAGTGCTCTGTCACCCTCTTGGCATCATGTTGTAAAACTGCAAAATGACAGACTGTCAGGCAGTCGTCTTGTTTCTTTAGAGGGGATCTGAGGTAATACCTTTTTAAAAAAAATTAAAATATTTTTTTTTCAATGGTTGCATTGTCTAGGACTCAAAAGGCCATGTTGGTCCCAGAGGAGACCCTGTGCCCTTGTATTAGGGTGCCTTGGACTAGCTCAGAACCTATGGGTCAGGGACAGGGAAGATTTATGGCTACAGGTTCATTTCCCTGGTTATGTATGGGATGTGGAAAGGATGGCTCTGTGCTTAATGGTATGAGTGTAGTCTCCTGTGGCCCTGCTCAAAGTTTAAAAATAAATAAATAAAAATTAAAAGCATGAAAGCCCTGGAGGACCAGGGCAGTAATATGTAATGCAAAAAGTGGATACTAAAGAGGTCTCTGAACAAGTGGCCACAAAGGCTGGTGGATTACTGAGCTGGGGATTGTTCCAAGTGCCCCACAGTGTGGATGTGGCCTCACGGTAGCTGTGTGGTTGTAAGTGACTGGCCCAGAGAAGATGAGTAGACAAGATCAGTGTCATTCCAGACACTGGAATATGCCCAGCTCCTTACTGTTCTAACATTGTTCACATAAACTCTTAACTGGCTTCAGGTTTTCTCAGAGGAAATGACATTCAGGCTGGTGTGCAGTGCTGATGTCTGCATCAAGTAGAACCTTGCAGGAAGGGTTCAGTATTCAGTATTCAGCAGTCGCTGGAGAGGAGGCAGATAGTCAGGCTGGTTGTATTATGGAACAGGAGAGAGAGAGATTGCCTTGGGCAGTGAGAATAACTGCATTTGAATGTTGTGGTGAGTGGCTGTGAAAACATGTCTTAGTATTGTCCCAGCAGTAATTCACTTCACTGGTAACCCTCTGTGTTCCTTAGGAATTTATTGAGCAACTTCAATTCAGGTCAACAGGATGAGACACAGAAAATAGGGCTGAGTAATGCTGGAGACTGAGGCAAAGGCTAGTCAGTAGCTCTGAGCTGGATGGGAGTGTCTGAGAAAGAAATATTCTGAGACAATTGCTTTGAGAAAGGTTGGCCAAGGAGCAGATTGCCTATCAGTTGTCTGGATTCTGCTGCATATTTGGGCAGAGTCTGGTTGCCCAGAGTTGTAAACTTGCTCCTGTCTCCATTCTGCCTTGAAAAATGCATAAAAATTCTAGTTACCTAGGTATGCTTACTGTCTCATCTTTACATGGCATCCTGCCATCTTGTGGAAGATGTGTATGCCTGTGTTATGGATATACTAGGCTTAAAATTATACTGGAAGCTGCTGTCTTAGGTCATGGATGTCTCTTTGAGTTGTATGTATTTTTTTTATTATTATTTCCATAGGAAAATAATTTTAAAATATTAAGTGTGTCAGCAATGGGATTTTTGCCCTGGTACCTCAAAAACAAATATTCAAAGCAGAATTCCTTCACAGCAAGTGGTAGACAGACTTGAACAGATCTCCTGCAGTGGGGTACATTTGAAATACTTTAAGTCATTTTAGTCACTTGCACAGAAACTTGTGTGATGGCAGTTTTCTTTATGAGATGTGCTAATGAAAGGAATGTCCTTAACTGAAGATGCTTAGTTAATGTATGTGTGGATGTATATTCCATCTGTCTAGGAGTTAATGCGCCTTCCAAAAAAGTGCTAAATTTGTGGGAATGCTGGACATTTGTGCAGTCTCATAATTAATGTTAAAAGTTGTATTAATCAAGGCAATTGATTATTAAAATGAGTCTAATCAATGATTTTACTGTTTGTTCTGTTTTTCAGCCAGTTCAGGATTTAGCAAGCAGCCCACCAGAGAGTTCATTCCAGAAACTAGCACCCAGTGAACATAGGTACACCTTATTGAGGGAAAAAGATGAACTTTAAAAACTTGAAATAATCTTGCAAGTCTTTCAGAGAGCAGCATTGACTTCTGTGTGGTGGAAATAGTAAACCTATATTTTCATAATTCTATGTGTATTTTTATTTTGAATAAACTGAAAAATAATTCTTTTTTCTTCCCAGGCTTGTAAATACATTTGTTTGGTGGGTCATTCTGTACAGCATCTTTCACACAGTACGTTCCTCATGCTATAGTAAAATATCAGAGACCCATCCAGACTCTTGATCTAACTCTGTAAAACTTTTATAACTCAAATGAAGGTATCCTTGCCAGAGACATGCTGTTAACTTGCACTATCCCATTAAATAGGACTTTTGGGTTGTTTTCTGTGTAATCTTGGTAGTATGTGCTTTTTTCTTCCTCTTCATGTGAACAGTTATCTTGGTAATCTATTTCTTTGTCACATTTTTCTCCAACTTAAGAGGGTCTATTCTGGATACTTGGGAGGGGAATAAATTGAAGTTTTACAGAATCTCGTGTGGTGCTTTACTCGATGTAAATTTCTAAGCTATTACAAGGGAGGGAAGAAAGTCTTAATGATGCAGCTGTATCTTCAATGATAGTGTTGTATTGACCTGCACTGATTTCCTTGAGCTATTAAKATTATTATACAGACAGTTGTGTTAAAAGACCGTGAATGTTACCCTTCAAAGTAGGGGAGTATTAGAGGCAGACTGCCAACTTAGTTTTGTCAGTCTTAAGTTGATCTCTGTATTTAAGTGTTGTGATGGTCATCTTCCTTTGGGGCCCTTGCCTTACTGGCAGACATTTACTTACCAACCATTCCAGATTTTTGCATTACCCTTGTAACTGTTGTAGTGTGGCTTACGTCATATTTATTGTGTGTTCTTTGAATTCTGCTCTGAAGAAGGCATTACTACTTTCCTTGTTTTTCTGTTGTGCTTAATACCAGAATAAGCATTCTCAAAGAATCTTTAAGCTGCTTGAGAACACTGCTGAGACATGCTGAGATGAATACATGCATATTTTTCCATCTTACAGTTTCTTTTAATGTTGTATGCATTGTTGGAGACTAATAACTAGTTTTGGATTTGTACAGTACTCAATTACAAGTGTCTAGGTCCATCACTTGGCCATTGCAAAATTTTGTTTACGAGTGTAATTTTTGGTCTGTTTTGTGATTTTCCATTTTGGAGCTCACATTAGGTGCTTAAAAGTCAGATCTTCTTTCTGTCCCCTTCTCCATCTCATGCCAAATCAGGTGTTTGGGCAGCTAACCATATCCCTTCTCAATTTGAATCCAAAGATGTGAACTGGGTACAGTTTTGAGGCTGCCACTTGGTATCTCTGTAGGTGCTACAGACTTTTTTTGAGTTGTTCAGGCACCTGAAATTTTAGTCAATTTCTGCATGTGCCCAGAAGTACTGATCTCAGTCCTTTGAGGTTCCTCATTTTGGGATCCTTATTTATGAGTGCTGCTTTTTGGAAGGTGTCCAAACTTGTCCTTCTGGAGAGAGAACCTACCTCATTATACAGCCAACAGTCCAGTGGCTGGTGCTTTCATCTGGAAAGTGAGAGAGATGTGCCTCCCCATTGCTTATTCTAAGTATGATTTTTCTCAGTAAGGACTTGTTCCCAGAGCTTTGGCATCCCAGCACTAGGTAGACAATTAGACATGGTAAGTATATGATAGTTATGCACTCAAGTCATTTCATGTTGTGTATTCACTGGAATCGGACCTGATTCTGCTGGGTTCTTGGTGACCATTGACCTGGATGTCCTGACTTTTAAGTGGTTTTCTGTTTGCAAGTAGAATGTTGAACAGCTGAAGCCTAATTACGCCTGATGCGGTTTTGAGTATCACTTGAATTTCTGAAGTATCTGATGACACACAGAATTTGCATGGAGAGAGCAAGTGCATCATGCTGGCCAAAATGCAAGATGTGTTTCACATTCAGCACTTGAACTCTGGTCTTTTACATTGGTGGTCTTAACCATTGGGTGCTCAGCTAGCAACTACCTTGAAAGCTTCTCGGGGCTTTCATGGGAAGTTGTTAAGCCATTAATTTTGTCCCAGTATAGAACAAAAATGTTCCAAACCCTCATTCTAATTCAAGATAAGTCAATTTTTGAGCTAGCACGTTTGAGTTACCAGACGTGTGCGACATTTTAGGAACTTGTGTTAATTTCAGTCAATGTAAATATTTCAGTAGCTGAAGCATGTGTTTGGTAACTGAATATAGGATTCTTAAATTTTAGTAATAAAATAATTTTAATAATATAAAAATTGAGAGGCATTAATTTTTTTTTAGATGTTGAAAAGAAATAAAAAATGACATTCTAAATAAACACTACAAACCATCTGATAGGGAAAAGCTTTTATTTGGTCTGAAAGAATTATGTATATCTTGTATATATTCTGACACCCCTAGCAATTTAAATGCTAGTTTGGTTATTCAGTTGCCCATGTTTCCTCCATATGTAAATAACCCATCCATTTAAAAAACATAGTTTAAATAAAAGCATCCCAATTTTAGTGTGTACACAATGTTTTGAAATTGCTTCCTTAAAGATGTAAGGAGGAAGAACAGTTCTTGTGCTAGACATTTCATAAAACAAGCACATACTAAGCTCATTTTGTCTAATTTGTGACAGTAATTCCATTCTATGAGCATAGATTGTCCTGGCTTTAGTCCAGCTTGGGGGAGAGGGTGGAGTCTGTAATGTCTCTGACGTGGCTGCTGTCATTCAAATGCACAAAGGTTAGAAGCATACAGTAGGAAAGTAGACATAACCTTTTAAAATCAAAGAATCAATCACAGTTTACAAAGAACATATTTTTTTTTCAGTTTCATTCCTTTGTTCAATAATTTCTAAATTTAAAGGAAGAACAACCTTAGTATGAAGTTGTTACAAGCTCATTAAATGTGTTTACAGCCAGAGTAGATTCATTTGAAGTATTTTTTGCATGACATGAGCAAATGAGCTGAATAACTCAAGTCATGTTTTCCACTTCAGCTGATTTTACAGATGTAGGCACTGTGGCTTTAACACTTGCAGTTTTGACAATGTTAGTGATTACTTGTGAAAACTATTCTTGCCCACATTGCTTCCCTGAGCCTCAGCCCTACATAAAATAGACAAGATGTTCTGACTGATAGCAATTTTGATCATATTTTTATTTTAAAAATCCTTAGCAAGAACTGTTCAGAAAGATGCTGTAACAAGCAGCATTTGCAGTGTATCCAGGCACAAAAGCCTATCATCTGCCATTAGCAGACAGTTATTTCCAGTGATGATGTCAAAGTGTTGTTTAGAAAAGATCTCCTGTTGTTACAGTATGCTTCCTAATACAGTGTTCCCTGCTACAGAGTCTTATGCCTGCTAGGGAGTCCTATCACTGAACACTGACTGATGGTTCACCCAAATACAACCGAACTCAAGTATTATCTTGCAGGGCTCAGAAGAATTGATGATTTAAAGAACTGATGATTTCTTCCCTTTTCCCCAATAGTAGCAGCAATAGTACGGGAACTTTTTTGGAAGGATGGAGGTAGGACCTCCTTGTGGTGCATAGTAAGATTATGTGAAAATGAGAACTTGTTAATACTCCTGTATCCAAACAGGGAAGCTGCAGAAGTAAATGCATTCTTAAACAGCAAAGTAAGGATATAAGAAGTGAGGGCAACATCTAGCAGTGCACACTGCTTAAGTAGGCTGTGGTTTCTGGCTCAGAATTCCAGAGTTTGGCACTTAATCCTGTACAGCAGTTCTCAGGACAAGGCTTGGAGCTGTGAACAGTCATGGAAAATGACACTTCTCCAGGAGCAAGCCTGCAGGCTTTGTACCTTAGGCTATTTAACTCTTAACTACACTTTGAACAAGATGGGTGTTTGCAATTAAAACAACAAAAAATTGTAGCACCTGAAAAAGGGTAAAGCTGATGCTGATCTCAGCTGGCTGATGCAGACAGGTGCTGGATATACATAAGGGTTCCCCTCTCCCCCCTCTCCATGTTCTAACCTTACCTATGACAGCAGATGCTTTCCTGTACAGTTATTGAACAGGTGTAGTCATTCATACACTGGGCTATATACAGGAGGAGGTTGGGAATACTGAAAAATGAAAGTAAATCTTAAGGTACTACAAAGATGGATGGGACTTTATGCTCTCATCGTTGGAATACTGCAGTAAACGCTCCAACTTATGGGTGCCTTTCCTGAGGAGAGCAGTACAGTTTTCCAAATGCCTTTCTTAGTGTCTGCAAGACATTTTGTGCAAATTGGGCATGAAGCACCTGTCATCCATCATTACTGCTGTGAGTATGGCTCACCTAAGAATTTTGTAATTAAAAGTCACCCATATAGTTCTCCAAGTTATAGGACTGATGTTACCTATCATATCTAAAAAGAAAAAGCCCCGTAAGTTCTGACATTACCATTTCACACACCCCTGAACATGAGTACTGTTGTCAAAATTAACACAACTCAGCCTTGTATTGAAGCATAAGGTTGCAAGTCTGTCATCACCATGACTACTATTCTTTTGTTCCTAGTCATAATGAAATTATACTTCAGCTGGATTTTTTGGCAGTTTGGCGAGAAAGCTCTGGACAGCTGGAAGAGAACTGCTCAATCATTTTCTGTTTTCTTCTTTGTATCAATTTTCCACCTGTGAAACCTAAAATCCCACCACCAAGTGCAGCTGCAATTCCTGCCACTTTGAAGCCTGCAAGGAGACCAACAGGACCCCCTACCACTCCACCAATGACTGCACCTGCCACAGGCAGAGCTGCCAGCTTGTATTTTGCAGCCTGTAAAGAGGGGAGGGGAAAAAAAGGGGTTAGAACACTTGCCTGTGGTGATGTGCATTTTCCCCTCATTGCTCTTGGCAAAGACTTGAATGCTCAGTGATAAATAAACCTTACAAGTTAGCATTAAAAAAAAGAAGACCTACTATTCCACAGGTATGACAGAATGTGCCACAAACACTTCAAAATTGAGCTAGCTCATGTATGYAGTTGGAAAAAACAGGTCATTTTACATATTACTGGCTGATTATGTATACCATCTATTACCTGGTCTCCATCATTAGATCAAGTGAGAAATTGAGAAAATGCTCAGACTTTTCAATAACATATCTCAGTCTAGGTTTGTGGCTTATTACCAACTATCACTGACATATATGTAGCATAGGATCAAAATTACATGTCATCATCAGCTTGACACTTCATGCTCATTTGAGTCTTGTGAACCAATCACTGAATACTCTCTCTTTGCAGATACTCTATTCAAAGTAGCATCAGGACAGGATGTAATGAGACTTTAGGCAAATTTTTCTTTTATATATATATATATATTTTATATATATATATATATATATAAATGTATTTTCTAGTAGCCTGGATGTGATTGAAAATTACAAGAGAGAGTGATTTTTTTTTCCCCCCCGCTACCTATGTGTCATTTCTTCCTTATTTTCTTAATTGCTGGCTCCCTCAGCATTAAAGATGGCAGATCAATTGGGTTAATACAGAGGATTGCTGGGAGGCAGAGTACCATTGATTCACCAGCAGGAGCAGATCCCTACCTTCCCTAAGTTTTTGGTTCCCTCTTCAACATTCACAGCAGCACTGTTGACATGGGCTTCAATCCTGTCAATCTTCTCCTGCTGAGACTAGATGCAAAGGAATTATGAGTGAGGTAACCTGCTGGGAAGCAGCAGTGAGCCAATACACACCATTTTAAGTCCTGTAATCAGGGCCCCACAGCCACTTTCATCTGCTATGCACTGTAGCCATGCAGGCTTAATGGTGGTTTGTTAATAGTTATCTGATAAACCGTGCTGAAACTACAAACTTACCTGCAAAAAAAGCCCCACTATTAAATAATGACACGGTGTGGATATTACACACAATGTGTTGCTACACTTAGAGAAAAGCAACCCTAAACATATGATTTCTAAATCTCTTCTGTGGATAGATGAACTTGTGTTCCAAAGGGAAAAATAATCTGAGCTAGCACATTTGTTTCCTGCTGTTTCATGTTCAAAAAAAATCTATAAAGAGCCTTTATAAGATCAGTACCAACTACAACATACAAAGCTGCACTGAGAAATCTGAATAGATACATTTAATTATGACATTATAAACCTCTGACTTAACTTTACAGATAAAATGCTGACAGTACTGAAACTACACTTGCTATCACTCCATGTTTTACTGTTGCAGGATGTATACAAAAATGTTCCGCACATTCTCAAAATGCAGCCATATTCCTCTGCAATCTCCCTCAGATAACTCTCTCACTGGAACAGATGATGATACAGGTTTTTGTGTTGTGTCTGTTTTTAATTTAATCTCAGCAGTACCCAGGCTGTTTTACATCACAAACTTATGAGATGGCCAATGTTCAGCTTAAAATAACAAGCATTCTGAACTTTCTCCTCTTTCTTATTCAGAAACTGATGAATCCAGTTATGGTATCTTCATTTCCTATCCATTCTTCATTGTTAAACACTCTAGATACTCACTATTGTATCTAATGCTGGTTATGTGTAAAATCCAGAAAGGTCTGTGAACAGAAACTCCTCCCTCCTAGCTTCAGCTGCTAACATTCAGGCTACTGAGTAAAACTTTTTGTAGTTCTTTTCTGGCCTAATGAATCTTGGTCATTTTTGCATGTTTGAATCAGCACAGATTCACCACAAAGGCTAAAAGCTGCATCTATTCCAGCTAACCTAAGATAACAGAGATTAAATAACTCTCCTAAGTGATGAGAATGGTGGGTTTAAATCTCCTACAATATAGGAAGAAAGTAAACCTTCAGACTTAAGTGCGGATGAGGAAGCTGCGCAACCTCTTTTGGCAGTCACATTTAATAAGAACAAAGAAAGAGCAAGACAAAAAGAGGGAACTTTCCTAGCATCCCTGGATGAGAGAGACAAAAAGCACCTGAGAAAAGCACCTGAGAAACCTGTGCAGGGAAGTTTATCATCACTGTCACAGTTAGTTAGGAATTGTAAGACTGAATGGGTCTGGGTAGAGGTCTGGTCAGCAGTCCAGGGGCTGCTGCCAAGGTTCAGCATGCAACAAAGGAGGCACCACAAAGGGCACTGGCTAGCACACTGGCAGTTTCTCTGGTGACAAGAACATGAAACAACTACCAGCACTAGCATTGAAATAGATTATGTCTCCTCAGACAATTACCTTGACAGAGCCTGAATCAATAGGACTGCTACCAAGGTACTTGTAGTAGGGAGTCACTGATGTAGAGAAGGAAGAGCATTAGTATTTGGGTTTTCTTCTTGCCAGAGTAGGCAGTGGAATGCCTGACACTAATGCTTTTGCATATTTCTCATTGTTACTACTTGAAAACTAAAAGAGAACCTTTCAACTTACTGTTAGGCAATTTGACATAAACATTTTGTGCATCACCTATGACTTAGGAAAGTAATCAATGTACAAGCTTTGAAACTATAAGTGTATTTACCATAGGCCCAAAATAGCAAAGATAGCACCTTTGTCCTGGTATTTCAGCTCATTGTGGGGAAACTGCTCTCCCTCCCTTCAGTCACTGGCATTTTCCTGATGCTCCTAACAGTGACTAAGATGATGTAATCTCAATTTGTTTAATACTGGACTGCATCAATTCAATTAATGTTATTCCGCTATTGTATCACTGCTATCAAGTGATACTAGTGCAATATGAGTTCAGATTAGGGACAGAACTCTTGCTCGTCTCTTTATTCCTCAACCTGGAGTTACCACTAAGCCTATTTTTGTGCAAGTCTCCAGCTAAGATGGAGTGTAGAATTAATACTTACACTGACTAACAGAGAAAATTCAGTCACCAACTGGTTAAGCTGAATCAAGTCCTACAAATAAAAAACAAATGTTATTTCTTAATAGTTGTTAAAAAGAAGAGCACCAAAATGGCAGAAAGGGAATTCTGACATACCTCCTCTAAATTTTCCCATGACTCAGCTGCATTTTCATCCTGAGGTATTTCAGGAAGGGGGGAATACATCTGGATTAAACTTTGGGAGCCATCCTTCCCTTCAGTGTTACATAAAGTTTCTGAATGAAAAACATGATGTTTATAAGTAAATGTCAGAATGCAGGTGACATATGCTAGTTTTCTTGCTCTTAATGTTTCTTAAGGCTATATTCATAGTTGACGTAATTCAAGCCAAGCAACAGTTCTGAAAGCTATTACATAGGAAAAAGTTCTCCTCACAACACCACACAGCTTTTTAAAGTCAATTATTTCCAAAGAAATTTATTCATTTCTAACACGCCTTCACAATCAGTTCTGAAAATAAGATTAAATTATACTGTTGAATTAAGGGTCAGTTAATTAATTTTGTATCAACTGAGCTTTAAAATTTTGCAGAAGAAAACAGAGCTTGGGACAAAAGCTTTTCATTTACATATCCAAAACTGAATAGGCAATTATTCATTTTATGACTATTATGCTAACAGTTTGATTTTCAGTCATTTAGGACAAAAAGAAGCTGGAAAAAAAGGGTTTCAAAGTAAAAGCAATGAATACCTGGTAACATGCCCCCAACATTAAATGCTGTGTCCAATTGGGTAACAGTACTGTGAGGATGGCAAACATTTAAAACTCAACAGTGCAAAGGAGAGATTCTCAAGCACCTTCCTTTCTAAATCATATGGAGAAGACAGGAGGACAAGGGGCTACAGAAAAAAACGGGGAATGAGAGGCAGCTAGGCAAGATGGTGGGAAGCAGATATGATGAACAGATGATATGCACATACCTCCTCCAGTCCAAGAGCTCACCCTTGAACCATTATGGATATAACAGACAAGTATTTAATTATGGACAAGTAATTAAGTGGTAATTAAGAAGTAATAACAAACAAGTCTGGCTTGTCAAAGTAAGGATTAAGGAAAAGCCTGAGAGTATGAGAAGCAGGCCAGAGAACATATGTATGTAAATACAGTGTAAAGATCATGTTAATTTAGACCATTTCAGTTTCTCAAGGAAAACAGCTACTTTAGTAGAACACTGATGTTTACTTCCTCAGGAGAGCAGTTGCAGGAGAAAGCTTAATATAGGGACGACTGTTTAGATATGTCTAATAATATTAAAGTGTAAATATCACATTAAAATCTTCCTTAGGAACAATGAATATGCCAAGGTATTATAACAATATTATATAAATGTCACTACAACAGATACAAACCATGCAAAATACAGAAAAATAATCATACTCAATAAAAATTCAATAATAGGGTATGCTTGTTCATGAAATTAATTTAAGATAAAATAAAAAAGATAAATTTTAATAATATTTGGCCATTTTTCAATATTTTTATTCAGCATCTCAAAAACAAGTAAGGACCAAATCTTACTATTCTAGGCTCAACAGCAGAAGTCTCTTTACTGTCAGCAAAGCCAATATTCAGCCATAATTAGCAGCAGCAGAGTAACAAGGATGCATTAAGTGATTTTAAGTTTTATTTTGGGGTTGTTGAATTTTCTAATTGTTTCTGCCCACCTTTCCCTAAGAATCCAGGCACTGACAGCACTTCAACTGCTACAATCATCTTCTGTTCTTTCAGAACCCATTTTTGATCTATAAGATTAATTAATGATGTTATATATTCAATTCCAAAATATTCCTCTCCCCCTTTCTGCATAATTAATCATATATCCCAATGTAACCATATATTCAAATCATAAAAAGCTCACTAAGCAAAACTGGCCCCTTACAAATCATGTTCCCTATTCTGGCCTCTCCTTAACAATCTGTGCAGACCTACTGTGGAGAAGCGCACACCCTGAAAGACATAAATGATACTGAAGGCTTTGCATGACCTCTACGCATTCAAGAGAACTTAAAATTGTACGTAGGTTTACACTGTTATCATTCTCAGATAAATAAAAACTAGTGAAATTTTTTAAGAAAATTCTTCACTTCAAAAACGTAAGGTAAAGAATAAGAAGGATGAAGAAGGTTAAGTACCATTGGGCTGAAAATATGAGTACAAAATTTATATTCAGAAGTTCATGTTTTATCAAGTCTAACCATCTGTAATAGAACTGAGAATGGAAGTGGCTCCAGCAGTTCACCTACAGCATCTCCACAGAAATGCAGTAATACAAAACACCTCTACAGACTTTACACAGCAGCTTCACACCTCATTGCACTTGAGATAAAAATCTAATGCTCTGGAAGATTCAATATACTGGTTAAAAGATTTTAGTAATTTTAAGAGAGGAGTCTCACCTTTTGTTAATATTTGTTTAAAATGCAATTAAATTCTATTTCTATTGGACTTGAACTGAGGCTGGTGAAGGGGAAAGGGACTACATCACTTCACCGTCATGCTTCCTAAATGAGCAATTTGAATTTGTAAACTCCTTCCTTCTCTACTAGATGGGAAGCAACTTTCCACAAAGAACAGGCACACTGAACTTCCTTTGATTAGGATCAGCAGCCAAGATTTACTTTCAGGTCTGCAGCCTGCAAGCACAAAAGAATAGGCAATATATTGCATCTGTGTTAGTAATTCAATAGAGCTGCTTTCACAGTCAGGCAAACTTAAAAAATATATATCCTGTATAATTATAATAGTTGTCTGCCTGCCTGTATGTTTCACTTTATATGGAGTGAATTATTTCTGTATTCTTGAGCTGACTTGTAGGAGCATGTCATTCCAGTAATAATTTTCTATTCTCATCCCAATCATTCTGATCAATTTCTTGCCTTTTTACATTGCAGTTATGCTCTATTTTCTCTGCACTTTAAAGGTATTACAGATTTAAAAATTAGTCCTGTTCTTTGAAATTAAACTGTAGTTCCCCTTTACAACCTATATAACTGTTAGAAAAGCAGTTAGACAAGACAAAGCCTTTCCAATAAAATACCAGAATGTATTGAGGACAACTGGAGCAAGTTACTAAAAGAACAAATATTTTAAATTTTATTCTGGTCATAACAGAGAAGAGCTCACAATGAGTTTAAAAGAAACAGGTAATATGGATGAAGGGAATCACCATATACCAGAGTCCACTATTCTAAGGAAAGACTCACACCAGAAGACCAAAGACAATGAGCTCTCCCAAAAAGAGATATCAACAAATTCAGCAAATAGATTAGCAGGAGCTGCAGGGAAGAAGTTCCTGAAGAGTAAAGGAATGCAGAAGAGCTGGCAGACACTAATAAAATAGACTATACTGAAGATGACAGCAAATTGTCCTGATGCAGAGGAAAAGGTGTAGAAACAGGAAACCAGTATGGCTTCAGCAAGAGCTCTTTAATGCACCACAAATCAAAAATTTGACACTCAGTTAAGATGAGTACAAAGGAATAATATATGCATGGAAGGTTAATATCAGAAAGACTAAGATGCAAATAAATTACAACTACCAAGGGGCATAAATGGTAGCAAGGTTTCTATGAATACCACTGAATTTAGAGGAAGACAAAGAAAGTATAAGTCCATTACCAGGTAAAGAAAGAAAATAATGGATGACCCAGAGAAAGATGGAATACTGAATGCCTATTTTACTTCAGTCTTAATTAAAAAAGGTAGCTGTGATCAAATACTTGATGCAATTAATTCTAACAAGAAGAAAAAAGCATAGGCTCAAACGTAAAGAGAACAGGTTAAAAATATTTAGATGAGCTAGATTTATTCAGGTTTTGAGGAAATTCACTCTAGAGAATTTAAGAAACAACTTCTGAAAGATAAAACATTATTTCTGAGAACTTGTGGAGAGTGTAAGGTGATCCTAGAGGACTGCAAAAGAACAGACTCAGTTGTTATCTTTATGTTTTCTGGAGGGGAAGGGGGATGCAGTGAACAGCCAAACTTTGAAATCCATAAAGACATTAGAACAAACTACTGAACAATGAATTCAGAAACATCTGAAAGCTAAAGGATGTTGAAAACAGTCAAGATTTGTACATCAAAAGTCAATCATGTCAAACCAATTTAATTTCTTTTCTACTGGCCTAGGAGTAAGAGAGAAATTACGTATTTGGTGTATCTTGACTTTAGCAAGACTTTCTGATACCACTGCACATGACATTCAAAAGCAAGCCCAGTCTTCCAAACCTACATTCCTTTTCTCTTCACTGGACCGTTGTTAGACTTGCTTTTTAATTACACTCGAAACAGTTTTTGTAGTTCTGCATATAGCAACAAGAAGGGTCACTGAATAAAATAAGATCACATGTTTTTCTACAGTGCCAGTGACTAAAAATACACTTTCAATTTTAAAGACACATGAAATTTCCAAACAATCTGAAACAATACTTCTACTGCAGCAAACTAATTATTTTTCTGTAGAAGGATTTAATTCTGATGAAACCAGCTTTCTCACAGATCAGTCGCAGAGAATTCCAGCCAGTGCTAGAGTGTAATAAGGGGAAGAAGAAAGAAGAACAAAGGATGAAAGACATACAGTTTATATGAAAAGGAGGGAACAGTAGCAAACATGTCTGACTTGTAACAGGTTATAGTGTGTTTTCAAAATCTTTTATTTACATGGCTTTATACTGTTTCTTGCTTTCTTGCCAGTTACCAAGATAAAATGCTATATGAAGACATGTTCTCCTTTATATGGAGACTTGCTCCTCCTTTCCAGGTATTTCAGCAGTGGCATAGAATACTGTCTGACATATAAAAATTGCTTTCCTCTTGACACTGCAAGCTCAAATTCAGTGAAAATGGCCTAAATGATCACTTGCAAGTGATAAGTGATTTGCAAGGGGGAAAAAGAAATTGGGCTCTGTGAAACAAGAATGTAAGTATTCTTCTTCCTATGAAGTCTTCTATTTCAAGACTCAAAGCTAGAGGACCTTTTTCCTGGAAGGCCACACCTATCTCATTTCTTAAGATACTTAATTAAAACATTCTCTACTTATATAAATTTAGTCACAGGATACTGTATTAACAAGTCATGAGAAAAGTATGGTGTAGGGATGGAAACTCCACTTCTTGATTAACAATTATTATTCAACTGAAATCTCATTCGTTTATTTTAATTATATCTGGTCAGAAAACACAGACAGGATACAGCAATATAGATATAACAGAGAGAAATTATATACTACTACCTCCTCCTACAGTTGCAGATCTGGTTAAAGAGGTATCTTCCTGTCCTTCAAGTTGCCTTTTAAGTTCTTCTGCAGATTCAGAATGGAGCTGTAGGAACTCTTTTATGGCAAATGAAGCTTCCTCTTTAACTGGATTTATCATTCTTTGCAGAATTGGGATGTCTTCCTGCCGGACTCGCAAACAAAGTTTCTCCATCTCTCTCATATTGGCTCGTAGTTGCTGTAACAGTTTTAATATTTTTTAACCACTGTGAAAGAGCACCAGACACCTTCTGTGTGCTGGGAAGCACACAGCTGGGAAGCACTATCATCCTGATTATCTTTAATTATACCTTTTAAATAATCATTAAAAGTGCAATTTGTAAGTTTTAATAAACTAAGACAAATAAAACTCAAAAATTCCTATTCTCAAGCAATCTATCCAGGTCACTTCTCCTCTACATCCAGTATTTTTTCTAGCTTGCATTGTTTGACTTCAGCTGGTTTGCCTGTCAAAGATGGCCCATATTATTCCACAAGCCTGTGTCTTTGATATTACAATGAATCCTTCCTCTGAACCCATCCTTGCTCTCCCAGATTCTGTGCTATTCCCTGAACTTTTTCCGCTCTGGCAAAACAGACTTCCCATAAAAAATACAGCTATCTGCAGAGAAGCTGCTTGTACTCATTTAAGGTAACTCAACCTAAAGTTGATCCGTTTTGAATAAATGAACTATCTCCTCCTATTCTTTGCAAGACAGATGACAATCCTATAGCTGACAGAGACACACTGAGTGAGACAACAATTTAATCATCTCAGCCAGAACTCATGACCTGTATAGACAAAGGCACAGCATCATGAAAAGTACTTCTGAGTGCTTTTTGCTTGAAGACGTCAGTACATCATAACCAGCTTGTTAAGTATGTTGTAATTTTTGCAATTTCTTGTGCAATGTGAATTCACCCAACTCTCCATATATGAGAAAAAAATGGGTGGCAGCAACTCCCTCTTCAATGGAATTTTGAATATACAGAATAGTTTACATACACAGTGCCCTGAGTACTCAAATGGATGCACTGATTACAGTCCTTTTGGAAGTGGCCTACGTTCCATAAGGAAAGTCAAGCTATCTGCCTCTCCTTCTCATAAGGAGAACCAAAGATTAATGAAGAAATGGTACATATTATCTTCTCTGATGAACTAATGTATTAGTAGTAGCAGCCAATCCCAAAATAAGAAATATTTTTTCAGTCATCTCCATCAATGTTTCAGTCTTCTTGGTGTCAGTTTTACACTTTATTTTCTTCTCCAGGTAATGAAGTCAGTTTGTTTGTTTTGGGTTTATAAAGAGTAAAAGATTTAACTGTTTAATTAATTAACAATGTAATTGTTGAAGTTATTTTGGTGTCTGTGATGAATTTAGTCCTTTGCCAAAATATTTGCACAAGTTGCAGCAAGTAAACATAATATTGGAATAAAATAAATGAACGCTTCTCAAATTTTATTTTTTTTTGTAATAAGCAACTGTTTGTGGTGACCAATGCACTTACAGATGCAATCATTTGCAACCCCAAAATAATCATTTTCTTTTTGTAATGACATCCTCATGGACAATGGAGAAAGATTAAAATTTTTCACAATATTCATATTTCTTCTCAGAAGACAGACAAATGTTTGATTGGAATCCCAATTATAAGATATAGAAATATTTCTTTAGATACAAGAGATTTAAAAAGATATAAACTATTCACAATTAGCAAGAACACTTTGTGTGTATGCATCTCCTGTGACATAAACGTCTATAGCAAAAATAAAGGTTTTTATTGCCTAGACTTTTAAAATCTAAAAATGCACAAATCTTTTTCTAAAAAAGATTACAAGAAATTTATAGTTCAAATTATATTACTGGTTGTTTGGGGACAGAATTTTTACATAATCATAAAAAAATTAAAGCTGCAATAAAAATAATATTCATTGCATTACATTATAAGGAGATACAATAAATTATATTATTCATTGCAGTATTTACCATTTGTTTTGAGTATTCTTCTCATAGCAGAATAAGAGAATGGATAAACACCAGTGATTGATTAGGAAAAGAAAGATTTTCTTCACTAATGCAAATCAAGAAAAGGTAATGCCTTAAAAAGAATATTGCTTACCTGGAAAAGCAGGAAGTAGATGAAACATTTTATTTATATATCCTAGTAGAATTAACTTTTTTTAATGTGAAAACAATAGAAATTTGTTATTTCTGGTCTTAAAAGGACTTGTTTATAAGAGCCTACAACTTCCTTACATTTTATATTGCAAGAATTCATTGTCCTAATTGTTACAGCATTTTTCCTCATGTCCAATAGAAATCTTTCTTGCAGCAGTTTAACCCATATGCTTCTAATCCTCTCTGTCAAAAAACATGGGGAAAGACTAGCCCTATCTCTTTGCAATGGTCGTCTTCAAGTTGGCATACAGACGGCACATCACTCTCAGGTCTCTCTTCTTTGGGCAAAATAACTCTAATTTTTCAGTCTTTCCAGATAAGCCCAGTTTTCTCAACTTCTGATCATTTTCATTGCTCTTCCTGAACTGTTCCTTTATCAGTCCTATCTTCCTTAAAAGTGTGGTGCCCAAACTGGACAAAGCATTCCACCTGAGATCCTACTAATGCTGAGCAAAGAGATTACTCGATAAATTGCACAGGCTCTGCTCCTGTTTATACATCCTACTATGTTATTTGCCTTTTTTGTGTCAGTATCACAATATTGGCTCACTTTTAGTTCATGTCTCTCAAGTCCTTTTATGCAGAACTGCTACCCAAACAGCTGTTTCCCATGCTGGATTTATATAGCCAAGGATTCCTGCCTAATGATTGTCCTTGTCCCTATCCAAACACATGCTAATTTTTCAGGTCATTTCTCAAAATCCCTTTGAATTCTAATCCTGTTTTCTC
The DNA here is from genome assembly GCF_003343035.1 of Apteryx rowi. NCBI lineage: Eukaryota > Metazoa > Chordata > Aves > Apterygiformes > Apterygidae > Apteryx > Apteryx rowi. The sequence goes on along the minus strand of NW_020450913.1, from coordinate 280,443 downwards.
CACCAGAATCCTGCAGTCTCTCCCAGCTTTATGTTGTTTGCATATTTTTTCTTATATAATAAAACAGTAATGTTACAGAGCTATTACACAGTGCTTTCATCCCTAGGTCTCAAAGGACTTTATTGGATTAAGGTTCATTATTCCTATTGAACAGAAGGAAAAACTGAGGCAGGGACACAAAGTCTGAGCCCAATTTTTCTGAAGTGTCCACAAATATGGAGGTAAGTCTGGGAGATCCATTAGGATGTTATACGCTGTGAATAAATATAACAGATTTTTTTCAGAAATGCAAATGAAAAGTGGCATGATTTTCATTGATACTGTGAAAATTTCAGATACTGTGAAAATCCTGTTGACTCTATTAGCACATCCAAGACTAAAAAACAAAGAAGTCAAACATAATTAAGTTGCACTGCATCTCCATTCCTTTCAAAATCTTTACAAACACATTTCATAAAAAATAAAGACTCAATTACAAATTTCCATCAGAAAATACAATACAAAAGGAGGGAATGACAAACAAAATTGAAAGGAGAATTAGACAGCTGTGATATCAGTAATTAATTGCACATCAATAAGAAATGCTTGAATCCTCTGAGTGTTTCCAGACTTTCTAATATTTTGAGATGTAAATGCAAAATTATCTATGAAATAGCAACAGGAATAGTTTGGATCTCGGAAGGATAAATGCCCTCAAATTTTTCACATCCTAAGGGCAGTGGAAGTCCCAGCATCTGGGGCCAGAAGAAAAAAGGCATGGGAGCATGCCAGCAGTCAGAAAGATTGAACGGTGGCAAGAAACGCTGAACCTTGGAAAAGGCACTGGAGATCTAAGGACCCTTCAGTATCTTTTGAGTTGTCCAGATGTACCTCTGCACTGAAAAATGCCCATTTGGTTGTATGTACCTTAATAAAGTTTCTGCCTGCCACACCAGTATCATATCAAGCATCTGCATCATCCTTTAGCTGTGCTTGGAATCAAAGGTTCAAATGGGGTTGTTAAATTTTACGTGGCAGCAGACAAAAGTAGTTCATTACTCACATAGCAGCAAAGCAGAAAAACACTGTAAAAGCTGGATAGTGCAGCAACAGTTTTGTTTCTGGACAGGGGAGTAACTGTAAACACCCCCAGTCAATGGTCACCCTAAGTTCACATTCTGTATGCTGGGGGAAGATGTGGACCCAGAAGGTGTCAACAAGACAAGTTAGCCAAAGGAGAGCTTCTCCTAAAAACTTTTTTTTTGTTTTAAAACCACTGTTGCTGAAAGTGACTGCACATGTCTGCCATTAGCTTACCCTATTACTCAGGACACAGATTTAAATAAGTAAGATGGGAAATTAGAATTAAGTTTTGCATTTTCAGAGTTATCTTTAAAAACACGAAGTATTTGCCCATACTTTGCTGCTCCTAAATGGCTCATGAACAGGAGTTTCTCTACAGATGTTTTGGACAAATAAGAGAAGCGATAGAATCCCTTAAAGAATTCAGAAGTCCTAACAGCAATTTTCAGCAAATCAGTAAACCTCACTTATACAAATGAGTAAAGCTTCTCTTATTTTCTTCCTTTTTTCAATATTTGTTCTTCAGAGCAGTAAATTTCTTCAGTAATGGTGACTGCTGAATTTCAAAGTAATGTAACTCTCAATGAAAACTAGATGCTGTGTTTATGTAGGCTTATCATTGGCCAGCTTAAAATACCACCATCACTTCACACTCGAACATGTAAAACTCAAGAATATCACCACAAATGTTGTACCAGCATTTTCATTACATTTGAGAAAAAGTAACTGATGACAACAGAAAAGGAAACAATTCCTATTCAACTGTCGGCAAATGCTTGCAGCAACTTGCAATACTGTGTCACATCACAGAGGTTGGGCTATACTGCCACGATGTACTGTTGATTAAGTATGAGGACATACTAAGAACACAATGAAAAGATGTGGTAACGAACAGTACAAACACACCTCAGTGCTTCAGCGCTGACTCAAAACGAGGCCCTGGTGCCCAGGATGAAACACCAGGTCTGAATGGTCACACCTCTTACAAATGTCAAAGGGCTGAGATGAAGCCAAAATCCTTGCAAAGGCAGAAAGGACTTGAGCTTCAGGATCACTTTTATACTCATGACTTTGGTCTCTTCTAGGTAACATGTGGTATCTCTATCAGTTATGAAAAAAACTAAAGTTCCATCAAAGGCCCTCCATCCCAGCAACAGCTACCTTAAGATCACAAGTATCTGTTCTAGTCACACATCCTTGGTAACACTAATTTTCCCAGAATGCTCAGAAACTCCAGCACTTCACTTATTTTATCTCCATCAGCCCACACTGTTCCTAAAGCTACCAGCTAACCGAATTACCATGGTCATGGCATTGTCACACTGATCTCTGCCACCACCATTCTCCTTTTCTCCTCCTTGATTATATTACCATTAAATATACTGCCATATACATTTTCCAACATTTAACACTTTAAACCTAAACTATTTATGCTGAAATAGTACATGGAAGTCATAGAATCTGTCATGTCCAACAAATGAGTTCTTTTTATCTCTTGTCTTCTCTCTGTTAACTTTCCCTCCACTCTACTTGTTATTTTAAATTATGAAGTAAGTAGTGCCTCCAAACAAACCCAACATCTCAAAACCCTCTCAAACTTAAATAACAGTTTTGAGGAATTATTGCATTAGCTTACCTCTGCAAATGTAATCTGGTCTTCATTTCTCTAGACTTTGTTCAAAGTAATGTAAATAGAGGATATATGTTACAAATTTCTTGGTATAAATCTTACAAAGTCTGAGTTTAAGGATATGTTTAACCTACAGACAGCCACAGACTGCAACAGTGAGCTGATTTTACACGACCCTGCTTTGATACCATAAACAATCTCTTGCAGCAATAGAGACACTCATCCACTCTGCTCCTCATGCTCTCAAAGTATATTTGTGGGGCCTTCCAGAAGGATAACAAGAACTTAATCTGAAGACACAGTGGTACGGAAGATATGAGTCAATACAAGTAAGTTCAGAGATGCATGCAGAAGAGAGCAGAGTGGTTTCAAGGCTGACACAAAAAACTTTTTTCACTTGTAAATTATGCTCAGTTAAAATTAAAAAACATGAAAGAAAAAAAATTGGACTGACATTTTTCAAGTTACTTTTCAGGTTGGAACACCATGGTAGAGAGACTATGTCTGCTTGGGCGTGTTTTACAAAATAGGGTCTCCTTTTGTGGGCTGGATATAGACCAAAGCCAGATTATCCACGGCATTTTTTCTATTTTGTTCAATGTCTTATATCCGCTCTAATAACTACAGTATTTTGCTTCCTCTAACTATGAGTATGATCAGGCCCTGGGAGTTTAAAAGGTCCATGCAATATCCCTAATAAGGAACATCTATAAAAGCACATCTGTGAAAACTAATGACACAACATACTAGAGCTATTTTCTCAGTATTTTTGAAAGGGTGGCATCACGCCATATACAAAGAAGATTTCCACAGTTTCTCCACTGACTGTCTCCATCCATTTTCCTTTCAGAAGTTTTTAATGTGGCATCCAGTCATCAGAAAGAAGAGGTATACATTTATACTCATCTATACTTCTGTTATACTTTTGACCATCATCAAAAGTACAACAGAAGTAATTATTCTGGGTAAACTGAAAATTCAGAAAAATGGCTAATTATGTGCACATGGATTAAACGTAGAGTGGCTGTGCATATATTTGTCTAAAACCTTTGGTGGATGCCTTGGGTCAATATTGACTTAGGGATTCCTAATGTATTTTTACAACATCTAATTCTGAGAGCAAAGTGTGCACTGCAGAGAACATTTGGTATCACAATAATTAATCTGATTTCTTTGCAAACAAATAGAACACAAGTCCATTGGTAAACATTTAAACAGTTTATAGCAAACACAATCTACATGTCATATAATTTATTATCAAGTACTCCAAACTCCTAACTATTTAATTAAAACAAAGAGCTAGTCTACTCCTCTTGCATGGACCCAGACATTTATTCTGCTCTTTGAGTATCGAATGTGCACCAATTTAACATACTTTCATCAAGACCTAAAAGCACAAAAATAAAAAATAAGAAAATGTGTTTTGGTTGAAAGTGAAAATGGCAGTCTTTAGGCTCAACACAAACATAAAAATTTCTAGAGACAAATATGCCTTTTTACTTCTAAGCATTTAATGTGTCTAAAAACAAAATCTTCAATATAATTGCTATTCCTATACCTAATTATTGATAGATTTTGTCTTGCTAAACAAATGATATAGATTATAAGAAAGCTCCAAGGAAAGCCTTTCCCACTTCTCAGATGTGAAAATATATAAAAACACAGACATAGGCAAACAGGTGCCTATTACCCCACACCTGTTAGAATGCTATTTTTTTTAATACAACTGATTTTGCAACTGTCTTTGAAAGATTCTTTGGCGGTATATGGAGACCAAGAACAAACTTATTTTATATTCAAATTTCAAAAATGCTTAGTGAAAAACATAATAAACATTCAAAGCTTCAAATAAGAGAAAAATCAAGTGGACTTTATATATATCTTCATATCAGCTATGCTAAACAAGCACATTAATACCTTCCTTTCCTCAAAAAAAATACCATAATCAAGTGACATGTTCATAACTCTGGCTCTGCTCTCTGTTTAATACTGTTCTTCAATTAATTTTTCTTTCTGAGGTTTTTCTCATTTTTAGTCTGGTCTCATTTCCCATTGGAGACAATAGGGCATTGCACCAAATGAGAATTTATGGTATTAGAACTATAAAATACAATGTTTTAGGACTGTGCTACCCTTACTGGCAAAGCCTGCTCATCTAGATGCAGCATAGGTCACAAAAGGTTTCTTCCAGTGACAGTCATGTCCCTTCTGCGAATAACATACATGAAACCAAAACAAAATGCCTCTCTTACTGGCAAATGTATGTCTGTCCCTTGAGTTTTGCCAGTACAGCAGTATTACCCTTAGCTGCTATATCTGTACCAGCAAAACTTTGCAGCACAGATCTGCTCTTAGTGTTTTTCTGCACTGATAATCTTCCTGGGTTGTGTGCTATTTAACAGTGTGAAGGCTGATGTCTGGCATTAGTTTTTGCATTGTTTTTATCAAGATGTGCTTTTTTTAAAAACAGATGTGACATTCCCTGTGTGCTGAGTTACAGTTGACTAAGCATGAAGTCACTGATATGATGCCATGAACACAAACATGTCTGCTATTTTATCCTTTGACGTTTTTACTCATCTAACAACAGATCTGCACACCGAACTAGTAGTCTGGATGTTCAGTGTTTGGTCTGAAACCATTCTTTAAAATGAAAACTATCCCACTATTGCAATTCCTAATCTTCTAATTTAGTAATGTAAACATACAGTTTACAAAAGACCAGAGTCTCCAAACTTTGCATTATTCAAAGCTGTATACAAATACTACATACTATTTAGATACCAGCAGTCACTCGTGTATTTGAAATCATACACACTATCTAAAAACCCACAGTAGGTTCACACAATTGTAGAATTTATTATAAAAATACCTTATTTGAAAAGTTGACTACAAAGTGTCTGTTTAAGGATCCTGAAAATTCCTATTGATAAGCCATATTCTCCTTCAGCAGTTTCAAAAAATTTGTGACTATCTGCTCACAGGATACAACTAAGAAATCCCTACTTTTTAAACAAAGTTAAGGGCTATCAGCTACCTGTCAAATCCATCTGTCAAATCTACATGTCTGTCAAAATCTGTCCCTGAGGTAACCAGTACTATGTATATAATTTAATTCCATTAATATCACACTCATTTTAATAGCCTTACCTGAACTGTCCGTCCTGCATTGATGTGCTCTTCGTGTAATCTGTCCCAGAGCCTGCATCTTTGATACTAAAATACAGAAAAAATACTCCATATAATTGCAATTTTTACCAATTGCCTACGCAGAGAAAGTAAACTTTATTGAATAATCACTTTAATATTCCAAAATTTAGATTAGAAAAGCTAAGTCACAGGCATTCCCACTGCAAAACTGGAGAAGTAAATGGCAATACATTTTGTGAATAATTTGGGACAATGTATTTTTGTTCAATCAGAAATAACCAGGGTTCTAGTAACAGCTTTTAACAACAAAGAGATTTTGCAGTATCCAGATACTGCTGTGGCATTTTTCACTTAGTGATCAGTAAAATAAAGAGCAGAGGAGGAAAAAGGAATGGAGTGAGGGATAAGCAGTAGTGGTCATATAAGACCACAAGGTATATGATACTATTTGCAAAGAGAATTGCATTCATTACAAGATACTACTGTCCCCATTTACACTTACCTTTTTTATATAGCTACAAACAGAGTTAAGAGAATCATCAAAGCAGGTTCTGTATCTACATCAAGCTCCACTAACTTCAATGGGAAACTATCCATACAGCACTTTTCACAGAACAGAGGCCACAGTAATTATTCAATTGCAGAAAGCAAGGTTTGCAAAATCATCAATATCATCACATATAACCTTCTTCTCATCAGTAAAATAGTAATCAGTAAAAATCAATCCCTGGTATTGCCAGTTGACATAGATAATACAGAGACATTTCCATCACAAAAGAAAATACCCTTAATAAAACAGCAGAAAGCAGTACAAACTGTGACCCTTGGGGTAGGCACTGAAACCATCAAAGAATGCATTAAAAATACTAAACAATATTGGAACACTTTTTTAATCGTTTAAACAATTAAGAGAACAAAAATATTTAGCATGACTTCTGATGTGCTTTATGTAAATTTTAATTCTTCAATTTCTTAACATCTCATGCTCTCAATAAAAAAAATCACTTTATCTACAGCCTACATCTTTTATTAATCCTTTTTTTAATTATACAGACCAGAGCAAAAAGGACTGCAAGACACTCGGTCTCCTAAAGTATGATGAGAAATCTGAAGTTACTTATTTGCAGAGAAAACAGCTCCTCCATGTTAGGATTTTGTAGCACTATGGAATGGAAAAGGTTTAGTTTCAATTAAGTCAGATTAAAGTGATTTTTCTAGGAAACTAGCAACTTCTGCACAAATTATTATGCCATTAAAATTATTGCCACTGTTCTTTAAAATAAAATAGATAAAAACCTGTATCAATATTAGATCTTCCAATTCAGTTGTCCCTGAAAGAGTATGGAAACATGAATTTCTGAGGGTGGAACAGGAATGGTCTGGGGAAAAATTATCTTTTCAATTTCAGCTGACTGTGATATATTGTTAACATACTGAATAATAAAAAACCCTGTTTTCCAATTTAGAACAACAAGAATTCCACAGGAAACCTTTATTGCTCTTTATAAATTTCTTATAATTTATCTGCTTTATATATGTAGAAGTTCTATTACAACATGTTTTGAAATTCCTGCTGTGCGAGGGATCACCTCAAAGAATCCAACGACTAATTCCCCCAGAGCAGTGACACTCATGGGCTGGGAATTTAACCACGTTGCCCTCTCTGAGTCACCCCAGAGCTCACCACAAAGTACGTCATGCTCCTGGGCAATGTTCACTTTGGGCAAATCAAGGTCAAACTGGATAGCAAACCTTGAGGACAGATGATTTCACCTCTATTTATCATCAACAAATAAATGTAAAGCCAAGCGAGGTCTATGAAGTAACAATACCTATGGAATCCTAACATCTTTAATTGTATTTTGTGCTATAGCCTAATACATTCCACTTCAGGAATACAAAATATAACGTTGCTCTCAGACACTCAACCTCTTTTCCTGTTTGTCCAACTCACTTTTGAAAATCTTCTTTAGAAAGAGACCTTTGTGCTTCTGCTTTGGATCCCTTCCATTTCTCCTTCAAAGTATTCAGTGGACATTGAGAACTCAAGAGTGTTTCAAAATATCCTCTGCATTCATTTTCGTAGTGGGTAACACCCACCAATGTTTCTAAAATCTCTACCATAATTCTCTTATACAAGGTATACACTATGATGAAAGCTGCGGTAAGATCCAGATCTCTTAATTTTTCAGTTTGTGTCACCCCCCCTTTAAGTATCTTCCCACCACATCAATGGTTCCCAGGCCATGGGAAAAATACATTTCATGCAAGATCCTCTGACTTTGGCACAGTCATGGGAAATGAACTTAAAACTGACAGCGACAGAGAAAAGCATGTCATGACTTACAGCATAGGTTTTTTTTAATAATTGTTGCTTATCACCAACAAACTTTAAGGCCAACTATTTTCCATGTATACATGCAGCATGCCAAAATTTCCACTTTCTTGTAGTTTTATGACAATTGCTTTCATCTAACAGAGGCTAACATAAATTTGATAACTCTACAGGGTTTTGGTTAAGTATGCATTTTATTCCCTATTTTGGAGTGAAAGGCCATTAAATGCAGATAATGTGTTTGAGAAAACAAGGATACCTCAGGAAAAGAAGAAAAAGAAAAATCCTGTAGAGTCTTGATTTCTTAAGGAAGTATTTTTCAGATCTTTAACAAACTCTATTTTAATTTGGAACACCAGAAACTCTTATATGGAAAGTCAGACTCAAAATAGTGTTTCACTGTCATTTTTAAGAAGCAATGGTGAATTTATCGTAGACACTTCTTCTAAAAAGGTGGACTCAAGGTCAAGTTTCATTATACATTGATTTTATAGTTTCTTCAAACAGTGATTTAGTAGATTAATTGTTTGGACTATCTCTGGAACCTAAGGTTTAAATCAATATTCATGAAAGGTGGTTAGAGATATTGGCTTCATCATAAGTAAATAATGTTGCTGCTCTAAGCAATTTGACATAATTAGTTATTTTTGCTTAAAAGTAGCCTGTAAAATAAACAGGACTAGATTCTGCAAAATTGTCCTTCTACTCCCCAGGGGTGTTGGGTTTACATGGCTGAAAGTTAATTTTACAATAAGTATTTTACAGAAAACCATTTAAGCTGCTGATGCTGACAGCTCACGAAAGTACTGTAACACTTTCATTATGGCTAAAATGCATATTAAAGAGAGAAAAATGTAAATGATTATGGAAGCATCTTAACCAAACTTTTACTAGTGTTATGAAATCTAAAACTATCTAGAGTGACAGATTTCAAATTCAGAATTGCCATATTTTAATTCTCACCTTCTCATAAAGCTATCGATAGAATAAACTTTAGAATATTTATAGTTCTTAAAGCCTGAGAAGTATTTTAAGAAAATTTAAAGAAACTTTCAAACTTAAAGAACGTTACAGTGACTGTGCACTTTAAAAAAAAAATCAGGCATTTAGGAACTATCTTTATACTCCGACTTTTTAATTCCCATAAATTTTTATGTCTTATATTTTTTGTCAATACGCAGAGGTTCTGAAGTTTTCCAGTACTGTTAATACCTCTTGGTATAGTGACCAATTCTTTATTTATAGGTTTTATCCTCAGTTACTTGTTTCTAATAAGTCTATTAATTACTAATTCAAACATCAAATCTGCCAAGACTTACACTCTCTAGGGATACAGAAATTTATAATTAATAGCATTTTGAAATCAGAAAGACACATCTGTACTAAATGTTGCTGCCACTTCTTGCTTTCATAAAAGTGTTGCTCTAGAGGAAATGCAGTTAACACCTTAATTTTAAGACCTGTTTTAAAAATTATTTTTAAAACTTCTGATAGGCAAATTTAATTACATTGGTTAAACAGATTCTTCACATAGATACCATCAACAACCCCCCAAAACTCAAGAATTAGAGCCTTTTACATAATGCATCAGATTCAAAATATAAATAATACTATGTTCAAATTATAAAATTCAACTACTCATGAAGTACCCTGGTATTTCAATGTGGACATTAATTACCATCACAGAAACACTGTGGTTTGAATTGCCTATAATTTAACTGTGGTGAAGTATGAGCTTCTCTGACAATGCTTTGTACACAGTGAGTATTAAATCAGAACTAACCTAAAGACTCATTTCATCTTGAGTGCTAATACTGCCTGCATTTTCTTCTAGTTATAGAAAAATATCTTTATAAAGATTTCCCCTTCTGCCTGCAAAACAGGAAGGCTTAACTCCAGTGAGTCACTGGGCCAAAAAGGTCTTCAGTTTACCAACATATGAACATGACTGAGTTAAGCGGAGCATATTTCACCCCTTCCATGATGCCCTGGTAACAATATCTAGCTAGATACAGTGTAATTATTCTTTGTTTAAATAGATAAAAAATTTTCAGTAAGATCAACCAGGAGCTGGCTATTCCTCCTCACTGACCGGGTTCTGCAAAATGTAATTCTAAGGATCATCTCTCACACTGATAAACTACTAACAAGGACTACACAGTGCGATAACTGATCATGTCCTTGTTCTCAGTACAATATCCCATGCCTGTTAAAGCTTCTTGTCAGGATGTTTATAAACCCTAAAGAAGTAAGGGTTTTCTTACATATACATGCAATACTTAGCAAAGATCCTATTTAGCTGTACAAAGTTATACTTTTCCAAAAAAATTCAAGCAGCGAAACCATTATACCCATAACACCACATCTAAATTACTGCTTTCTTTATCTCACTCCTTAACAAATGCAATTTTGTCTCGCTAGTGTCTGAGCATAATGCTTCAATATAGAGGCTCTTCCTTAACCTGTCAGTTTTGAATTTGGCATTCCCCTCCATTGCCTCTCCCTGATTATTACATTATACAAAAACTAAAAGCCTATCTTCATTTTCAAAGTGCAACAAAACCATTTGCGCCCTGCTAACCATTTCCCATTCTGTACTGACAAGTCAGCACCCCCTTCCCATTTATACACTATGACTTTTTCCAATGACCATCCATTTGCTAATCTCAGGCACGGCTGTAGCTTTTATGCCATTCCTTTGCAGACACTTCACTGCATCCCTTTATTTCCGGATGCCTTCCCTGAGACTCTGAAGAATGGTTCGCATCACTGTCGAACATTCATAGATTGCTGTTGATGTTAAGTGCAGTACTGCCCTGAAGATATATTTTTAAATATATTTTTAACATAGGCCAACCTCTCTGCAATCTCAAGGGATTAGGGAACAGCTGATTTTGACAAATGCATGTTGCTTCCTGGGGCAGTTGTGCAGCTTCTGGTTAGAGAGAGAAGAGAACAACTTAGTTACCAAGACTGTCTCTATCTGAATATAACAGCTTGCATGGAAAAGGTATTACTATCATGCTCCCCTCTACTCACCTCTGGATTGAGTCTTCCTCCCGTATTATTCTTTGCTAGTTGCCATTAGCTAGTCCTACAGACACTGCTAAGTACTGGCCATGCACACTAACCAATGCACACATGGATCCCTGAAGGCTGCACAGCTCCACAGCAATTTAACAGTCGAGGCTCTTTGCTTCCTCCATCCTCTCACCCAGGAGCAAGCTACATCCTAACTCTGGATCTCTACTGCTCCGCAGCGTGGCTCCGAGGCAGAGCAACTCAATTAACTGCTCTTTGCGGGAGAAGCTGGAGAACAGAAAGCAGCTGCTGGCCACTAGAATAAAACGTGGCATCAGCTGCAGCAAAGTGGCTGATACCAAGCCAAAAAAAATGTTAAATCCTGTGGCATTTAGGAAACATTACAAATTATACAACTATAAAACTACACAGAGTAAATGGCATGCTGTGACCGAGAAAACAGTTCATCTCATTTAGGAGCTACCGCTTCAGACTGTGTAAATATTATATACCACCACACTTTTCAAATTGTGAAAACTGCAGTTTTTATGCTTACTGGATCCTTTCTATACCTTTATCAGGAAAGCGTCAAATGATTATCTCCTATCATTAGTATCAGCAGCCACAGCTCTTCCCATGGTCACCTGCCATTTGTGCTCTCTCACCTTTCACCCAGATGTGCTTCTGCACAAGCTCCCCTCCAATTCTCTATCCTCTGTTCACATGAGCCACAAAGAGTTTCAGTTTCCCCTTGCACATCAGCAAAGGAAAGTCAGAGGCCAAGACAGCAGGAACACAGAAATGTTTTCATTCTCAGATTCAGGACCAATCAAATTAGCAACTCCAGAAAAAGTTCTAGTCATTTCTAAGCACAGGAGCACGTCCAATTTTGGGCACTTGCAAACAACTTCTTTTCAGAATCTTAATTCTTGGCCAAAATGCGGCAGATTTTTAGAGGCACAGCAAAGTGTAGTCCTAAAAAAGACCATGCCTCAAACAAATCTCAAGCTACTGTTGCAAAGCATGTCACTGCTATTAAAAGAAATGATTATCACTTAAACTAGGCAAAACAATACATTATTTCCTGACTATGTTCTCAGAAATGACTACATGGATATATTGTCTCTCCTCTCCTCTCCCCAACACCAAACTGCTTGAGGCAGAAACCTGGCAAGGAAAATTTCATCCAATAGGTTACATTTGGTGAAGTTACAGTAAAGCTATGGTCAAGTTGTGAACAAGTGACAGCATCAACATACTGAACAGTTTCATCAATACCATTATACACAGCCTTCAGATATACCTTTCAGAGAATCAGAATCATGTTCACAAACTATGTTTTCTTTTAAACTCTTCATTCTTTCCAAAGGTGTACAACCCAAGTACCAGTTTTTCTTAACAAATATGTTTTTATCAGTCATTTCAAAATTTCCATCTGAAAGTTGATATTACAATTATAGGCTTATTTTCTGAGTCACTTAACCACCTTCCCTGAAAAAAAAAAAATCTCTATTTCCACAGGCTACATCTGTATTAATAAACAGAGAATATTTCAAGTCTGAAATTTGATTATGCCTACAATTTGAAATTGTTAGAACAGTTCCTGGCATAGTTTTGGCCCAGGACAAACAGTACTCTCATAAAAATAATTGCTGAGGATGATTAAGGAGTTAAGATAGGACAGACACTTACTCCCAGTTAGCAATGTGGATGCAGCCACCCTGTTTTGCAGAGCATGAGGGTTTACTAATACGGACATAAGCCCTCTCATGCCATAGAACTGTCCTGGGCATGTTTAATTTCCTAGTACAGTCATTGCCACAATGTATGCAAGTATTCAACCTGACACTAATTTTTCTTGGAAGCTCTAGAACGTATTTGGTTTTGCAGGACTAGAAAGCCATTTCACTGTCAAGTGTGAGGTAATGTCTACAAGAAGCATATAAGCATGCTAAAATTTTGATACAGGCAATTATTTTTCTATTCACTTTAAGAATCCAATCTCCCTCTCTCTCTCTCTCTCTCTCTTTCTTCCCTCTGTTAAAAAAATCTATATAGGGAAAGACAGATATAAGCAGTAAGCTATTCAAAATAGCTGGCAGCAAACCACTGTGACCTAAAAAATAAGGAAAGAGTATTGGGATGCTTTCCTTATAACAACTTGTTAACATAAAACAGTAGTGTTTCCTGCTCTGGACTGACCAGTTTCCACAAATGTAAAAGCCTTTTTGCAGACTGAACGACCAGACAATACAGTAATTTCATTAGCAAATGAACAATAGCCAAGTTTTAATTGAAGCATTTAATAACCAACATTTCATTGAAGTCTGCATATAATCTTCCACTGTGCTGCTTCTATATTGTAGAAGGAGCTATATTAGTAAAAAAGTGAACACTAACCTTCTCAATATTTATTTGGTGTTTTCTCAACCTCTCCAAATCTGTTGGAATTGCCACTTTAATGAATTTCTGAATGGCAGGTTCAATTCGACGAAGCGTAACTTTTTCATTATCTTCAGACATCCTAAAAACAGCTTTCAAGACAATTCTTGTCCAGTTTACCTTTACCAAGGTAGAAATCCCTAAAAAAATAAAGAATTATAGGCTTCCAAAAATGTAGCAATTTAGATTCATTTTTAAAAGAAAGCAAAATAAGATACTTCAATATTTCCAATAATCACCTCTCTTCCAAAACCATACTTAAGCAGTATTAACTACTTAAAATTTGGATACCTTATTTGCATACTGTATTAGGGTTTGGGGGATCATTGTTCATAAATAAAACCTAAAATGAACAAAAAATACCTAAATAATTAAGGCAGACACAAACGTGCTTTGTAGGATAATGATAGATTTGTTTAAAAAGAAATTCATGATTAGATGCTTTACTTAATCAGAATCCAAGTTTTGCAAATTCACATTCTGAATCATCCTAAAAATTGTAAAACTTATCCTGAAGAGACACCAAGACAAAATTAATTTTGTAAGTTCACTTCCTAGTAAGATCAAGAGCTCCTGAATGAAGGTTTCCACTCCAGATCAGATTTGTCCCCTGGTGAAAATGTCTAAGGCATCACCTAACAAAGAGTTTAAACAGGTTGCTGAAATATCTGCAGGACTGGTACCTAAGTAGTCTCAATTCTGTTCTCTGTGTATGCATAAAACATAACTTTGAAGCTCACTTCTCTAAAATAAAGATTCGTGGAACCATACGTAATAGCATTTATATACAGGGTGTTTGAGTAACGTAAAAGAATTCCATTATGCTGAATGTACACAAGGGACAAGAGAAAATTATTGCGAAATAGTTTTTAGTTAGCCAGTTTTAGTTTAGTCAGTTTTAATACTGTATAAACAGAGGTTATTGCAATCAGATTTTCTTTTTGTATATATTTTTTTTTAACAAAAACAAGAAGTTGAAGGATGAACTAAAGGCAGACATGGATCAGAAAGTTTTGTCAGAACTGTATCCGTAAAAAGACAAATGCTGACTTGCTTACATTAAAGTACTTGTACTAAGACAGCAACTACACCAGAAGGCTTTCCCTGATTTCACCCTATCAGTAACCAAAGTAATTTAAAATAATTAAGATAGCATAATCCTCCTGATACAGATTAGGAGCAATATGCAACGGGTAGGCAATTTTTCCTATTTTTACACAGCCAAACATACAATTAGCATTGAAATTATGCATTATTTTTCCCACATCTAACTACAGCGTGGGAGAGTGGAGGGAGAATGTTCACTTTTTTCTAACATCTGTGATTCCTGTAGGTAGAGAGAACTTAAAGACAGATATCAGTTGATTAAATTAGGTCTCTAACTGAACCACTCAAAGAGCAGTCAGGCCCCTCACTTCTAGGCTGCCAAGAGAGTATGAACCAATTTCCTTCATACTCAAAGGAGCCAAGCAGTAAGCATCTATCAGGCCAGTGAGAAAGGTAAAAGAACTTCTGACGAAGCAAATTTGGGTTTCTAGAGGAAAACAGTCCCGGATTAATGACTTTTTCCAACATAGCTACAAATAAAACTGTTTTCTGAAAAAAAAAAAACACCAAAAAAGGATCCTCCTCCTTTACCTGTCCCATCCAACAAAACAACATTGCGAAAGCAGAATATTCACTGAAGGTAGAAGAAGTTTGAGAAAGTCAGTTACGAAGACTTCACTTCAGAATTACTGATACTGTACTCTTCCGTTTTCAGAACCTCAGAAAAAATTATTTCATCAACTGATTTTGCAACCACTGCTAAATCATTCCCACTTCAAATTACACAGAGATATACTATAAAGGAATCTTAGACATCCCTTTCTAAGCCAACACATTTAATCCTTCTTTGTCCACATCTTCAAATAAACGTGCAGCAAGTGGCCTCACATTTTTGGGGATGTAAAAATAACTTTAATATTTTTGTGTTGATTTACTCTGCATCATTCTAAAAAGAGTACTCTTAAATGTGAGATGATAAAAAATGAATCAGTTCTTTTATTATATTTTGGTCACTACAGTCTCTGACACTTTTGAAAGACCCACTCACATCTCAAAATTGAGCTCCATCGTAAGCTTAAACCAGATCATTTTTGCAATGAGCAAAAGATAAAAAGCCTCACACTCCAAACTGCAGTATTTCCTCTTTCTGACAGCTTATAAACTAATCCACTACTTTATAAGCTAGAATTAATTAAAAAATGGTTCCTTAAAGAAATTTAGCATCCATGTCATGCTTTTCTTTAATCCTGAATCATCTTGAAGAAATGATGACACAAATTCTTTGAATTTATCAAACGTTATGAACTGAAATCCACAGCCCATTCCATATTTGAGCGAATACAGCTGAGACTAATCTAAATTCACAAAAATTTTGTACCTAACCTTTAATGATATCTAGAGATTGACGAGAGTCAAAATCAACAGTTTAGACGACATATAAATTGGACCATGCTATGATAACAGTATGGTTAGTTCCAGGTGTAATTTCAAGGAAAAATTAAGGTTTCTTGCATACTTTATTGGGTTTGTGTTTTCCTGAGCATCACTTTAATAATTAATTTGCAAACTATCATGCCTGGTTTTTTGAGTAATCACAAAATAAAAAAGAATAATTTAGGTTGGAAAGGACTTTCAGAAATCAGCTAGTCCGCACTGAATTACATGTGGTTGCTCAGGCCCTTATCCAACCGAGTCCTGAACATCCCCATGGCTGGAGACTCCAGGCATTCTCTGTGCCCCTGCTTCAGTGTTTGACAATCCTCCAGTTGAAAAAAAAAAAAAAAAGCTTCCTTATATCTAAGCCTGAATTTGCTGAGTTCCAGCTTGTGTCCATTTCCCCTCATCTTATCACTATGCACCATCAAGAGGAGTCTGGCTCTATACCTTCCTACTCACAGCGGTAAGATATCTCCTTTGCCTTCGACAGCCCATGATGTAGTTGGCCACCTTTGCCGCAAGGGCACACTGACTCATACTCAACGTGTGGCCCACTAGGACATCCAGGTCATCCTTTTCTGCAAAGCTGCTTTCTCTCAAGTCTCTTCCCAGCCTGTACTGGTGCATGAGGTTATTCCATCTCTGATGCAGGACTTTGTCTTTGCCTCATAAAATTCCTGAGGTTCTTGCCAGCCCCTTTCTCCATTCTGTCAAAGTCCCTCTGAATAGCAGCCTTGTCCAGCCTATCAAACAATCTCTTCAGGTAAGTTAAAAATATTGCTCTTAACTTTAGCTTTTTTTTTTTACCTTTTTTTTTCTTTATCCTTGGATCTGAATTACACTCAGCATGTACAAGAATCTGCAGAAATTCTAAATCCTCTTACAGAGGGTGCCATTAAAATATCAAAATGTTGTATGACCTGCCAAGGAAAACAGATCACCCCTCCTTTCTGACCTTTTCTGTGCAGGACTGTCACTGTAACAGGGGCTTGGGCAGTCCTTTCTACAGGTATTTACCAAGTTGCAAGCCCAACAAAATCGTCAGGTTCTGTGAGACTGGAAAACAGTGCTATGGTTCTCTAAAGTAAATTTAAAGATTGAGCAAAAAAACCCAAGAGAATACCATAACATGAAATCAGTAACTAAAAAAGTTAGATAAAAGTGAATGTAATTAACTCTTCTTTATTATAATTATTGTGCAAGATACTTTGATAAACACAGAAATTACAGAATCTTGCGTTTTCAAACACTGATGCTGCACTATAGCCCTGTTAGAGCTTATCACCTGAATAAAATACTTTCAGTTTAACATTAAAATTCATGAAACAAAATTTCATTATATTTCAGTGAAAGAAATACATTAATCCAGAAGTGATCAAGATTCAGACGCAGAATTTTCAGCTGTGTTATAAAAAAAGAAGACATATCCAAAGCATACTGTAGCAGCATTATGAAATTTTGTGGTAGTGACAAATATTATATATACCTCTCTTCTTAATATTCATGTTTTCTGGATACCAGCCCCAAAATGGAACTATAATTATAAAGTAAATTTAGCACAAAAGAATACCATTAACTTGAAATCTGTACTTAATATGAAAATCATCTATGATTCTTACTATCCAAGATGGGGAAAAAATTCCTTATCCAATTTGTTCACCCCCATATCCTTGAAATTATTTAAATGTATCTTGCATAAATGGTTAGTCCACTCACTCTTCTTTGTGAGCACCACCCATGGAGCAATAGAACTTGCAATAGAACTTGAGGAGTTCCACTAGCTTAATCTTTTCTTTTCTAAATAAATGGGCAAGTAAAACATACAAAATTTTTAAAAAACAGATCACTTCCTCTTTTGGATTTTGAAAGCACAAACAGCATACACTATCTTATTTCACTGTTTCAATCAAATAATTGTAAGAGATAAAAGAGTCTTAAGACATACAATTCCCAACAATAAAAGTGTGGATTCAATTCTGACCCTAGCACAAAATCTCCACTTACTTWCTGGAGGTGCACAGAAAGCACATCATTATAGTCAATCAGAAGTAAAATTCTTATTATGTATGGTAACATACTTGTACCATAAATTCAAGTAAATGCTGTTAATCTGCATCACATGTAATGCTCATGCACTTCTTAAAACTATGTAGTGTTTTCCATTCAAATACGGTAGGAAAAATACAAAATTAACCTGAAGAGTGCTGCTTACCTAGGGAAATGCAATGTAACACACATATTTGATAATGTTAATTCCCTTATGACACTTTAAACAACCACTGGCACAAGAGAAAGTACCTCTAGCACATATACCGTGTTTTTATGGATTATAAGGCCAAGAGGCTTCAAATCATTATTTTTCTCAGTGTAAATAAATTACTGCTTACAGGAAAATAATCAAAGAATTAGAATACAAATGCTGGAATACAGAGACACACAATAGCTTACTCAGTAAGGTGACCTGAAACTCTTCTTAGAATAGTACTGGCCCCAAAACTGCAGTGACAAAGAGCATCAGCCTAGCACTGTAGTTAGTGAGGAACACGCTCCTTTAGAGGTGTTCCAGAGCCAAGGTACGCGTTGCTTCTGAACCACCCCTCTATAAGAGCCTATCTTTCTCCATTGTCTATAAAAGTAACCAAAGGAAAATAGCTTTGTTAGGCTCAAATTAGTCATTGTGATTAGCTCCAAAGTGTTCAAAAACTGAAATGAAACTGCATCTACTTAGGGAGATTAAAAAACAGTACATGTGGGATCTCCTGCAGAAGAATCAGAATTAGTGGCTGTACATACCAGGTTGAAACTTGGGGCTGTGGTTCCTACGACTGGTACGAATATCCGTGTGCTTGCGGATCACCCTGCAAGATGGGTTTGATGCAGATAAGGCAAGGGCACATGACTGCATTTTCAGAAATCAGAGCAGATGATAGGAAATCAGTTTTATGTGTTTAAACCAGATGCAGAAAGGCACACAAGGTCTATTCATCCTAAAAACTAGATCCTAAAATACATCATCCTAAAACTAGATAGTACCAGGCTGACACGTCAACATTTTTCAGACAAACCTGAACCAGGTTTACCAGTGAGTTTACCAGTAAGTTCACCAGGTTTACTTTAACCAGTAAGTTTATAGTGGATTAGCACTTTGCAATGTGTGATCACATTCATTCTTGAAAAAAATGAAACCCTTTCAGTAATTCTTGAGTGAATTGCTCTCACTGTAGCAACCAGCATTGTGGCTAAGGCCTACCACTTCCTGTATCTCGCCTTAACAAGCAACAGGCACAGGCAGTGAAGGACTGATGGAAGGAAAAGCATAAGTATAAAGAAAGGTATTATGTCCCATATCAAGGCTTCAAGTGGACTTTACTAGTTTCGTTTTCCTGAAAAAGAATTATGTTTTTAAACACTTAGGAAACACAGGGCTAAACCATTTCTCACACTATGGTTTTTRGAGGTTTTTTTCCTTTCCTTTTTTTAATCCAAGCCGGTCTGGCAAGTTCTCGTTAAATTTAACCCTCTGAGGGCAAGCCAAAAATACTGCTCCCTGTGCCTCCTCACGAGCGCCCCGACCCACGTGCCCTGTACAGCACCTGGAGGCAACCCCTGCCGGAGGCACCAGCACCGCCACTGCCGAGCCTGCGCGGGCGGCGGCACAGGCGCCGCGGCCGGGGCCGGGAGCTCTCGGCACAGCGATGCGGGCCGCGGGGGCACAGGCCTCCCAGCGGCAGGGCCCGGCTGGCGGCAGTGGCCCGCCGGCGGCCCAGGCGAGGGGGCAGCCCCATCCCTCCGCCTYCGCACGCCGCGCCTGCAAGCGGCAGCCCTCCCTGCGGAGGCTGAGAGGGACGAAAAGCGGGCGGCACTCCCGGCGCCCGCTGCTCTTGTGAACGCGACCTTCCCCCTCCTCCGGCCCGGCTGCCGACTCCTGCCCAGCCGCTCGCGTACGTAGGGTGCTCCGGCGGCCGCCAGGCCCGAACTCCCGGCTCCGGTCCCACACCCCGGCCCTGGCCGCAGCCTTTCCGTAGCTTCTCGGGAAACGAAAGCGAAAGCAGCGGCGCCGCCATCTACGGGCGCGGGCAGCCGCCGTGGGCCGCGCCGCTGCCGCCGCCGCCGTGCCAGCGGGCCGCCAGGGCAGTCAGAGCCCCCCGCCGCCACCCCTCCGCTCTGCGCCCCCAGCGCCTCACCGTGCGGCTGCTGGGGCCGCGACCAGGAGCGCGGCCGGCGGCGGCCCCGCGGCGCTGGGACGGAGCCGGTGCGCAGCCCTGCCCCTGCCCCCGCCCGCCACACGCGCCCGCGCACACACACTCTCTCTACCCTGGGCGGCTCTTGAAAACTTGAAATTTAATGGAACCAAACGGGGCTTCTCGTGGAGGGAGGACAGTGAGGTGTGCGGGTTACCCCTTGTGCCTGGCCAAAAGCGCAGGCTGTGGATCCGGTCTCGCGTGTTTCGGTATGGCTGGAGCAGGCGGGCAGCGAACACCCGGCCCCATCGCGCACTGCAGACCCCTGGCTGTGCACGAGTCCGGGCTCGTGCGACCCCGTCACGGCCGAGGGGAGAAACGCTGTCGGCCACAGTAACGCGCATCTGGCATAGGTGCTCATCAAGAGATAAACATTAAATTTCGTTTTCTAAAAGAGAGCCAAATGGTTCCAGTTCTTTCGGCATCATTTTTAGAATGTTTCGTAAATCTCCACCACAAAAATTTCCAAATGCCTTAATTTAGATAAGAGTATTCTACCAGACAAATTGCAAAGCGGACAGTGAAGATATAAAGAATCAGTTTATAGGAGAAAGGAGTTGTGAGGGCCGTGTGCTGAATTTTTACATCATATGATAAAGAACAAAAGACCAGGCCCTTTCCTTTCTGCCCTAAGTCCTTCCCTGCTTCTGTCACTATTCAGAAAGTAAGTATTTAACAAATATTTCTCACCTGTATTTTGAAAAGAAGTAAAATGTATTTGTACCTTACACTGATAATTATGTGCTATCACAATACTTCAGCCTCTGGCTAGCAGCTCTTCTGCTAATAGCAGGCATACTGGCAACTAAGGGACAGGTTTTCATATGCATAGAGCAAATGGAACTAAAATACCTGAGAACAGCCTGTTACCAGTTTTGGTCATTTTACCACCTCTGAATAGTACACAGAAAACCAGTTCGCTACCTGGCAATATCTGCATAGGAACAATTAATGAGGATGTTATGCTACTATTAAAATAAATTATTATTGAATTGTACTCAATAACATTAAGAGACTAAGAAGATCTCTGAACTATCAAAGATGAATTTTAGATTATTTTGATTTCCTGAACAAGATTTATGTAATCTGTCCATCTGCCTGTCATCCCACGCCCTTTTTGGCCAGTTCCGACCTAATCTGGAGAAAGTCATTACACTCTTTTAAGTTTTGTGGAATTTGATATCTCACTGAGGAAATAAACCTAAATTTGTTTCCTCAGCAAAGGAAAAGCAGGCAAAAACTCAGTTCTTACACATTCTTGTTGGCAGCAAATAAGTGGACAATCGATATGTGTATATTAGCCATCCACTCTGCATACACGTAGCTCCAGGCTGCTAGATGGGATTTTCATAGGACATGTGAGGAAGAAATTGTAGTTATTGTAGTTAAGATTATTTAAGGGCCAGAGGATCCAAAACCACAGGAAATCAGTCTTCATTAATTCTGTTGCTTGCAAGACAGCTACTTAACAATGGAATACTAGGGGAAAAAAAAGCTTACCCTGAATTTATATTTTAAAAAGGATAAACAGGATGAAACAGGCTTAGCCAGCTTGATGTGGATACTAGCAGAATCATGGAAATGCTGACCTGGGATACAGTCATTAAATGACAGTAGTACAATGCTAGTCCACACACTTTTATGAACAAGATTTGATCAAACAGACTTGATTTTTTTTATAAGAATTTAAGTTTGGTTGATACAGGTAATCATGTTGATTTGATAGTCTTCATTTGAGTTAAAGCAATATGCCATTCTCATAGACATTGCATGGAATTTTGTGAAGTTCAAACAAGTGGATCAAAAACTGGTTAAACTGACAGTTCTCAAGAAAAGTAATTATAGGTGAAGATTAGTCTTACAGATATCTTTTTAGAGGGGTTCTTCGAGATTTTTTTCGTGGCCTGATACTATAACAAATGACCTAGACAAAAATATATAATTACTGTTTTGCTGTTGTAAATAAGGGCAGGTCACTTACATAAACAGCTTTGAATTGCTTTGTAAGATATTCTCATTTGTAAAAATATTCTTCCTAAAAAGTCAAATTGAAGGCTGTATAGTTATAATAAAGCCTGGAAGCCACACTTGAAAGCTGAGGGACAGTAACTGGCATGCAACAACACTGAAAAGGACCCAGACATAATGGGACATAAGCAGCTGAACATGAGCTCCCAAAACAAAGCTTTTGCAAACTAATCCTTTGAGACAAAATCAGAGGAACATGAAATACAGTTAGAAGGTGGTATTGCCCATGCTTACAGCATTAATGAAATTATTATTGAAACATCACATCTAGTTTTGGTATTTACACTTCAAAGGGATGTTAGAAGTGGAAAAAGTCCAGAAAAAAAGTATTAAAGGACTGAAAAATATGCATTAACGTGAGGTATTTTAAAAGCACCGTCCAACAGAGGTAGAGAAGTACCTTTGTCATAAATGTACTAGTACTTGCATGGGCTAGCATGTTTGAGGAGTAAATGAAGTGTTGGCTTTCAGAAAATGACATTTTAAGATCTGAAGACATATTTCTGAAGGGAATACAAAAAAAAACAGACTAGAAATAAGGTTTATATTAGTATTAATTGGCTATAAGATTAAATTCTCTTTGAATCTATTTTGAAACGATACAAAATTGACAGTAAAAGAAAAAACTGGAGATAGTTTTCAAAGATGCTGTGTGCTATAGCTCAAGCACACACAGCTATAGTTTTGATGCAAAATATATTGGCAGAGATTCTGTGCAGTCTGTTATGGAGGAGATAGACTACAAGATTATACTTGGTCTTTTCCATCCTTAAACTTTACGACTCCAGAAGAAGGCCAAGAAGGCTACTTAGGTAGCAGCAAAAGAAGAAATAGGATCCCAAGGATGTTCCCAGAAAGACTTTTTTTGTGGGTCCTAACAGACAATGTTTGAAGAGCTCTTGGTGGATTTCATTGTGAACACAGCAGACATATCTGACTATCCAGTTTTGCTACCATTGTTAATGTGATCTCCCAGACAACTCAGCAGTGACTTCAGAGAATTCCATATTCCTTCAAGGAAAATAATGACAATGCAAAATGCTATGTCACTCATATAAAGATCATCAAAGGAACAAGAGTTCCACCTTCAGGTTTGGGAAAAAACTACCTCTGATGGCAAAAGATATCTCAGAAAATTTTCTAACGTGGAGATGGAGCTGGACTTGCTGAGTTACAGACAGACTCAGACTTGTATAACATGTCTGTGATCGGTCTTGAATGGTCTCTTATGATCTCACAACTGTGTGTTTTTCTATACAGTTATCAGAGAAACTGTTCTGTATCACCAATAAAAAAGTGTAGAAGAAAATCATGAAGACTCCTACCAGGGAGGAAAGCTTGTATTTCAAGTACATCCAACTAAGGAAGAGCTGTAGCAGTTCCTTTGTCCACATGAGATCATTCATAGTTTTCAGACAAATGGCTTCAGGACCAGGATCCAAATGTGCGGTTCTTTTAACATGGATTCTTCACTTTAATTTACTGCTCAGCCCTATTCTCAGCAATCTTTCCTTTATATGCAGTCTGTCAGATAACTCATTCTAGGGACAGTATGTCAGTGACTGTTGTTCAATAAACACAGAACTTCCCAGATACTTACATTATGTTCCCAAAGACATATCTTTTTCCAGTAGAGCATTTTAAAATCCTGTTGCCTTTTTCACTGCATTATTATTACAGATTTGACTGATTTCACTATCAAAAGACCTGTGCTGGCAAGAAGTGATGATAAAGCTTGCATTGTACTGCCAAAACCAGCCATTACTGTGCTACAGTGAACATTGCTTCTTCTCACAGTCTTTCAAGAGCATAGCATGGTTCAAAATGAGATCTCATTCTAACATTCATTCTTGAAAAAAATGAAACCCTTTCAGTAATTCTTGAGTGAGGAGCATTTTGTGGAATATGTGGCAACATTTTCCAGAAACTCTCTTCCTGAGCTAAGCAAAATACTGCAGGTTGGTTTGGGGCAGGGGGAGCTGTTAATTGCTAGTAACAAAAACTGTCTTGAAGTTGTTTAGGGCTGGTAGAATTCTCATGCAATGCCTTTTAGTGTAATTCCCTTAAAAAACAGCTAAAATCTGGTTGACAATCCTTTGTATAATGTTGCAGAAAGTAGGTCTCCCAAGTGGAAACCAAACACAGGAGATTTATATACGTTATATACATTAACACATTCACAGTACCAGTAATGCTGAATAGTATGTAAAAGCAACAGAGAAATCAGTTAGGGCAAAGATTTTACTTTGAGAGAAAGCCACTTACTCACTGGTTGCATTGGTTATTTGTGTCTTTTCCAGCACAGTCTCAAGCCTCGCACTGTGATCTTGATGGAGGAATGGTTTGCAATAGCTGCTGTTGATACACTCCAGCAATACTGGTGTAGGAAAGTCTGTACGGAGAGGATAGTGGCAACAGAAATTATCTCCAACACCGAGTCCTCAGTAGAAACTCCCTACTGGCTGGAGCAGGCCAAAATAGGCACCGCTGGCTAGGGAGAGATCATCTCTAGGGCCCTCGGGGAGCACACATATACAGCACTGCCTGGGGAGCCTTAAATGGTGTGGCTTCTATTGTGCTTTTCATCTGTCCACCACTGACATAACCAAAGAGATAAAATATTTTTAAAAGTATTGCTGGAGCAATAAATTGGTCTAATTTTTGTTTCTATATAGGCCTTAGAAATTATGTATTAAATCCTAATGCAATTCAAGTCGATGGTAAATTTTCCAGTAAATTTAGCAGAGTAAGGATTTCACTCTCCAACATTTACTGACACAAGAAAACAGATAACTGTAGTCAAGGGAAAAAATTAGAAGTTGGTGAATCAACTGAACAAGCATTCATTTATGCAGTTCATCCAGCATAGTTACTGGTAAACACTCCTACTGTAAAACCTTGAAAGTGGGATTCAGAGTGTCTTTTAATTGCAAACCAGGGGTGTAATATCATGGGCTTGCATTTACAGTCAGATGATCATAGAATGTTTTTAAAAACATTTTTTAATTTTTCTTGCTTAGTTAGGAAAGTAATTCTGGTGCTGCTTCTTCTGTAACCCACACACATCATGAGCAACTGTCTGTTCAATAAAAACTTCAGGGAATTTCAGGAACTAATTAAAATTTAGAACACCCACATTACTTTTGGATGCTTTTTCATTGACTTGATGTTACAACTCTACTTACAAGACCACTAGAGTTGGCTTTACCTCCTCTCTACCCCCTTGTGGGATAATCATAAGGACAATGCGTTGCTCAGGTCTGCCAGAAAAGTTCCTTGTACTCAGAGATGAGGTGAAGAGACATGAAGATCTGGCTGGTTTGGATTATGGAATATTTCTTGGAAATTATTTTTCTGGAGATAAAATGAACTGTTTCTGATTTAAAATCCATGTCAGACTCCAAGGCATGTATCAAGTTAAACAGAAATTTACTTGTCCCTCTAATGACCTGTTGATGACTCCACTGGTTCGGACAARGACCTTGTAAGACATCTAGCTTTGTATTGTCTCCAACAGTGGCCACAAGTGGACAGTGAGGGAAGAGTAAGAATAGGGCAAACATTCGTGGTATTTCTTCCTTAACATTCTCCCAGCCTTTGACTTTTTTAACATTAGGGGATATCCTGAGCCAGGTGTGGTTTGTTTCGCCAGTAACCCTAGTCGATCCGTCTTTCAAATGTTCAGCCAGTCTCCCCTAGAACCTAAGTAAATTTCTTGCAGCCACAAAGTCCATTGGCAAGGATTTTCACAGGTCTACTGCCCACTGCATGAAGAGCCTGGCTCCTCCAGGCTTCATTTGATGCCACTTTGTTGTTGAAGAGATAATGAACAGTCAATTCCTGTCCACCCTCTCTGTGCTACTTATTGTTTTGTAGATCTCTTTCATAGATAATTTCTGCTCTAAATCATCTTTTTTTCCAGGCCAAAAAGTCCTATCCTACTTAATCATTCCTTGTGGGGAAGTTATTCCATAGCTTTTATCATCCTTGTTGCCCTTCTGTGAATCTCTTCCAGTTCTGATTATCCATTTTTTGAGATGAGAGGACCAGAACTGCACACAAAATTCATTTTGTGGGCAAAATAAAGATTTACAGAAAGTTATAATCATGTTTTCTGTTTTGTCATCTACTCTTTTACTAATAATTCCTAGCATTTGATTTGTTCCCCCTCCCCTCTTTTCTTTAGCTATGTCTGAGAAGTTTTCATGAAACTCTCTATCGCAACCTCAGAGTCTTGCTGTGGGTGATAATGGCCAGCTCAATGGTTGGCTACTTAGCTTAGGAATTGGCCATACACTTGCACTGAAAATGACTGAAAGCAGTATAATAAATAATGTAATTGTACAGAGAAACAGTTTCACTCACAAGAAAGAGGTTCTTGCTAGGAGAAGTGAGGATGAGTCAGGATGAGAAATGAAGAGGCAGAATGACTATGGTGTAATTCAACATCTATTACTAGAAAGTACTTGTCATTTCTAATATGTGGCAAGACATATACAATTTTAAATGTAACTGAAACATTATCTTAATAAAATCACAAAAATATACTTTCTCAGATCAGAATATGTTTTTGTCCATGATGCATTATTTCTATCTTGCACATTTTCCAGAATCTGTCAATTTCTTTCTGTCTAGGGAAGCCCCCATGACCTGGATCTTTACAATGATGCTTGCTGGTATTTTCTTGAAAAGTTTAAGTTGCTTCTGGCAGAAGTCAGACCCCTTTCTCTGAAAGATGCAAAATGAGAAGGTGGTCACTTACCATTAATTCCTTCAATGTCCCCTGTTTCCTGGTAGGTCATAGATATATCTAAACCATGAGGTAGAAGGCTGGTGTAAGATAAATGGCATAGATTCAGATTTCAAACTTGTTTCTTTCCTCCCTGCTAGATGATTCTACTGTAGAGGTGCTAATCAGCACTTCTTGGAAAAGAAGAATGGCCTAGTGTCAAAGATGCAAAGCTGAAGGATATCAGTTCCATTGTACAGTTGAGGTGAGATCTTTTCACTACCTCACAGGGAGTGTCATGCATACACTGAAACTGTCAACTGCTCAAGTACTACAGCAGTAGAGTGGAGATATTGCATAAGTATACATTATCCAAAGAGACTTAATTCCACAGTAAGGATTTTTTTTTTCCTTTTTTTAATAATGTTTGAATCATACTCTATTTACTTTTATTATGTCAGTAGCAGTGTGAAGCTCTGAAGTTCAGCCTTGTAGAGATAAATCTGCTTTAAAGTTTTATGTCAGAGAGAGAAAGCTCTAAAGCCTATTTTAGTTTAAAATGTAATTGAAAGTTTGATTCTCTTGATGAGTCCTTTGGGGTACATGTTCAGTGTGCTATGTGGAGAATTACTCATGCAAGTCCCATTACTGCTAATGCTGCTACTAATTCCCTGCACATCATACTGAATATTTACACCTTTTTTAGTATTTAGATTGGCTGTTAAAATATCAGTTTCTCACTGTTACAATCATTTGTTATATAAAAAAATTTCATAAACCTGTGGAAAAGACAATGTTTAGCTAAAGATATTTAATGCCATTTAAAAAATATTGTTGTTAACGTTTTGAATGTAAGCCTGAATTGTGACTAAAATGACTTCATTTCTCCCCTCAGAAATAATAAATTGGATTATGTTCTGTAGGGCACTGTGCATACAGATATTTGCTTTGTGTGGAAAAGCTCTGGATGTCAGAGAAACTGAAGAGAGGCAATAGCTTATGCTTGGGTGGTACAGAGAGTGGGTTATTTTAGCAGTTTTAAATGCAGGTAGGAAATCCACAGGATGGATTTCAGTCCTTTATGAATGGTCCAATGGTCCTTTTCTATGTCAGCCACAGACAGGTAAATTGCTGGGCAAAAAGATCTTTAATTGGTGTGTGACTCTGACAACCTTGCACATTGATAGCACCATTTAACTAACATGACTGGATCTTATTTTCAGCCTGCCTGACTGCTTCTTGCTGAAGGTCATTTCTGAGATGGAGAACAGTCCCAAAGTGAATGGGATGGAGATGATGAACACAAAACAGCTTTTATAAGCCATAAGCCTCTACAAGAACTGAGGCAATGTGGAGGGTCATGACAGGGTTAAACTGGTGGAAAGTTGCAAGTAGCAAGCAACAGGAGCCTCAGACAAACKTACCCAAGGACACCRGTGCAGCTGGGAATGATACATCCTGAGAAAGTACAGATAAACCAGCAAAAGCCAGTGGGAACCAAGGTTAAGGGCAAGACAGCTTTTCTAAACAAGTAGCAAGGTACAAGGCATGACCGCTGCATGCATGATCAGTGTAATAACTGGCTACCTGTGACATAATCTGCATGATGATTGGCYTRGCAAAGTGTGTCTGTGAAACCACTGAAGCAGCTAACTTTTTAAATATGCTCAGAAATAAACAATAAAGGTCTCAGGACGCAAACCCTCCTGAGTCCGTGCCATTCATCCGCCACAA
>NW_020450913.1:181148-249397 GCF_003343035.1 Apteryx rowi | reverse complement strand
TTATTTAGCTCTGATTGCCAACAGCTTCCAGCCTTTTGCAGTATTATTTTGATGGGATACAAAAAGCACAGATCCCTTGCACATTTTGGAATGGATTTTTCTGTAACATACTCCACCGAAAACCTTATGGACTCTTACAGAAATGTATTCTAAACTTATCATTAAGGGATGGGAGAGACTGCAAACCATGAATGGCTGTGACCCTGAAGTTAATTATATCCCAGCCACTATAGACAACTTGAACTGGTTAATTTCAGAAGATTGGGGTTTTCAAATAGCCCTTGCTGATTTCACTGGACAGCTTTCCATTCATTATCCTCAACATAAGTTATGGGCAGAGGCCAGCAGCCTACCCCTAGTCACTCGGCGCTGCTGTCGCCCTGTCCCGGTTCCTGGTTTAACTGTCTTCACCAATGCTTCGGGTAGATCTAAAAGGGCTGCTATCACGTGGCAGGACCCTGTCAAGCAACAATGGAAAACAACAGTACGTACACAGGAACGAGGGTCGGTACAGGTACTGGAGATGGTGGCTGTCCGTATGGCTTTTGAACTTTGTGCCAAGGAACCTGTAAATGTTGCTACTGATTCCTGTTATGCCGTGGACCTTGTGCAAAGGTTAGAGGCCTCCTTTCTCCGTGAGGTCTCCAATCCATTGCTCTTTGCAGAACTTTATGCTCTTTGGACTCTTATTAATCACAGAAAGCATGACTTTTATGTTTTGCATGTACGCTCACATATGGACCTGGCCGGACCCATCGCTGAGGGAAATCGACGCGCTGATGCTGCAGCCATGCCAGCGGTGGTACCCAACCTTCTAGAACAAGCCAGACTGTCTCACTCCTTCTTTCATCAAAACGCCCACTTGCTGAAGAGGCAGTTTCAGCTACCCATCCAGCAGGCCGGGGACATTATTTTGTCTTGTTCAGACTGTCAGTAGTTCACCCCAATGCCTTCGAAGGAAGGGGTGAACCCTAGAGGTTTAAAGGCTAATGAACTGTGGCAAACAGACGTTATGCCTACTTTAGAATTTGGACGTCTCAAATATGTACACGTCACAGTCGACACCCATTCTCTATTTTTGTGGGCCACCGCCCACACTGGTGAAAAGGCTAGGGATGTGACTTGTCATTGGCTTGCCTGCTTTGCAGTCTTGGGGGTGCCAACAACCATCAAAAYGGACAACAGCCCAGCCTATTGCTCAGGCCATGTATGTCAATTCCTCAATACATGGGRCATCTCTCATGTAACAGGCATACCCCACTCCCCAACCGGCCAAGCCATTGTTGAGCAGTCACACCGCAGCCTGAAAGACATGCTACAAAAACAAAAAAAGGGGGAGACACTGCTCACCCCACAAGAATGACTACACAAAGCGTTATATGTCCTTAATTTTTTGAATTGTGATGAAACAGGTCATAATAATTCCGAACGTCAGCAAGCCACAGACATAAGATCAATACAAAAGCCCCCAGTTTTGGTCAAAGACTTGGTTTCCGGCCAATGGGTGGGACCAATGGAACTGATAACTTGGGGGAGGGGATATGCTTGTGTTTCTACAGGAACTCGGTTACGATGGGTGCCATCACGACGTGTATGACCTGATGTTGCCTCATCCTCGGAGCAACAAACACGCCCGTCGGACCAGGCACCTGGAAACGTGGCAACATCTGGGTGACTCTTGCGAATGTAACCAATACGGACACCTTGTTTATCAATGACGATGCCATCAGACCTTTTCCACACTTGCTTGACCGGACTTCCTCTTGATATACAGCGCATGGGGTCTCTTTACAATGATACTGTGTTAACAAATTGTAGTGCGCCAGGTACACTTCAGCCCAAATGGTGGTGCGATGCAGAATGGAGACACAGGAGTGGAATATTTCCACGTGGTGTAACAATATGCACAATGTACACAATTTTCCTGCCTTGCCACTGCAGCCACAAGAACTTGACTTATTGGGAGTTACACAGGCTGCAGTCTGCTTTTATCTAAATTATACTGCAAGGGCACCTACCAAAGRGGGTGACGTTGATGTATCTCCCTCAGGCATTTATGCCAATACATCTGTATGGTGTAATCACACCACCTCAGGTCAAATAACACCTGGACCACAACCCATAGGGTTGGCTGCTAAGATATTCTTAATTTGTGGTCAGAGAGCCTGAAAGGGCATACCAGGTAGGGCTGTGGGGGGACCATGTATCTTCGGACTTTGACGATGTTTCATCCCAAAAAATTCTTAGTTAATGGAACTGTCCACACTCGAACAAAGTGGTCCACCCACGGCTTTACGTCAGGTTGCGATAGTAATGTAGAATTTTGGAATCCAGCAGAATGTATCTTGAGTAGTATTTTTGCAGGAATAGGGACTGCTCATGCTTTATCACAGCTTAACAGATTAGGATGCTGGCTTGCAAAAGAAGCAAATGCTACTAGTACTGCTTTAAGCGCCTTATTAACAGATGTAGATCCAATTAGATATGCCACCTTACAAAATCGGGCTGCAATTGACTTTTTGCTATTAGCCCAAGGCCATGGCTGTCAAGACTTTGAGGGAATGTGTTGTATGAACCTGAGTGATCATTCTGAGTCAGTACATACAAGCATTACAAAATTGAAGGAGTTAACAAAACAACTGCAAGAAGATGATGGTGAAAACTTGTGGGGACTGTTTGATTGGTTGAATATGCTTGCTGTAGGGCCTTGGTTAAAACGCATACTGATTCTAGGACTTATTGTAATTTTTACGTTTGTTGCAATACTAATCTGTGTACCATGCTTGTTGAGCTGCGTGCGAAGGATGATTGACCGGAGTATGAAGCAAGTCATGACCCTGCAGATCCATACAGCCTTAGCCCTTCAATTAGTAAAAGAAGGGGGAGATGTGGAGGGTCATGACAGGGTTAAACTGGTGGAAAGTTGCAAGTAGCAAGCAACAGGAGCCTCAGACAAACGTACCCAAGGACACCGGTGCAGCTGGGAATGATACATCCTGAGAAAGTACAGATAAACCAGCAAAAGCCAGTGGGAACCAAGGTTAAGGGCAAGACAGCTTTTCTAAACAAGTAGCAAGGTACAAGGCATGACCGCTGCGTGCGTGATCGGTGTAATAATTGGCTACCTGTGACATAATCTGCATGATGATTGGCTTAGCAAAGTGTGTCTGTGAAACCACTGAAGCAGCTAACTTTTTAAATATGCTCAGAAATAAACAATAAAGGTCTCAGGACGCAAACCCTCCTGAGTCCGTGCCATTCATCCGCCACAAGGCAACATTTCTATGGATCTAAGTGCAAAGCCGTTATCCAACTTCCTTTTGCATATAGTTGCTTAGGTCTCTCGGGTGTTCCTCTAAATTGTAACTCTTAATGTGGCTGTGATTTTCTTAGGCTTTTATTATGGGTTTTACTGCTCCACCACTACACTTACTGTGATTTGCCCAGCTTCTTGCTATGGCTGCCCCTCAACAACAATAATAGTCATTATTTTCCCAAGAGCAATACCAAAATTTTGGAAGTGGAGGGGGATAGCAGTCATTCAACATCCGACGAGTACTACTCAGACCACCCTCTCCTCTTGTGAAAAGTTGTCAACTTCCCTTCACTGCTCCACTTCACTCTTCAACATAAGGCCTAGGAAGCAGAGGGGGAATCTGCTACAGATGCTTTCACTTCTAGTATCAGAAAGTTTAGAGGTGCAAACTTGATATGGAGGGTGGCTAGATGTGGGGGCTGACAAGATGTGGAGCAGAATTGATGCAGTGCCTGGGTGAGGGCAGAATAAACCTGAACAATGGGGAGAAAGGACTACAGTGAAAGTAGGAGGGAGTCCAGATTCAGTTTGTTTGTCTGGTAAGTCTAGCAGCTTTATAATGCAAGTAGACATGTGGGAGGAAAACAGCTCAAAAACCAAGACAGAGAAAGCATTAAAATTGTGCACTGGTGTATTTTTAATCTAATGCTGTACAGGTTAAAGTCTTGGTTTGGTGGATGTGACTCAGGGGGTTGTCAAAATGGAGTTTGGCCCTCTTGAAGGTGACTTTTAGTACCTGAACGAATCAGATGAAAGTTTGCCTAGAATTTAAAAGTGCTATGCTAAACCTAGGACAGTTTCAGAGCTGATGACTACAGAAATTTCCAGGGGCCAGTTTAACTCAGTCATACTGTATTCACGGTAATGGAGTCACAGTAGAGGTTGATGTTCAGAATGTTACAAATGAGATTCCTTTAGACTAATTTAGACTTCAGTTACTCTGGAAGATTTCTGAAGACATGCTAATGCTACACATACATGTACCACTTCATGAATGTCTTCAAAATATATTTCAGGAGAACTAGTTAGTCCTTCCTGAACTCCCTCACTGCAGCCCTCTTTCCTCTATGACTTCTATTCTAGGTGGTCGAGAGGCATGTACTGAGCACAAAGACTTGTCCCACCAATTGACACTGTTAATGCAATACCCATTTCCAGAACCAGAAGCTCTTTACAGATAGCAAGTCCTAGTAAAAAGGCTGCACACAGATGCAAATCGAGTAGCAGTGAAGTGACTTGCACTTCCTTTGGAAGTCCATTGCCTTGACAGGTAGTTCCACAAATAAGGAGCATAAGTGGGATCATAGTTTGGCTCTGCATCCTTTGCATAAGGAAAGAAGCTTTCATGGAGCTGTAGGATGAACTTGCTGATGAGGATTCTGAAATCTGCCATCTTCCAGCCCATAACCTACACACGTATTTCTTGTTTTTAATAGTCTTGTTCTGTCTTTGCATTGCTATTTTCAGAGTAGTCTGCCACTAGTCTCTTCTCCCTGTCATTCTTGTCCCTTCCCCAACTCTCTTCCACTATGTATGAATCATCCCTGAACCTTTTACTTTATCTTTTCATATGTCCAAATGTCCTAGATGGATACTGTTCTCTGGCAGACTTAGAAGCCCTGTAACATTGCTGAAAGCACTTTTAATAATATGTAGTAATGGTATCAGTATTGTAAGGAGCAGAAGAGGTATAGTTTCACTTCCATGCTTAGCTGAAGCAAAGAACTATCAGAGAGCTCTAGTGACCACCATAACAATGAAGATAATCGATTGTAAGTCATCAAAACTCTTCCCTTCCACAAGAACAAAAATGGCAGAGATGTGCTGCACATCTAAGGCTATCATTCTGATGCAGGCTCTTTTCTAATCAGTGCTCTGGATCTGTCCATGAATTGCAAGCAAGGATGCTTTTCCCTTCGTCTGCTCATATGATCAGCTCCAAGTGGGAGGGAATGTTCTTACTCTCTTTCCCATGAGGCTGTCCTAGACTTTCTGAACCCATTCAAAAAATAAGCCTATCCAGGACTCTCTGGATTCTGTTCTCAGCATAGTGCCAGTTGCTTCATCAGATTTTTTTTAGAAGATAAGACTGGCAGTATGTCTTGAGACAATACTGGCAGTTTGTTTCTTCCCCAGAAGAATGATGTCCAGTCTGGCTGCAGCCATTTAATAGACATTTTCTTCTAAGGTAGAGGGTTATTTGTCACTAAGTCTGTGTGGATACAGACTGAATCATCAAATCAGAACTCTAAAAACAAGTGAGAGAGAAAGAAAAAGATGGTCATTCTGTACAAGGCAATTAACACTGGGACCTATCCCAATCCAAGAAATGGTAATTCTTAGAGGATGGGTTGACTGTAGATAGACACAGGCAGATCTGCTGAGATACATTACAGGTAGTGCCAAGTGAATGCAACTGAAGGGATTTGTAGTTTTTCATTGCCTGATACATGAAGTAATTGTTTGCAGTGATGATAAGTGAAGGTAAAGCCACAACAAAACTGATGTGAAAATGTGTGTTTGTAAGTATTGCTTGGCAATTAGGAATACACTAGAGTTTTTCAACCATGTACTGTCACCTCTCTGTCTTATGAGTGAAAAGGGAACTACAGTTTGAATAAAAAGATCAGTAAGACTCAGTCCATTTCCTGCCAATGTACAGTATTGACAGTATTTAGCAAAATTACAACATGTAGTCCAAGATCCACATTTGACAGGGGTGGCTAATGAACCCTCGGGTAGTGTGCTGATATTTTTTTCTCTGCTGTAGGCATTATTGCTGTGATCTGTTACTGAGCTCAATTTTAACTACACTGAAGGGTATTAGAGACTGGGCAGTTATTGGAAATATTGGTTGAAGGATGACTTGTGTGCAGAGAAAGAAGAGGAATTTTATCACCTAATACTGAAATCACCCTCACATAGCCTGTACGTAGAATTTTACCACAAACTTCCTGATTGCAAGAGTAACTTACACAGCCCAAACATTCAGCTTAAAAGGGGACTTTTAATGACAAACTGAGTGTACAAGGCAAGGGAGAACTGTAGAGCCAAAACAAGATGAGCCAGACAAAAGCAAGAGGCTGAGGAGACTGGGAACAGCAAGTAAAAGAAGAAAAAAAAAGAAAAAAAAACAGATTTCATCTATGTAAAAAAGTAGTAAAGAGTGTAATCCCCATCATCATAGGCTATAAGGTACCAAATGCACATTCAGAGCATTTTCAGGGCCAAAAGAATAAATGGAAAGTAGATGCTCAGAAAGGGGGAGTTAGGTAAGGGCTGTGGCAGGCAGATCCAGGCAGTTCTGTGCATGGCAAAATGAATGAAGGCAGCTTTCCTGAGGATTTGTATCTCAGGACTGCACTATGTGAATTCAGATGTTAGCACAGTGTTCGTGCTTCAGCCTCTACTTTAGTGGGGGCATTAACAGGGCTTTCTCCTCTCCCCAGTGTTCCTGAAACTTGAATAAGCTTTTTGTCTCTCAAACTTCTACTTTTTTGTCATATTTGGTTGAAATTACCCAGTGAGTTCAAAAGTTATTAGTGGGGAGCTGAGGGACAGATGGATTGCATAGTATCATAAGCTTCATTTGCTTAGGAAACTAGGCCAAAGGGGATATTAAATAATGTTGTAGGGGTTCATAGTACAGATGGCTCATGTAGAACAATTTAAAGAGAAAAAGGTGTTCTTCGGAATAAATAAGGGGGATTCCTGAGGTAAAAAAAGCACATTTTCATATAATTAAGGACTGTATCCTAATACACATGAAGAGGCAAAAATAAGTTTCTTCTGGCATAGAAGAATGTTCTTGGCCCATGTATTTCCTAAGTTCTAAATGCTTGACTTCAGCTAAATAACTTTTTTAACAGTTTTTTTTTTTTTTGTAAAATATATGTATCAAATACAGCAACTGTTCAAGTGGGAATTTATTTTTTAATAGAACTGACTCCTTGTATAGGCTTTGGAAGTAGAAACATTTCTATATTATCATCATCTATCGTTTGAGGCAGAGACAGATATTTTTACTTTAGTAATTCTGGTATCAAGGTGTAGGCAGTTTTACAATAATCTGAATATATTTAAGGTGTGCAGTTCATTTTTGTACCTAATGAATAACTGTGTGCCTGAATGGGTGGATGGAAAATAAGAACCTCTCAGATTAGATAGAGAAGGTGAAACATGTTACATTTATGCACGTAGTGTATCTGCTAATATTCTAGTACTTTTGAAATATAAAGTCACTTTTAAATGCTGTTTTTAATACGTGTGATGGCAATCAGTTTTCCTTAAAAAAAAAGTCCCTACATTTTAGAAACCTGTATGAGTGTTTTGTTGAATTAAACCAGAAATCAAAATAATTTCCAGTCACATTTCTCTTGTGGTCCCTGTGGTGCTGTAGGCGGGGATGCATAATACATGGTGAAACAGAAACTGGCACAGGCTGAAAGGCTTCTGGGTAAAGCAGGCTCTGACTAGCAAAGGGCAACATATGATTTCTTTTGCACTGAGTGTAGTCCAGCGCCTTTGTCTGTAGCTGCCCCGCATGGGTACTAAAGACAAGCTACCAAACGCTTCGCTTGCACCCAACAGCTAAAGCTAATTGCGCTAACAAATAATTAATGGTAAAACAATGACTGGGAACACTGAAGCAAATTAAGAAGGATATTATCAAGAGAGTACTGTGGAAACAGTTGAACAGCCTGCATCAGAGTCTGAGGCACAAAACATGAAGAATAACTTTTGTCACAAATTCAGTGCCGAGAGGACTGCAGAGACTTCTGAAGTCGTAGAGAAGCGTATGAAGCAAGAGAGTTTTTGTCCCCATTTCCACGCAAAAGGCTGGAAGGCTGGAGAGCTTTCTGCAGTGCTGCCAGCTCATGTTCCCAGGAGGACTCAGCCAAAGGCAGACAACTCTGTCAGGATGGTCACTGTCATGAAGAGCAGCTGCTGTCCCTGTTGCACAGCTAAGCAACAACTGTAACTAAGCAAGAGCTAACCAACTGGAGTTTGGAGAAGAAACTGCTCCATAGATAATTAAAGTCTTTGTTGGAAGGTCTACAGAGCTTTCCTTCTTTCCAGCTGTCACATTCATGTTTCTCCAAGGCACAGGTAGACTGGTGCAATAAAATTTTCTATATTCTTTAGTCCTTCCTTGGTAAAGACAGCAAAAAATGGCTCCTTCATTTGTAAGAAACATTATGTGTTGATATAAATTATCTGGAAGAAAAAATAACTATCCCTTGGAAATCACCCATGATATCTAGTGTACCATTGTTTTATTTAGTCCTTTCTCCCTATGGACAACATAAAAGGATCCTTCATTTGTAAGGAACATTTCATGTTGATGTAAGTTTTCTGGGAGAAAAATAAACCTCCCTTGGATATCATGTATGACAACTAGTTTGGCATTGATCTAATTGCTTTTTTTTTTTTCCCAGATAATTTTGATACAAAATATGGAACAAGATACCTGTAAATCACTTCTGAAAGAGCCTCAGAACTCAGAGTATTTCCAGGCTATGTACTATGCCTTTCAGAACAACTTCATTCAGCCTATGTATAAACTTGCACTGCATGTCTTACAAACAGGAAAAATTATCTAATTCAGCATTTATTTATTGCTGCATATTGATACAGAAAACTCTGTATTGCAGCATTCTCATCCTTTTTGCTAAAAAAATGTATTTAATGAGAAAGAAGAAAGTATGAAAATAAATTCAAGAGGCTGTTCATTTAAATAGCTTTTAAATTAAATATTTTAATTTTGTGAATAAATTCTACATTCTGATGTCTGATATCTGGAATAAATCTTGACAGATCTTTGATATCTTCATAATTGTAGATAGATTCAGTTATAACAGTAAATCTGCCTTCTTGTATATGTCTGGCTCTCAGTACTCTCTTTTCTCAACAAAGAATTGCATCTCAAATTCTGTGCTCAGTACTTTGTGTATCTGGAATGAATGAATCCTGTGAAGGGGTGAGAATAGAGGGAAAACAGATACGCTGTTTCTTGGCTTTCAGGTCCCACGTGAAAAAGTAGGTTTAATAAATAATGCTGATATCAATGTCTAGCCCCCATTACCAAAGTAAACTCTCTCCAAAATATACATACATATTAAAAAGTCAGAAAGAATTTTAAAATATTGAAATATTAGTTTAAAGTGCCTTTCCATAGGATAGTAGAACAAAGGAAAGGGAAAGGGAAGAGAAGAGTTATAGTATGAAACAAGGCTGGTGCCTGGGAAGAGGTATATTCCAGAAATGGAGCAGCTTAAACTGTTCAGCATTTCTACAGGCAATATGACACAGGCTGACAGCCCTACTGAAAACTCCCATGTTTTCCTGTTTGACAAGCAAGGGTTTAGCATATGCTTTCTCCCTTGTAATAGCTGCCTTGGTCACAGCAAGTGAGGCTGCTACCAAAGCTCAGAACACATCTAAATTATGCCAAATAGCTACATCCCAGGCTTAGGGGGGTCTATAATTTTTAATCAGAGCTAGATTTAGCATTTTCAAGTCTTCAAATCATTTTCCTTCTATCTCAGACTGAGCCATGATCAGTCTATTGTGCAGATAGCATTACCTAAGGCTTAGGGAAGGATGGGTAAACTGATGTTTGTAGATGAATCTCAGCTGATTTATTTTAAATTTTGAGAAGTGAGTGGGAAGAAGCAGGATGAACTTTAGGTGGTTCTTGCTTCCTGTGATTGATATCCAGCTGCTACCATCTTTGAATTTTGGTAGTTACTTTGTTTATGTTTTCAAGACTGTCCATGCAAGAAAAAAGAGACAGAAACTTGATTTTAAAATGACACACCTCTAAAATTGATGGGGTTTGGAATGTCTGTCACTGAAAGGTAGTGCATGAGATAAATGGCAAGTGCAATATATATCAAGATAAACCTCAGAATTTTCCAAGGGTTTCACTGATATCCCAAAAAATCTGGAAGAAGAGGTGGGTGCCTGGGCCAAACTTAGGCATCTGTTTGCCATATGTTTCCACTAAGGAAATGAAATAAGTGTTAGAAAGATCTGCAAGAGTTAAAAGGAGACACCAAATTAAAAGTAGCAGAAATTAACTTGCATAGAGACTAGCTAGCTGAGTCTTCACAGGCTCAAAATGGAGTACCGTTAATGCAATTTTTACCAAGTGCTTCTGAAGCAGAATGGTGCTGTCCTTACCAAAGTTATATGTGGTCTATAGGTCTACATCCATCCAAGAATCCCAAGCAAGACTGGATTACCCACAGAGGGATACAGGGTAGAGCAGAAACATCAAGAAGTTACAAGTGTAGAAGAGAAAGGTGATAGACATGAGGGGAAATAGGTCATGAGTAACACAGGGTGCAGATGAAGGTGACAGACATGAGGGGAAACATGTCATGAGTAACACAGGGTGCAGACTAGCATGAGATAATCCTAGGAAACAAAAATATCAGTGTGTGCTAACATTCAACTCATGCTGAATCTCCAGATACAGACAACTGGCAGTGAAATCAAGATGAAAGCTATGTGCTCAAGTAGCTGGGGAACTACTGGAAAGATGAAGTAGCACAAGAGAAAAGTCACTGAACAGAGGCCTGTGTGGAAGCAATGGGAACAAAATCAAAGAAGACTTAGAGCAAACAGCAGGAAACATTGCAGAAATCAGAACATAAATGTGTACAGTAACCTGGATAACTGTATATAAAAGCTATATGTAAAGGTATACCTATTAGAAGCTAATACAGCTATCTCCTGCAGAAAACTCAAAATCCATAATATATTATTATTACTGTGACTATTGACATATTGTTCAGGTCTATATTTTGAGCTGATGAAATTGGAGTAGCTCTATTAAATTAATGGAGACAGCGATTTGCTCCAGAAGAAGGATCAGGTCTTGCCTGTTTGCATTAAATCTTTATCAAGATGGTATGTAAAGAGATACCTCTATTGGTGCATGAATATATAATAGTTGGCTGAGTCAATGATGCAGATAGCTGTGGCAATCTTGATATGGATGTTAGTAAGACTGGATGAATTATTCATTGTAAATAAATTACAGGATAATTTTAACTGTTTTCCTGTTCAGAAATCATTCAACTGATCTTGATTTCTGAGAGTAGATTGATTTTCAGAGTCCTCACCTAAAGATTTAGAAGAAGAATTTTCTGTCTATGCCTGTGAGTTGTTCACTTTGACTATTTGCTACTTGTGAAGTATGTTTGGTCACTTAAAATGCATTGTAATTTTTCTGCTCCATAGTTGAATACTGGAGTTTGGATAGAGAGTTAGAGCATGATTACTAATGATTAGTGACTAGAACATATTCTTAATTATGCATGAATAGTCACGTTTGCATCTGAGAATTCAGCTGAAGATGGCCATTCCCAACACATTTATGCCAATAAAAATCAGAGGTAACAAATAAAGAGGAACATGAAGTTGACCAGTGAAAGGTATATTCAGAATCTGAATACCATTTCGTATTGTTTTTGCATCATTTATTGTGTTCTAAATTTTGGCTAGTCATTGACACGTGCAGAAACTCAGGACACAGTCACATATTGAGTGCCATTCCTGGATCTGGATGATGTTTGTAGGTCAATGTAGAAAGTTGTCAGGAAAATATAGTTCCCTCTCATTCAAAGCCAGAAAGAACTGTTAATCAATTTAGGCAGTTCTTGTCATAAAGATCATGAAAACTCATCTCTGCACTGAACCCCACAACTTAAGACTTCCTGGAGTGTTTCAGTCTGCCAGGCCTAAGTTGCTTGGCTCCATCCAGTCTTACATCCCCTTCAACAGTTGGGAAGTAACTAGCTACGCTAGTTTCAGCTTAGCTTATGACGATCCACGAGTTCTTCTTTGAGTCCCCGCTCTAAGGCCAGCCTTCCATCCTGTAAGACTGTATTTCTTACTCCCTGATGTATGTCCTCACATCTCCTGACAATTTTTAATATGCTCTTTTAATCAGGTAATTCAGATCATTCTCTGCATCACCTGTTTTCGTTGTTTACCATCCCAATTGTTTTTGTATCCTCTGCAAAATTAATCAGCAGAAACTGTGTAGCATTGACAAAATCATTCATTAGTAGACTGATAAGAACCAATTCCCTGTTTGTATCCTTTTTGGTCCATATTGTATGATGTTTAAAATTATGTTCCGTACTCAAAGGACTTCAAGACATAGGCCTGTGAATATACTGTATGAACACAGTTGTCTTTGTGAACCTGGCAAACAGCTGTGAACAAAAAGAAAACTGAAGAAAATAAAAGAAAGAAGGTTTGTTTTACAAGACCTGCTTTCCATGAAATTGTATTGATTGTCATTAACTGTACCTGAAGCATTCGATTCTATTATGGATGGGCTCTTAAATGAATCATCTCATTATTTGTCCATATTCAGCATCTGACTAACAGGTCTATGTTTTCCTGGATCATCTCTCTACTGTTTCTTAATATTTGGAATATACTGGCCATTAAAGTTCTTCAAAATTTTTTATAGTTTTCCATGATGCTTGTGTCCCTCTAGGCTGCTTGATTTGTATGTGTGTAATTTCAGCTGATTCTGCATGACATCTTTACTCATTCTGTTGCATCTACAACATTTTACTAGATAGATTTATTTTCCTCCTTCATTCTGAAATCAGAAGGAAAATAGCAGCTGTCTTTTCTGAGCCTCTGTTTAAAATTGTAATGCTTTTTTCTAGCAATGGATCAATATATGGCGCAGAAATATTTTTATCCTAATGTGTTTCTCTTGTTTCCTTCCTTATATTACTGTTTTCAGTAGGATACATTTTTAAAATTTGCAGTTTACTGCTGTTATCTACTTCTTTTGCATCCTTTATATTTTGATTGCTAATGTTTAACTAGCATTTCTGCATCTTCTATACTTCACATATTCCTTCTTCCTCGGCATGATTTTTTTAATACCCAGTAGAACGTTCTTGAACAATTTCCAATTCCTATTAATATCTCCCACACTAAATTGATTTTCCTAGCCTGTTATGGCAACAGTTTTTTAAGCTTAGACAAATTGTCCCTTTTTATTTCTAAGTATGTGTATAACTATTTGGTATTACATTCAATGTATATGAAGTAAATGCAAGGGGGTCATGATTACTGGTAGCAAAATAGGCAGGTCTTCATTACTTTCTGAGTGATGTCCAGTAACTATCTTGTCTGCTTTGGATGCAAGATGCTCTGTGTTTAAAAAGTATTATTTATTGTTTCTAGAAATTCTAATAAAATGAGGCAAGATCTATGGGATCTTATGATTGCATGATGACTATGAGATGTTTTGTAAGCATATTCTAAGGCTCCAGTGATTGTCTCTTTATCAGTTAGGATGTTGGATGTCACATATGAAACTAAAAATGGCTTCCAGGAAGATCTGGACAGCTACAAATAAGTATCTTGAATCCAGTACCAGGCAAATTAGCAGAGATCTTAATAAAGGTTTAAATTCATTGACACATTGATATTGGGGAACTAATGTCGAGGAAAGTCTTACTTCACAAGTTTATTAGACTTACTGGAGGGAGTCACTGAGCGTGTGGAGAATAGTAATGTGGGCGATATAGTGTGCTTAGATTTTCAAACCCTTTTGACAAGCTTTCTCAACAAAAGTTTGAAAAAAACACAGAAGAAGGAGAGTCTTTTTTCAAACTAAAAACTGATGAAAAACTCAAAATGAAGCATAGGAATATATAATCAGTTTTCACCTTGAAAAGGGGGGATTTTCTGAGGAAATCCCCCCACAAGGTATTGTGTTGGGCCCATTCTGAACAGAACATGAAGGAATATTATGGAAAAGGAGCTGAACAGTGATGTTATAGAGGTTGCTGATGATACAAAATGATTTTGAAGTTACATCTGAAGATGTCAGTGTAGAGTTGCTGAAGGATCTTGCAAAACCCAGTGGCCAGGCCAGAAAATGACTGATGCAATTCAGTGTGGATAAACACAAGGTAACTCACATAAGAAAGATGTATATGTATAATATGTAATTACAATAAGTAACTATGTGTCGATAATGCGCAACTATACATATGCAGCAATGGGCTCTAAATTATCTATCAAGACTCATAAGAGACTTTGGAGTCAGCATAAATAGTTCTCAGAATACATTAGTGCAGGGTTCAGCAGCTGCCGAAGATTCAAATGAAGCGGTAAGAAAGAGAGAATAGAGCTACAACCTTATAATGACATTTGTAAGTCCATAGTACACCCACAGCCTGAATGCTATGGGCACTTCTGGTCGTTTCATCTCAAAAAAATGGAGTGGAGTGAGAAAGAGAGGCAGAGAGGGCTTCAGAGATGGTCGAAGGGTTGAAGTGAATTCCATACAATGAGAGAGCAAATAACCCAAGCAATCTTCAGCCTGCAAAAGAGATGATGGAGCAGGTGGGGAGGACAGAGACCTGTCAAATTATAAATACTATGATTAGGGTGAATAGAGATCGCTTATTGACTCTTTCTCACAGTACAAGAATAAGAGGTCACCCAATGAAATTACCAGGCAGCACATTTAAAATGAACTAAAGACAGCTTTCCATATACCACATAATGA
This sequence comes from Apteryx rowi, assembly GCF_003343035.1. Lineage (NCBI taxonomy): Eukaryota > Metazoa > Chordata > Aves > Apterygiformes > Apterygidae > Apteryx > Apteryx rowi. The sequence continues at coordinate 234,518 of NW_020450913.1, read as the reverse complement.
AGCTGCAGAATGTAGTGCCACAGCCAATTGCATTGCGGCAGCCAAAAGTATGAATTCATTCAAAAAAATTAGGCACATTCAGGGAGCTAGGTCAATTGGTGCTACTAGCACAATGATGCAGCCTCTGGCTCGTGTAGTCTCTGAGCTGCTGCGCTGGGACATGATACTAAAGGCAAGTCCAGGCTACATATCCATTTCCTTACGTTCTGCTCAGCAACTTGTACTGGCCGCTGTCAGGCAGAATGCTGAGCTAGACAGGCCCTCATTTGGAACTAGCACAGTGGTCCTTATATCATCTTAATCCACAAAATGAAACCCCTCTGTGATTGTGAACTGTCTGCAGCTTTCTCACAATGTATAGTCTTTGATAAAAAATGCTTTTTTCCCCCACTATTCTACTCTTACGGAATTTCTTGAAACAAGTCTTTTAAATGGTCTGATCATATGAGCCACCTCCCTAGTAGTAAGTAAGGGAAACACAATCTGTTTCCTTTTGTTTACCACCTAGGCTGATAGCAATCACTATATGGAAAATTACAGTAACGGCCTTTGTTTTACATCTTGTGTCATGCAGGTTAGTGAGTCTGGTTTGGACTTCCCTGACTGAATGGGTAAGTTTGACAGCTTTTCACAACAGAGGGGACTGCAGCTTGGCATTCAAAGCAGTAGGCCACATCTCAGAATAATTCTAAGGGTTTAGGAATTTCTAAGACAGTTTAAAAACAATAAAGAATTTATTACTAAACTCTTATTTTAGGGCAGCCTGTTAGAAATGCTGCCCTTTGCAGCCCCATGTGTCTCTCTTGAAGTGCAGAACATGCAATAAGTTTTGGAGGATTTACTTGCTAGACCATCTTAACATATATCCTAGACCTCTGAACCTGATGGGTTTTGCAGTCCCAATTGAGTCTGATTGAAGCTGACATCTGTAAGCTTCTGTGAGGACTGTGGGAAGAAAGTACTAAGTATGTCAGGTTAGAGCATCCCTGAGCAGTTTGACAACTGTTAGTCAGAATGCACCATTTTGGAAAAGTATGCTGACTCATGTCATAAGAGAGGAAAGTTTTTGTTTTTTGTTTTAATTAAATGGTGGAGTCTAGATTCACTTCTTGACTTTTCCAGCGTACCCATGTGACAGGGCAAATCACTAAATACCTCTGTGCATAAAAGCTCTATCTGCATGGGAATTACAACACTTTTTTCTTTGTCTTGTTCCATCACATTTAAATGTCTTCGAAGCAGAGGGTGTCTCCAATTATGGAATGAAGAGCACTTGGCACAATGAGCCCCTTATTTCCATTGGGAGTCCTACAGGTCATTGTCATTCAAATGGTAATAATGTCCAAAAGAATGAGGACCCACTACTCTCGTTGCTCCCATTTGATATTATGGTATCAGCAGATCTGAAAATTAGGCCAAAGTATCCTGACAGCAAATGAGAATATATGTGTGTTTTCACAGCACTGCAGCCAGTCAAAAAAGAATGGGGGGGAAAAAAAGATTAGTTTTAAGCCAGATCAGTTTCTTGGTCCTTTTCACCTTGCATCCACACAATCATTTATACTGCCCTAAGGGAAGGTCATGCAATGGGAAGAAGCAGGCAGGCATAGTGTGACTACTTCTTCTGTCTGAAGGCCTGCCTTTTTTCAGCTAGCAACATTTGGGAAGCCAAAATTACATGGTAGCCCATACCGAACCAGCCTCATGTTTTACCTGGGCTGTAAGAAGAATAATGCTCTGCAGGGATCTGGAAAATGCTAACACCAGGTAGCATTTCCCATTGTATTTATTAGATTTCTGTGATTGTTTTTGCCCCTAGAAGTCCAGCAGCATGATTCCATAACCTTTGCATATTATATTCAGAAATAAAAATTCCATCTCATGCAGAGAAGCTTCTTTGGAGGAATAGAATAAAGTGAGTTTTGGGGTGGGTTATTTTTTTTTACTCCAAAAATCTAATGTTTTATAAGGGAATTTAAAGACTTCCTTTTAGTTCATGAAATCTACTCTTTTAGTCTCTCAGGTTCAGCCATTCTTGACAACTTATTTTGAGAAGTCTTTTATTTAAAACTTTCTAGATGAAAAACTGTTGCCTATAATCAAAAATGGATGTAATTCCATGTCTGAATGTGTAACGGATCGAGTCCTGGTTCTTTTTTCCAAAAGACTGAATTGTGTCAGTTTGCCCAGTTGCTGGAAATACTTTCCACTGCAGTTCCCTCAGGAGATCAGCTCTGTAAAATTTGAACACAGAGCCCTCCAGCTTTGAAATTTTATTTTCATGGCTTAAATTTGTTCCCAAACTCCTTAATTTCAAAGGACCAGTAATTCACAAGAGTTTCCTTTAGAAATCAGATGAAAAGCAGATGTTTGTGCTGAATATTGCAAGGCTCCGTACAGCAAGGGGGAAACTTCATCTAATAAAATTACTCAGTGTGGAAATTCTTGACTCTGGCCCAGTTCACAAAACTTATGAAGAACCATGCCATGAGTTTGATTAGGCCCTTTGAAATTAAGGGTTTGGGAAACAAAATTAAGTGATGAAAATAAAATTCCAAAACTTGAGGGCTTCAAGTTCCAATTTTTCTAAGGCATTAGTGCTACATTTAAAACTGACCCTTTCAGTGAACAGCAACAGGAAGTATTTTCAGAAACTGGACAAGCTAACACAGCTCAGTCTTTCCTCCAAAAGCAGGAGGAAAAATGTATACTTATGCAGCAAGTCTTCTCAGTAATCGTTTCTTTATGTGTTCATGTTAGCTTATCTTTTCATTTGTTGAACTACAGAATTTCTTCTGATGCTTCACTTTTTACTTGAATGTCTTTCCTGATAAAATAAATCCTTTGTTTGCCTTTTTAACAAGTTATTCTATTTATTTCAATAAGTTATCATTATCAAGTACAGCAATTCTGCCTGTTTTTGATTAAATCTCATTAAAAAATCCAGTAATTTACCATCAAGAGAAACTCTTGATTCCTTGATACGTCACGGGACATTTTTCATTAATTTAAGAGGCTTTTTATCTTCCCATTATATATGGAAAGAAAATGGTGGTCAAACTCAGAATTTGATATTCAAATACTAGTTTTTCTGCTAATAACATACAAAAACCTTTCTAAATTAGAAAGAAACAATAGACTTCACCTGCAGCCTACTGAGGAGGCTTCAGATGGTTCCATAACTTTTCTATTTTTTTTAGTCATTTACAGTGGCTTAGAGCATAACTATACTCTAGCTGGTTTTATTTATTGTCTTACTTTCCAAATTAGGTAATACTGGCATAATTTCTCCACTTGTTTTTTTTTGAACTTCTTTGTTATTGGGAGGGTGCATTAACAACTGGCTAGGACAGGTCTCAATTTAGCCTCAGAATGGATATCTTTTACTTTGGTCATTAGACTCATCTTTTTCTTATCGTGGGAATGCCCAATAAGTTTGTCTTCTTTTTTTGTTAACAAATTAACACATTCTGCTTTAAGAGAGGCTCAAAAGTTCACTAGCAACACTGGGTTTGGTAAAGGCTTCTGGGTAAGTCATTAACTCAATCAGATCACCATAAAACATAATGAGTGTACTCCTTATTACTACTTAGTAAATTAAATGTTTTCAAATATTCTTTATATGCTTTAATTAAAAATCTTTTATATGGTCTTTGTATGTTCACAGAATTTAAGCTTAGGTGAGCAGAAGGCCATGTTGATTGCAGCCCACCTCAAGCATCACTTTGCTTCTACCTTTGAAGGTAACTTGCAGAATGTTTTCATGTGAATATGTATCTRAGCCTTGGGACCTTTATTTACTATTTTTGTACATGCTGGGGTAGAACACCAAACCTTGGTGGTACTGAAAATTGGACTAATTTGAAGTGTAAGAACTGGAGCTTAACAAAAAGGCAGGTAGGCACAGCAGTTATATTTTAACTGTGTGTGAGGGGAGGCGTACATAAAATAAAGAAAGACAGGTGGAATCAGATAAGATATTATCTGAGTCTTGAGAGCTTGGGGAAAAAAACTGCATATGAATTCATGAAGTCAATCAGTAAAGTAAGTTATAATGAGAACTAGGTAAAAGAGGGAAAATTATATGGGCCTGTACTGAATATATTCCAAGTTACCAACTCTAATTAGTGTTTGTGAAATCACTAACTCTTGCCATGGAAATCAATGCAATACTATAAACGCAGCATTTTGACTTCTTCACAGGATCAAACAAAGTTGGAAAGGAGTAAATCCCTGTGTAAACATCAATATAATCAATTAATTAGGAAACACAGGAAGATAAATATTAAGACTCCCTAAAAGTTAATTTAATTTCTATTTTCTGTCTGACATGTTTGAAAGTTTTCTCAGTATCAGACTATCTCTTCAATTCACTATCATTCTACAGTAGTACTTATTCACAGAGAAGAAGAACTTCAGACCACAGTGGAAGTTACTGGGGAGGGAGATTTTTTAAACATGTTAGCAGGGTAAAGACTTGGGGCTGTATGAAATATTTCAGCTATTTAAACACATTTCTTTGTTTAAATTTCACTTAGCTTATTTATTTATTTATTTGAGATAAAATTCCACATAAACAAGCCCAGAGTTCTGTGTTCTCTTAAGAAAAAATGATAAACAATCTAAAATACTAAACAATGGAAAAATTGGTATTTTCCATGGTCTTGTCTCTTTCATGTCTTCAGAATCTTGCACTTGCATTAAAATAATTCCATTACACACACATAAGTATCTTGAGATATACATAATATCTAATTACAGCTGGAATCCCACCCTTCTCTTTAAAGAAAATCCTTGCTTTTATGAGTTCAAGTCAAAATCTTGAGCTCATCTAACTTTCACAGCAGTGTTACAACTTCATGTATCCAGATTATTTCTATATGCAAATGCAGCCAGAACATTATGTATTATGAATATAAAAGTAAAGGTACCTACTGTTAACAAAAGAAAAATGCTGAAAGTGTTTCCATATAGTAAGTAAATTTCCTTTTTCTTATATTTGACAAATCAGTATATTTGTAATGCTCAAAAAAAGTAGATCAGGAATACAGTTCATGCCATTAACTGTCAAGAATTTGTTTAATTGACTCCCTGGTTATTCAACTACTATGTCAATAGTGTGTCATTTAAAAAGTTAAACCTTTTTATCCATTAGTAATGGTTGTTTAATCCATATCTTGCAATATTCCTAATGGTCAGTTTTATTAATTTAACAAAGAACAGCTAAATATCTCTTTTCTAAATACTCACTATCTAGTTGGTATCATAGCTTACTTCCAAACATTAGATTGAGCAGGATTTTGAACAGTCTCATCGATGACAGGATGACAGTCATATAGACAGGGTAAACAAGGTCAGTTTGAACACATGGGTTATTTTGAAAATTTTAAAGCTTTTTTTGTGTTTGCATAAAATTTGATACAGTGAAAGCCTAAACTGCCCAGAGAAAGAAAAGGAAATCAAAATAAGAGCATTCACTGGCCACTACCTCAGAAAACAAAACCTTTTGTTCCCAGCTCTGTAATCGATATGCTGTATGCCCTTGGGCATGTCACACATTTTTTTCTTTGTTGCTCTTTGTTCTGCCTTGTCTCTTTGGACTGAAGGTTCTCCTGGGTGGGTCCTGTAGGTGCTAATTAGAGGAGCTAGCAAAATGGGCTCCTCCTCTCTGTTGTAGCCTCTAGGCATTGCTATAATACAAATAATTAATCAAAAGATATGCTTCACAGAGGGTGTTGCCAATTTTTGTCACAGACGTGCTTAATCTTCTACCAGTAAACCTCTCTCCTCTAACATAAGTAAAGTTTTAGCTTTTTATTTTGGACAAATGGACTTGAATGTGAAAAGTAAGGGCAGGAAAGCTCTAGAAAGAAGTTTGACTCACCTCTAGCTAAAGTTGCTCATTTTGGGGGACTCTGGTGCCAGCCCTCTGTTCAAGGACAGACTCTACTAGATAAATCCACTACCACATTCCTGACTCGGACCAAACTTCCAGTGCTAAATTCAATGGTCAGGCATCACATCTCCCTGAAGACTCTCTCATTGATGTGATTTAGGTTTATAAGCACATAAGGCACACATAAAGGTACAAACACAGGTGATCTAGATCAGGACATAGCTCAGTTCTCCTGCCTAAGGACACAATTTATGGCCCTGAAGTATTACAAATTGAAATGCTTGTGAGCTTAGTGAGGATAATCTTTGTCTTGTGGGGTGGAAATTCAGATCCCGGTATGGATGTATCATAAGATCTGCATGTTTTACAAAATAGGGTACTACTACGCAAAACTCATTGCCATTCTCATTAAGCATTTTAAGAGTGGTAGTTTAAGTTTTAAAATCAGGCAAGAAGAACAAATGAATTGGAAGAGTTTGAGCAATGTTTTGTTCTGTCACATTCCAAAGAACGAGCTGCCGACCCTGCAGCCTACCCCAGTGCATCATTTGATGTAACCTCCAGCTGAGAATTTCCAACAGAATAACAGCTCTCACAGAGGTGTGCTGGAACCATTAGTAGTTATGGAGATATTGGAATAGTGGCAGATGTCTCATAGAACTGCTTAGAAAATGCATTTGTAGTTAAATAGTTTTGTTTGGTAGAGGATAAGTGATCCCTCCTACAAAGCAAAGGCACAGTAAAGAGAGGAACTGGCCGCACATTTCAAAAACGTTGCAGATGCCACCTGGAGTGTTATTTTAGCAGGATGCATTGGTACAAAGAGGTAGAAGATGGGATCAGAACCCTATCCTCTTCCTAGCCAGCATAGTGTACTATGGGATAAAGAGCACTATAGCTAACCCCTCTCTTGTGGCTGTCATTATCTGCAAGTTAATTACAACCTCTTCCTGACAGGGAGGAGATGTACAGAGAGGAGATGCTCTGGTCATTGTGTAGTTGAACCTCTAGGACAGCCATGGTCCAGCTCTCAAAATCTAATTGAGATTCTGCAGGTCTTACTATATTTATATAAAAGTTATTACAAGCTAAAGACTAGTCATTAAATTGCCAGTGTTCTTAAGCATGCTTCACCAATTTTCCGACTTCTAAGATTCAAGTAGACAAATTTTTAATGTTTTATAAATTATAAAAAAATTCACATCAGATTTTAATAGAATTAAGCATACTTACTCAACACACATGGGGCCTCTGAAAAAGATGTTATTCAATTTAATAAGTTTAATTTACATTGTATATGTACAAGAGCATTTCTTTCAACCCACAGGTTAACACTACAAAAAAAGGAAAAAGTACTGCTGTTAGAGGAGTGAAGAAACTCTTGAAACACTGTTGTCTGAAATAAAAGCAAGGCACTCTCCCTTAACACCTGATATATTCCTGAATTCTGCCTATACAAAGGCATGTTCACAATGAGAGAGCTTTAACAAAAGTAGTGAATTGAATCTGTGTTAATTCTTTCTTTTACTGTTGCTACCTGGCCCTGGTTGACTCGCTGATGAATCTGTGTGTTGACGTGAAGGATGATCCCACAGGTGACGTGATTTGTGAGAGAATCACAGTTAAGACTATCTGTGGAAGACTGAAGCAGACTGGCTACATGAAATCTCACATAGGGCTCTGGACCTGCTACCTCCCACTCACATTCCACTTAATGAATAAGCCTTGCTAAAGCAACTTTACTATACTATGCTGATTTGTGGGAAAGTTCTTTTTGAGGGCCCCCTCCCAGGAAGTGATTGCAAGCCCTCATCTGGTGCTCAGAACCTTGCAGGACTTGTCCCTAGAGAAAAGTGATTTCTCAAGGGGCCTCATGTTTTACAAAAGGAGACAAAAGTAACCATAATTTTGGATTTTGTGTCTGTGTTTTTGTATGCACACCTATGTGTGAGTGCATGTGTGTGCACGTGTGTGTGTGTATATATATGTGTGTGTGTGTGTGCATATATATATATATATTTAGTATATACAAAAGCTGAAATTCAGTCAAAATATATTTGTCTTGCTGGTCAGGCTTGTTACAGCAACCTACAAGAAACATTAGCTTCTCTGATATTTAATTATGCTATTATGTTTGCACATAAGCTTAAAAGTCAATACAAAAAGCAATACTTTTTCAAATATTATCTGCAGGTAAACCAGAAATATTAACTATAGTGACTAGAAGTCTGTTTCCCTATTGATACTACTATAAATCTTGATATAAGAATAGTTTTTTCATAAAAGCACATCCAAACATAGTAAGTGATAAAATATCAGATTACTATTTGAAAACCGTACAGTGACTCAATATCTGGGTTATCCTTTGCAGCAATTAGGCAATTCATTTGGCATCTGTTTGATTGTATAATTTAATTTCCATATAAACAGCATAGTTTAAAAAAAGACAAAAGCTAGAATGTTTAAAGCTAACAAAAGATACAGTGACATCAGGTTGACATTCAGAAATTTCCTTAGCAAAATGACCAACAAAATTTTGACTTAATACAGTGCATATAAAGTTTTTTAGAACTAACATTTTTAAATATTATTTGAATTTAGCAAAACAGGAGCAAGATTTTAATATCAAAGTGCTAAACAGTACTGCCTTAGAAGTCACTGCAAATAAACTGTAAAATAACTCTGCTTGCGATTTGACAGATATTTTATATACAAATGGTTAATAAAAAGACACACACACACACACGCACACACACACACATATAGTATATACATATATAAATATACACATTATATATATGTATATAATTCTTCAACTGGTTTATCTGAGTCAGTGTGAACACCCCATTTAGTTATTTTGTGTAACAGGGCTCCCATGAGCTGGCAGTCATTGCAATAAATACAGGCAAAGCCATTACAATATACCATGCATACAAACATTTATACAAATAAAGACACTATGCAACAAATTATTTCATATTAATATGGCATCAACAGTATAAACATACAAAAAGGAGTACGAACACGGAATGTTTAAACGCAGCCCACTATATCCTTCCTAGCACTTACATTCATATTATTTTACAAGACTTGCTTGTTCTTCGAAACCATCTTGTGTCTGTTTAATAACTTGTTATTTATGTTAAAGTCTAAAACTTAGCTATCCCTGATGCTGACCCTGTATGCTCCAGTCACTCCTTGTCTAAGGAACAACTGAATCACTGTTGTTCCTGTGTCTTCCACATACATTTGTCAGTAAGTCATTCTACATGGAATCAAGTTTGGAAAACTCTGTCATGTAAGTTAGTGCATGTAATTTTCTCACTTGATTTCTTCCATTTATTTTCATATTAAAATAAATTAGTTAATAAACAAGACTTAGTAAGACAGCACTTTAAAAAATTGCACTTGAACATGGGAGCTAACAGCCATTGTCATTTTGCTATATTTGATTTATATGAAATGTTCGGTTGAATGTACTTTGTTATAAAAAGTGAACTTTTGTTTAGATTGTGCCGATGTATGTGCCCTTGATGCAGGAAGTATGCTAAAGGTATTGTCACAAAACACATACTACCCTGGCAAACAACTATTTGCTGTTCTTGTTTTCAAACACACAGCTTCTACAATTTTATTCCTCATAAACAATGAGGTGTTAAACAACAGATTTAAAACAGTCATGTTAACCTTTTACTGCTGCTGGGATAGCATTGTCCAAAAGTGCCATATTAGCAATTTAAAAAACCCCAAATCACACAAAAGAAAACAAAGAACACAACCCCAAAACAGTAAGCCAGTAAGTTTTAGGCCTCAGGTTGTAAGGACAAAGCGCCAGAAAAGACCTCATTTTAGAGCTGGAGCTGCTTGTTAAATGAGGGCAGAAACATTAGCTGTAAGTCACAATCCATTTGCCTGCTCTGGAGGGCATTTGCCTTTCATGAGGGTGACGACTCAGAAGGGTAAGGTGTCCAGAAACAGCCTGTCAATAATGGAAGGGGCAGGCACCAAATCTTCCAGTTTCAGGTAAAAAATGCGCTGCAGTCCCAGTGTGCAGAGAGAACGTAAGTCAGCGAGAACACCCAGTACCTTAGGCTCCGCAGACTCGAGGGGTTGTCCTTTATTTTGGCAACTGAAAGTTAAGTGATCTTTCAAACTGCTAGTGATCTTGTTGCATAGCTCTTCCACTTTCTTTGGTTCTTTTAATCCATGTCGTTCTGCAAAGTGAGGGCACAAGAGAAAACACGTCATCCTTCCTCCAAATTCAGAGGTGTCATTTTCTTCAGTGAGCAAACTGTAACCAAATATGTACTTTGGTACACAAAGCAAAAATGCTTTAAATGTATATGATGTCTTAGAACAGCAGTTAAATACAGTGTCAGTTAACCTTTGTGTCATACAAAATAAGATACGATAAGTGCCCTTTTCTTTTTAGCTGCTAAAATAAGTAATAGAGATGCTCAGTTGTGTTTGAAATACTAGTACGATGAGTCCAGACTGCATTTCTAGCATAATTTTCATGATATGAAACAGAATTTAATTGGGCAATTTTCTAGCAAAACTATCGCAGGAGGTGTTTTGGAGATTTCCATGCTTCCCCACCAGTTGTGAATGCTCAATAACTATGGCAACCATTATTTATTCAGTGAATTCAAGTGGCGATCGATACCCTTAGCCAGCTCCATCAACACTAGGCCTGGAATTCCACTAGGAATTTGCAGACACTCTCATAAGAAACTAAAGGCACCTTACTAGCCTTTGTTATTTTGATCAGCTATTGCTTTTTAGCTTATTCATCTGTAAAAGGTTCAAGATAAAAGAAATCTGGAAGTTAACTATTTTGCTTTGAGGGAGCAATGTGTAAAGTGTAAAGGCTGCTGAGTTATCTATCACAAAAAAAATCAACATTCCTAAAAGGAAGAAGAGCTGGGGTTTGTCCCCCCTTGAATAGCCTTTTAAAATGCTGTAACAATGTTAAACACATTCTTTAAGCTTAAATTCTTTAACCTTAAGCAGAATAAATCAGATTTGTGATTCAATAAAAGCAGGCTCATTACTGATACATAGGGAAAGATAATTTTGTGTTGTTTGCTATCAAGATTGAGTGGATAAATTAATGCAACATTTCTGAACAATAATCTCAAATAGTTTTGTGGCATTTTTATTTGTCTTTGACTTTGAAATTCACAGATAAGTAATAACTGGCTTCATAGAAAAGTCATAATCATTTGCACATGAAATAGAATTATACCAGATAGGCAGTCTTAAGAAAATGCAAATCAAATTAATTTTAATCAACTAGACATGGAAAACCAGTGATGGCAGGAGACAAGGAGTGAGTTATTGTGGAAGTTCTTATGCTTGATGCGTCTGAAGTTGCCTGTCTTCTCTAGCCTCCCTCCCCACCACTGGCAGCCACATCTCCCCAAGTCTTGTTCCTCTTTATTTCAGGAGGAGCTGGCAATAGATACTTTCGTTGTCCATCCCCCTAACAAACAATAAAGAGAGAACAGTTTTCTTTGCGTCCAGAAACAGGTATAACGCCTGTGCAATGCATAATGGTGCCTCCGTGGCACAGGCACATGCATAAAAACTTCTTTGTGCCTCCTGTTACCAACTGTTTTGGTTGATATTCTTGATAAACCAATAAACCAGGTGGGAGCCAATGAGGTCAATCAGAAATGTAAAGATCAGATTCGCCACTGATTTTCACTCATCTGACATGTCTGCAACTTTGTTGACTTACACAGAGCTAGCTCCTAAAGAGTACTAGTTTGGGGTCAGATATCTAAATCTGACTGCAGATATGAAAATCTCTGGCCAGAAGCTACTGATTCTACCGCTTAGTATTACCCTGTACTGTCCTATTGCTGCAGAGCAACACACACCCAGGCAGTAACATCTGCTTCAGACATCTTCACCTTGAAGGAATAAAAAAACCTAGGCATTCTAAGTGCCTTGTTTACATTAAAACATGTCAATGAATATTTAAAGCCTTTCCAGTAAATTGTGTATAGTGTAATTATGTAAGCCTTAACTATACAGGTCACTGAAAGTAAATACTTGAGCAGATTCTGCCATTAAAAATCTTGGGGAGATAAATATTTTATACAAATTTGAAAAACTGTAGGGATATTTTACCACTAGCCTTCTGGGTGAGTCTGCAGAACATTAGATTAATCTGGCAGTCTTTAAAGAGTTCCCATCTTTAAATTTGTTTTGAGGTTGTTCCTGGCTGTGTAAGTAAAGATATCTTTATAGATCTAGAGACCTGAAACACTAGAATGGATCCAAAACCTGATTTTAAAATAGAGCAGATTTTTAAACCAATGTCTCAGTAGGTGTGTGTATTACTGCAGAGTATGGAAAATTATCTCTAGCTCTTGAGTGCACAGCAATGTTGTAACTTTTCAAGTCAGAACTAAGCAGTCTTTGTCTTACACTGACAAGTTCAAAAGGTTTCATGAACAAACCGTTTCTTAGGTGGCTAGCCATGAAACATGCTGATATAAAATACAGTATGTGCAAAAATTATAGTATTAGTAGCCTTACTTTAAATAAAAAAATCAAGAAAATTCAGGATTAAGACATACTCCATCCTTAATCTGCTCTCTAGTGCTACAATATTAAAGCACTTTTTTAAAAAATAGTGTTCTCCCCTGCATGAAATGCCATGGGATGGCATTTGCTACTTGCAAATGTCTACGAAGGTAACTCCTCACAGCTGAAACTGCCTCACTGGAAGGAAGGGGGTTTGAGTCTCCCTTATTCCAATCATTAAGGCATCCTTTGAATCCTGTCGACCCAGAGAAGGACAAAGCCCTCTTTGGAAGCCTTTCTGCTAGTAAATGGCACTGTTTGCACTGGCGCCTCCATCATAGTTCTGGAAGTTAGTATCCAACCTGTTTCTGGAGAATGTACTACTATATTAAACAGCTCCTTCATGACATAGACTTGAGGAGTCTTGGATCTAGTTTACATCAAAGATTGTAATTTAATATTTAGGGCTCATATAGCAGGAAACACATTTTCTTGCCTTTTCCACATAACCAGTCTTGCTCTGAAAGACTTAAAGAAAGACGTAGAGTCTATACAGCCACTCACCCTAAAGGGAGCAGAATGAGGCACTTGTGGCAAGTAGGTGCACTGTCTCTGAAGCCAATGGCCTCATAATCATTTGCTGGCTTCCACAGGATGTTCTTATCCACAAAGGAATGATAAGACCAAGATTTATCCCAAGAAGGACAGCTAGTCAAAACCAATATATTTTCTCTAACTGATTGAAGAGGTGTATAAATACTACTGTCTTCAGACTTTCCTACAATGGCAATTGAAGAGGGGCAGGTAAAGTGAATATAAGATTTTTGAGCCTTGTGTTATGGAATAGCATCAATTTTTGCAAGAAAAATGGTGATTTATGGCAAAGATGCTCTCCATAAGCCTGTCAGAATGATTCATCGGAAGCCTTGCCTCTAAAGCTCCGCAAACTTTGCAGCTCATTCGGGCAAACTGAACACTGCAAGTTTTTTTACAACTTTCTCCTTTACTCACACATCATTTCCAGGAATCTCAATGTGAATCTGTGCTATAATTATGCTGATCAGCAAAAACTTGATAGGAAGAGCAGAAAAACCAGTCACCAGCTGAGCTAGTCCTTCTTTCCCTAGTCTCYGACATGGGGCAGATTATGGCCAGGATGGGCAGATTCAGTGCTGCTACCTTTCTGAAGAACACCACTCTCAAAGCATGTATTTCAAAGCTCCTAAGTACCTCACGGACTCTTCGGCTCTGTGCTCTATGTCTGGGTGGGTCAGATTTAGCCTTAATTAATTCTGAGGTGTTAGAAACAGTCTGACCAGAAATGCACCAGATTTATGCTGCTGACTTAAAATGGGCCTCTTGATTGTCTTGGTTTCAATATAGTTATCTGATTTTCTCTTCCCCCTTCACAACCCTCTTCCTCTTCTATAACTTAAATACATGAAGGGCTTAGTTGCCTACAGCTTTCTGATTGCCTTGTGCACTCTTTGTTACACAGCAAGACTAGGACATGATAAATCCAAGAGTGTTCTTTTCTGGTGTGCTCTGGCCCATATTCATTCTGCCTAGCTTTCGGGCACTTCATGAGGGTGCCCAAGTTAGGAGCACAGACTTCTTAGGTTTCCTGTAACGTCAGTGGAGAAATGGGCATTTTTAGAAGATGGTTCAGATCTTAAGTGGATGAATCATCTTCTGGAGGTGCCCTATATTTCTCCATTGACTGTATGAGGTACGTAAATTAGATGGGCTGAATATGGGACTGAGACCACACAGGATATCAGAGCTTGCCCCTTCCTTTAAGAAAACTGCAACATAACACAGAGGCCATGAGTTGCTGTAGGAGGAAAGAGTTGTTGCCTCAGCAAAAGGGTAGGAAAGGATGAGGAGGAGTGAGTACTTCACTTTGCTGCTGACAGTATTCCCCTCAGCAAAGTGGAGGGGGGACGGCAGACAATGCAATCTGGAGGATTTTTTTTGTAATTGGCACTCCTACACTCCTCCAGTCTGCCACCTGCCCATATGTAGACCCAGCACATGAATAAGCCATTCTGGAGGATCCTGGCAACAGGACTGAAGGATATATACTGCTGAAGTGCAGTRAGCCTCCCTTCCATAGGCAAGTTGGACAGGTCTGTGCTTAGAGGGGAACTGCAGCAGCCAGACTGGCCTCATTACTGTTTCTTAGTATGACTGATGGTGCTAAAAACTGTGTTTCTAAACTGGAATGGAAAGCCCTACAGCAGGAGGATGAACACAAACTCATAATTAATTGAAACCTCACAATATTCTTCAATGTTCTAGTGCCAGTCTAACAAAGCATTAAAAGTGTGAATAAGCCCAATATATACAGTGGCTCTGGGCTGGTCTGTAAAACACTTAAAATAAAACATATGCCAAAAGAGCTTGGCTGGATTAGGGTAGAATGCTCTGTACTCAGCAGCGTCCCACTGAGAGTGACAAGTGGTCAAAACAATAATATTGTCATGTGGATACAGAAAGGAAGAGGCAGAGAGTAAAAGAGAATGAACAAGACAGAGAAAGAAAGCACTAGCAGTTTCAGAGTAGGCAGAAATTTGAAAATAAATTAGACTGTGTCCTTTACATGATCTTCACTGTAATTTCAATCTATATATATCAATCAATATATTTTGATATTGTTGGAAAAATTGTTAAAACAGGTCATTCAAGAGGCTTATGCAGTATTTTAAAAGATAGTCTGAATTAAGTTCTGGTCTACACTGCAAAGTTTTATCATCAAAACTTTGTAGGGACTAAAGAAATTACAGCATGGAGCGGTTGTACAAGAACACTTGTGATCTATACAACACTCTAAACTCATAGAAATTGTCAATATGAAACTAAGCATAGAACCTGTCCCTAGATGACCAATGTTTTTTTTTCCATGTTGGTACTTTTCCCTAGCTCCTTAGATCACACATCCCCACAGAATAAGTGATCCAAAGAAAAAGAATGGGACAGAACTTATTTCTTGCTTTCATGGGGATGTGGGGTGTGTGTCTTATATTGTTTTCTAATCACTCTCTTCTGGATAATACTCAGAGCACTGCTGATGTGCTCTGGAGGAAGTTGTATCCAGTCCTTCTTAACCAACTGAAGGAACTAAAAAAGGAGAAGAGAGACAGAGAGAGGAAGATCCTAAAGGAGTACCTTAAATAAAAAAGACATGCTTTGACATTGAAGAGTTTTAAGTTAACTGTTTGCAAGCCACCCACAATAAACCAGATGTCAGTTCTTTCATTCTGAGTGCTTTCAAGCTTATATCCTATCAGAAATCACTTGTAAATTCATCAGCGCTCCAGCACAACCCTTTTCCTTCTATGCAACATACTGCAAATTCCCAGGAAACATCAAACAAACAGAAAAAAACCACAAATATATGGATTTAAAAATGAATTACACATTGCAAAATACTACAAAATATTTTCCTGATTATTTTATGCATGCATACCTTTAGTTTTACTCAACGCAAGCAGTGAATTAGCAATATATTGGGATACTCACTAAAACTTCTGGTGTTCTCTGCAAAATTACTGACCAGAATGAATGGTCAAATATGTCTACAGCCATACACTCCATGCTGTGACCTGCAGCTGTGGTTGAGATAGGGCACAGAGCTTTCCACAAGTCAGCAGGTTTAGTGAAAAGGCATTGGAATAACTGGGCTGGTACTGGGGACCCCACAGGGCATCACAAAATGGGAGAACAGCCTTAGGTATCTTGGGACACTGGAAGCAGTGGAGTGTCTTTTAGCCTTCAACAATGGTGAGAGTGTACTAGTGTACAAGAGGGTTTGTTTTCTAAAAACCCTTCTCTGTTCAAGCTATGGAGAGCACTCATGAAATCGAGAGGAACGAGCAAGTCATTATTCCCAGGAGCATTTCTCTTTACCTGGAGAAATATTCTTAAATTTGGTGCTACCTGAGACCACGTACAGTATTAAAACAAGCTATAACCCATCACTATTTTTTGTTTTTTCTTTTTTCATTGGACCACCAAGTCATAAAAAGATTGGACTGATCCAAGATAAGAACTGAAACAATTTATGTAATACCGAAGAGAATTTTGCTTGATTCAGTATTTTTGTTCTGCAGTGTTTCTAACAAAAGCAAGCAACTAGAGTCACAAAACTTTCCTGCTCCTTCGTATCTTGCAGCCCAATGACCTGGATATTCAACTGGGACATGGGAGAATCGTGATAAAATTCTCTTGTTGTTGGATTCAGACCAGAGATTGGACCTCAGATGTCTCTCTGGGCACCAGCTTGTCCCCAGATCATCATACATAACAGCCATTCTGTGGCCCATGAAATATGTCAAATGGTCAAAACAGGAAAGACAATGATGCACAATAGCCACATACCCTATGGTCCTGGGAAAGGTCACTCTCTTGCTCTGACTCGCAAGAAGGATTTGAACCAGGGATCCTACCTACCTATTACCCTCAACAGCCCATTACAGGAGAAAGAGAGTACCTCCTTTATAGGATAAAGAATGGTGCCTAAGCATCCACCTAAATCTAAGACAAGACTTGAAACAGTTGCTTTAAAATGTCCAACAGATTTCAGAATTCCAAAATTTATCTTCATAATTTTTTCCCTTTGGTTGGGACTATCTGAAAACCAGCACATGCCTTGTCATACTCAAACTGTAAGGGAAGGACAGGAAGCCATTTCTCAAGGGATATGATATCAGAGGCACATCTCAAGGCTTTCCTGATTATAAACATTTCCATATACTATCACTGAGAAATTCTCAAACTAAAAAGAGGAGCATTTTGTGCTGTAGTGCTCTCTTAGCCACAATTACCTGATTTCCTCTTTCAAGTTTTTTCGATATTGTTCGTCTTTATACAATGTGATCCATTTTCAGGCCAAATTTCTGTCTGAGTCCCTAAGTTAGCTAGGTGCCTTTAGGGATCTGAAACCTGTGAATACAAATCACTAGACACAGTTTTGGTCTAATTTAGACAGCGTGAAGGTGGCCCTATGTACTTAAGAGCAAATGAGCAGAGATGTATTAACATCATGAAATAAAAGAATAAAGAGAAAACTACATTAATTTTAAGCACCATCTCTTACAAGTGAAAAAAAAGCAAGAAAAGCTTGACAAATACTGTGCCCCCCCCCCCCCCCCAAAAAAAAAAAGCTATTAGGGACAGAAATGCTCTCCTTCTAAAGGTAACAGTTACTTTCATTTGTTTGGAAACTTTGGGAAGACCAGCACAATATAGCAAGCCCCTGAAAGGACTACTAGCGCTAAAAGGAGGAAATGTGAGGGTCTATTAATTAAAAGATGTTTCCATTAAATATTTTAGGGTGATCTGAGCCAGCCACTGGACAACTTTAACTCTTTATGTAAGGGCAGCCAAACAGTGTCTGACTGAACAGAAAATATCATGTTAAAATATGCCATGGGTCTGTAAGGAGAAAAAAATTTCTTCACATAGAATAGCTTTTCCTACATTCATCTATACGTTTTGCATGATATCCTGTGCCTCTACCTATATCCCCTCAGTCTCCAGGAAGATAATGAAGGACAAGCTCCATCTACTGCATCTATCTAGATAACATACAGTCAATAACCTGAATCAAGGACAGGTGCTCTCTCTCACTATATATATCTATATCTATATAAATGTGAACATATATATCTGTGTGCAAATATATATACGGAGAGAAAGCACCTATCCTTGATTTATAGGTATATATTTATAATATATATACATAAGTATGTGTGAGTGCATGTATGTGGATGTTTATATATAGGAGTCAAAAATAACTCAGGAATGCTCTTTCTCGCTTTCACACCTTTCATTTTGGATTTTTTCAGGTAAAATAAAGCAACTCCACTGAGTTATTCTGGACTTAAGAGTTGTATCAATGAACCTAAAATCTGGCTCTTAATGCACTCTTCACAAGCACAGAAAAATGAACATAATTTAACTGAAAAACTGAAAATACTTTTCAGAAGAAAAAGAGAGTTAAAGCTAGAAGAAGCACAAACTAACCCTTTGCCCAAATGCAGGAAGGAAGTGTACCATGTAAGATCTGAAGCCAAAATCTTGGCCACACATTGTGAGCAGGAATTGGGTATCTGGTAGTTTTTATATTTACCATTGAACATTTTCCCTCAGTGTTTCTCAAGCATCATCTCATTCTAGGTAGAATGAAGGCTGCAGCTGGTATCGTTGAGGCTACCGCCTGCAGACTGAAGGATGCCTGAGATGCGTGAGGAAATCAATTCCCATCCCAGGGGAGCTTAAGGTATCCTCAGGAAGGTTCAGCTCAAGGCACACTGGCGCACTTTTTCACCCCAATGACCCAGCTGCACCCCTACATCATCATCTTTTCTGAAATGAGTGTGGGGCTTTCAGGAGAGCTGTCTGCTGCGCTCACTCCTGCCGCATTTCCATGGATACCCTTACTCCCAGCTCTGGCTCCGTGGCTGCTTCAGTCAGCCTTGCCTCCTAAATTACCAAAAGCCCAAGGAATGCAGTGTGCACTTCAAGGGGCTTTTGTTGTTTCAGGAATGAGGAAATTACACTTTAAAAAGTTCAACCTTCCCCGTTCTGTACTTACTAGCCAGGTTTGGCAGATTCTTACATCAGTTTCCTGCTGTTTGCCCCATTAGGCAGAAAGGGTGAAATGGTAATGTGCACACCCAAAAGTTTTTGTAAAACTGCTTAAAAATTCATTTTTCTTCCTATTCTACAATTTCATCTCTCAAAAAAGCGGTACCATGAAGTATCTGTAGTAGCTTGGGTACCAAAAGCAGCCTGCCCCCCTTGTGAAGCACTCTCTCTGATCTAGCTATCTATCTCACTGAGAGGTAGGCTATACTAGCTGTATGGTTTCCAGCTCTTGAGCTACCCTGATATTAGTACTTCTACACAGAAGACTTAGCCCTCGTCATTTCATTAGACTTTTCTGTGAATTCAGCAAGCATTTTGAATGCTTTTGTAGAAGCTACACAATTTGGTTGCAGTCAGTTTGCTTTTTAGAGACTATTCCAAGAAAAAAAGAAACCATGGAGAAATAGAGAGTTAGATTACATTTTAATAGGTGTTTCTGAGGGTCTAATGTTACAGTCCACAATTTCAGTATGGTTATTACAATGCTTAAAAAATCATAGTCACTTTACCTGGAATATAGCCAAGCTAACTGAGATTGCTTAAATCCACATTAAAACAAAGCACTAGAATCTGAAGATTTCTATTATCAAAGGAGCACTTACCTGTAATCATAGTTAGAGCTGATAAACTTGCTAAGGCTGGGATATCAAGGTTAAGGCTCTTTAAGTTTAAGGAAAAGTCTTTAATAGAGTCGAGCCACTCCCCAAATCCACGAAGGCACTGAAGTCTATGAAGCACAAGTCCATTGCAGAATACAAACTTATCCTCAGCAGTATCAGACCTCAAATAAAAATAGTTGAAAAAATTATGAATGCATCTTCTACTTTACAGTAAAATGCATAACCAGTACTGAAGTGTCTGTCATTTAAAATCCAATGCATATTATCCTGAGACATATGTGGGCATTCACGTTTGACAATATGCTTCTCCCCTGGGGCAAAAGTACAACAAACAAGCTTCTATGATTGCTTACTTTGTAGAGTTATAAGCCTGAGGTTAACTGTAGCATGTGGTGTAGACTGTCTAATTAGTTAAGATTTTGGTCCTGCCCAAAGGCATAAACAGAGGAGACATTTTACATTAAGTACTGTATGTATGAACCAAAGGAACACAAAGTGCATGCATTTTGAAATACAAAACTAATAATAACTGGAGAAAGAAGAGATTCTGCAACTCTCAGCATTTATTTAGTCTCATCTTCATTTTT
Source organism: Apteryx rowi (assembly GCF_003343035.1). NCBI lineage: Eukaryota > Metazoa > Chordata > Aves > Apterygiformes > Apterygidae > Apteryx > Apteryx rowi. The sequence continues at coordinate 214,227 of NW_020450913.1, read as the reverse complement.
CATATTGTAAAAACTGATAAAGAAAAAACAATGGAAAATACATACAATAATGCACACACCAATGCACAGAATATAATATAGTTGTCTTTGTGAAAACCTGTGTGTGTGAGAGAGAGATCACAGCCAAGCTCTGCCCTCCTTCCTCCCCTACTGCAATATCCCTGTAAAAAGCAGCATGCAAATGTCATTTTCAACTTGAAGAAACAAGGGCATAATTCAATTCTCCAGTTTGGAATTTCCCCAGTCCCTGAAAGTGTCTTTGGTAAAATGTCTTAACTAGTGCCAGACTGACAAACAGCATCTCACTCTATTAAATGACTTGGTATTAAGAAGAAAAACAATCTGAACAAGATTTCAAAGCTTCTTTATCCCTTTCAAAAACAGACTATAAAGATGTGCATGTGCTAAAGGAAAAGAAGCGAAAAAGGAAAAGCTTAAAGGTGCTTTTCTACAGTTTATACTGATGACTATGAAGCAACCTTGCTGAAATAGTACCTGAGGATCAATTTTGATTAACAGAGAAAAAGAGGATGTGGTATATCAAATGAAAAGAACCACATTAGTGAGAACTATGCTCTGTTTTTAAATCCTTTTATTATTTTTTCTGCAGTGTAACACAAATGAAATACCATATTTTGTGGATGCAGATTTTGCTGATGTTTCATGTTTTTTTTTTTAATGTTCAAAGATACTGCCATATTTATTCCTTAAAAACATTTAGATGGATGACCTTTCACATCAGCTTAAGAGGAAATGAAATAAATAGTTACCTGATGGAGAGTCTTAGCACAAAGAGCTCCAAAAAAGCTGATTCTATGAGTAATGTCTGATCTTCTTTTGGGAGGTCAGTAAATCCAGGGATTCTTTCTGCCCAGCCTCTCGATATGTCAATGGAGGCAGTCAGAAGGTTATAGAACTGCTGGACATGTTCTGCATCTGTGCCTGCAGCAGCCTGGTCAGTGGAACAGTACTAAAAGGAAAGCCACAGAAAGCAGTGTTATATGCATTTTAGGGCATGCTCTGAAACATATAATGTTATCTGCCCAGCAACGTTTCCTTCTGTGGCAAAACTGGTATTATTAACCATAATACATAAGTCTAAATCTACCTTCCTATTTGGATACTTATCACCAAATATTTCTACATGTACAGAAAACCTTCAGAAATTATCACATTTTACAACTATCTATATACTATTAATAAATAGAACAGAAATCTGGTGGATAGAGTAATTTCTAAAACAAGAGAAGAATACTATTTAACTTACTACAATTAAACAGTTTTCCCATTGATGAATTTGTCTCAGTATGTCCTAAATACAGATTTCTTCCAAAACCTCTCAAATTGCATTTTATCTGACAGTGATAGAGACATGTAAGATAAATCACCTTTTATCTGACACATGCAGCATCGCTTCATTTGAATATAAAATTTGTTCAAAGTAAAACAGCTGCCCCAAACCACCTCTTATCCTTCAAATAGCATTTTAGGTTCTGGAGAACCTATTATGCTGTTGATGTGGCCATAACTCTTCCAGACAACCATTTGACAGCATCAGCTTGCTTAACTTCCCCAGGACCCTCTGACAGCCCCCTCCCTGCTATCTTCTGCTTCCCTGCCAGTGGATCCCTGTCAGTGCTGTGACAGTACTCTCTCTCTGGCAAATATAACAGGAGCTTTATGACTTTTGCCTGATTCTGTACTTGAAAAGTGCTGCTGGTTTTCTGAGCAGGAGCTGAATAGTTTGGGATTTATTGTACCAACATCCTCCCCATCAGGCCTCTTGTGGGTTATTTCTGGGAGAGACTCGATACAAACTCTCTCTCTGGGATGCTCAGCCAAGAAAAGGTTGGGAAGGTCTCCATAGCTGAAAGTAGCATGCACACCCTTTGAAAACCACTCTCTATATGCAGTTAGGGGCTGAGGCCAATAGCCTGAAAGCTTCCTTAGCCACCCCGTCAGGCATGGAAGCAGAAAGACCACATCTCTTTCAAAATCAGTAAGAGTATACTGGAAGCCTGAGAGGCCCTGCTTACAGGCATGCCACCTCTGCTGCAGATCTCTCCCAGGTTGCTTACTGCAGCCCAGGAGTCACCTCTGTGCAAGGAGAAGAAGGGAGAACTGCAAAGAGACCCTCCATGGTGGATGCCTTATTCATTGCCTGCCACAGCTGGAGCTCGTTGCTGCTGGTGGGTAAGGGATAAAGGAAAGAGTGTCAGAGACACTGACCGATTGCAAAGCCGTAGTAAAGCTGTTAGAAATCCTGGAAATCTCTGGCTGTATTTGGGTTGTCAGTGCTAGCCCTGAATGAATCTGTTCTGTTTACCCCAACACTAGCAAAATGAGTTTCTTACAGTGAGCTGCTAGCTACCTCCTTTAGTCAGCTAGTGAAACATAGGCAATCCCTCTGATGAAGTTCATGTGGGGACAAATTCTGCTCCAGCTACCCGGAAAGATTCTGTGATGGCAAAGCAATTGGAGGCAAAAATATAGAAAGGTTGAGGAGCAGAAGTGGAAAATGTATATGCTGCACTGTTACATGTTTAGTCCTCCATCTAGATGATGCAGTGGAGGATGTTTGAGCAATATGAAATACTACTCCAGCCACTGGACTGCAACAGGATGGAAGCACCATGGTGACTAGTAGGCAGAAAAACACTGTGTGCTTTTGCAGCACTCTTCCATGCGCTGGACCCTCTTATAATGAGGCTGTGGAGAAAGCTAAGACAGTGTCAGTGTGAGGAGATGGGCTTTTCTCATTCATGGTCATCATCTCCTGAAGGCTCTGGGAGGTCTGCTTCACTGTGCAGGGGCTGAGCTATAGCTCCTTCTTTCTATAAAAGCAAATGGAACAGGCTGATGGGAATTCTTGCCTCATCCACAGGTACTGCTAAGGCAGGGTATATTCTTGATCAGAGGATCAGTGAAAAGGAAAGGAAAGAGAAGGAAAAGAAAAAGATAACACTCTAAATTCATCAGAGATGTAACTCATCACAAGTCAGTGTAATTATGCCAGAGATTAAGTTGTTCCCAATATTTAAAAAAACATTCCTGTGGCGATAGTAATACAAAATTTTAACATTTTCTAACAAAGCTGAATGCTGCATTCTATCACATGACTGCGAATGCTACAGTACAGTATAACCCATGTGGGACATTTAATTAAATTGAATGCATCTGAAAAAAAAAGTATCCTGTATTTGTTGTTATTGTTTAGCCCATGAGGGCATTTTTGGCAGAAGAGTAAAAATTATAAGGAATTAATAATTTTTTTTAACTGCTGTGATATGTCACTGCTTGCTAGAAGAAGTTAGCACTTACAAAGAGTAGCTGAAATGTTTACTTGTGACAGACTTACAAGTATTTAAGCAGCCATAAATAGTGCGTATGTCTTATGCACAAAATCAATGTTTTTTTTCATGATTATTCCATTAAGAAGAACTGATATTTGACCTGACTTCTGAACTAGACAACTGGTAAATCTTGGTCAAGAGGCCGCAGTATGGGAGGGCTCCATTCTGTGTTTCTTAACCTGGTCATGCAAACAGGAGGCACGCTGGGAGAAAGCCAGAAGACAAAGCTCTCCTTTGTTCCCTTGCTCAGAGCTCCTTTAGGAATTAAAGGATGGCCGGCTTTTTCTCAAGGAGGAGTTCCATGTGCAGGAAGCAACATTAATTTATATGGTATATTTAAAGAGCTTCTAAGGGCCTGATGTTGGGGAGAATGATAGTACAATCTCGCTCCACCCTTGCCTGCTTTTATCAGTCCTTCACAAAATGCAATAGCTGCAAAAGCATAAAAATAACTTCTCTGCAGTCTTAGAGGAGAAGTTATGCTTGTTTTTCAATGCATCTGCCCTTCCTCTGTCAGAAACCCTGATATTTGCTTCATTTCTAGCTTGGGGGCTGGCGGAAGGAGGCAGATTATTACCTAAATGCTGCACTCTCTCTCCAAAAGGCTGCATTTCTATTTAAGTCAGTGGCTATTTGGCCTGAATAAGGACTGCAAGATACAAGGTCTGGTTCTCATCTCACTTCATTCGAAGTCTAAACGCATGGAATTGTACCAGTGAGACAGCTGTGAGACCTGACTATGGCCCTTGGCCTTTAAAGCGTTAATAAACAAAATTCTTTTCCTAGTGATTTTTGAAACCAAATACCTAAATATACCATTGCTGTGGACTGGTAAATTAAAACCAATGCTTAAAGGAGGAATAGCTATGTTCTGAACAGAGCCAATTCCAATGTGTTTTGTTTTAAAATTCTGAGGATATGCAATTTATTTTAGGATTTTTGGGGGCAGGTCATTGGGTTTTTTTGGAGGGAATGAGTATACATTCCTCTCTGAAACTCTTATCAGTATTTTTATGATGGTCGAGAAAACATTACGAGGTATAAACATGAAGACCATTCCAAACACTACGGTCCTGATTACAAAGCCAGGTTCCCAGATCTACCGATATGTACTGCATTGCAGTGTCACAGCCAATCCAATTGTACCTTTATTTAGTCTTTACAGATATAGGATTCTTCAGACTGATTTTAGCATTACAATTCATTTGCTGCATATTTCATTTAGTTAATATCAGTTTTTACACATTATTCTTTCCTGATTTCCCTGAACTTTTAAAAATAACCATAAGATTCGTTAAAAACCTAGCAGTCTATTAATTTATTCTAGTATATTTTTGTATTTTCAGTACTGCTGAGCCTAACAGACTATTATATCTTTTATTCTAACCCCCCCCCAACAAACCTTGGATATGAAGATGTCCCAACAGCCAATCATACATAATCTTTTAAATACCAAGCCTAAATTAATTTATTGTCAATCATATGCTTCCTGTAATATTCCGCAGAACTGTTAACTACTTAGATCTACAGGCTGTTTTCTTAAGAGAAATAATTACTGTACTGTTCTTTTTTTTTTTTTTTTGTAAATGTGAAAGAGCTCTACATCTATACATATAGATAAATACATATGGTTTGATACTGCTTTCATGCACTGGGCTATTATACTCAAGTAATTCTGAGGCATACAGTAGATTTCTGCCAAAGAGTACAGTTAGTCATGTACCTAGGTATTTGCAGAATGACCCCCTGAGACATTTTGGGTAAGTTAAAATACATGTAAATATGCCTAATGCATTCTCCCCCTAAAAGGCTGTCAGGTAGTAATCAACTAGATTCTTAGTAATAACTTGTAAAATTGTATGATTGTATACTTACAGACTAGCTTGAAGAAAAGATATTACAGCATGCTTACAATTGCTAAGTGATATATGTAAATATATTTTAAAATAGAACTATATCATTTTTATATAATTATAATAAAATAGGTTTCATTATTTAATATTACTTAGGAACAGGTGATAAACTGTCATTGTAGATGTTGTCTTAGTACAGCTGAGATTTAATCATTTTTCATTAAGAGTAAGTAATCTGATCATGTTTTTCCTTAGCTGTATTTTTTCTTTTCATATATCAATCTATCTAAAATACATATTTAACAAGCCATTTCAGCATTGTATTTTAATAACTACAGAACAGTCTTATAGCTGGTGAATATACTACATTAAAGAAAAAAGGTACAAAAATATATAATCTCTGACAAAGCTTTGCTGATTTAATTTTTTAGAATTTCGACTTAAAGATTTGTTTCACAAATGTGAATGATACTTGAGAAATATCTGTGCTGGGGTATCCGAAGCCAGACTCTATTTCCATTTTAAATAATGGTAAAATTCTCACTGATTTCAATAGAAATGAGTTCTAGACAGCCTGTTTGCTTCAGTGACCCAGTATTACTTCACACAACCCTTATATTTGAATACTAGAAAAGTGCTATTAAATTTTAGCCTTTACAACCTGGAAGTTGAGATACTGGACAAATGGGTCCCACTCCTGAGTTTGGTGGATTAATCAATTGTATTGTAATTGATAGCATTTTGGATGAAGCCTCTTGCAAGGAGAGTGCTGTATTTATCCACACATTCTCACATTCACTCGCCCGTGGAATATACTGTGGTTAAAATTAGCTTTCAGATGCTCACAACCAATAGTCACTAATGTTACTTTCTAGTGCACCTCCTTTCAGTCGTTGTTCACCTACTATGAATAGACATGGCTGGTTGGATAAATTTCTACTCTCATCCAAATTTTACATTTAATTTCATTTTAGCAAACTGGCTGTTAAATGGAAATGCAGCTCACAAAACATCTCTATGCAGAAAACAAAGAAAGAAAGAGAAGTGAGACATACTCTTGAGTAGTCAAGCTCACTGGGAGTGGAGTCAGTTAAAGCTCGTACGAGGGCGTTCATCATGCTGATGGGAGGAGAAGGCGGTGAGGGCTGCGAAGGTTCCTGCTGCAAGGGGCTCTTTGGTTTGGAAGGCAGACGACCTCTTCTCCCTTTCAGGCTATCAGTACGGACAACTAAGTAAAACAGAAGAGAGTCAGTTGCAGAGACATCAGCAAACTAAAGAGCAAAATGAACACCTGCTTTTCTTATGATGGCCAGCCCAGCAAAAAAAGAAAAAAGAGAATTCAATTTCCATACATGCTATTGGTGCCTTTAAATGCAAAGAAATACAAATGATACCAAAATTACATCAGCTTTATGATGGTAAGCATCAACGTAACCACTTGCTTAAAACCCAGCTGTGTTCCTAGTGCTCCTGCTTTGTTTTCAGCAAATGCCTACACGCCTGTATATATATGCACGCGCGCGCGCACACACAGAAACTCTATTGCTGAAAGAAAACTGAGTGTGAAACACAAATCTAAATGTTAATACTACTCATACACATTTTATATGGAAGAATCATTCATTCAAAGTAATTCTAGCTTTCTTAAAGCATTTGAAAAATATGGTCACACTATATAGGTCATATTATCCATGCTAGTAGTTGCAATGGGACTACTCACACAATGTTACTTACATATATAAGCATTTGCAGAATTGGGACCAATGAGTTCATTCTGTTTCCATTTATTTTAGTTGCAAACTTACAATCAACTTACAGGAATGAGACAAGATCCTATGTAAAAATGCATGCAAAACAATGAAATGCAGCCTCCTCTGAGATAATACATGGTAGCCAACAGCATTATTGAACACTGTGCAAAGTTAGTAAAGGAAGTATTTTGGCCAGCATCAAATTATTCTCCCGTGGCCTTGCTGTTGCGGAACTCTGGGATCCCAGAAAGTCTAAATATGATAACCCTACTGCCTGGATGAAAAGAAAAAGTTTAATATGTTATTACACAAATTCACATTTTGGAGAGGGTAAATAAGTTATGAATTCCATCACTGTCAAATTCATCATAAAGGCATCCATGTCCACAGACAGCCACATATTCATTAAATGTAATATTTCTGTGGTTAGAAAAATAATAATAGCAATAGTCCTTACCTTCTTTAACCATGCCGACACTGAGACACTTCTGAAATCGGCAGTATTGGCATCTGTTACGACGTCTCTTGTCCACAGGACAGTTTTTATTTGCCAGACAAACATATTTTGCATTTTTCTGAACTGTTCTCTGAGAAAATGCAACACAAAAATAGTAAACTGATAGTTTCTTGAACAACTTCGAACCCTGACAAAATGTATTTTAATTACAACATGAAAAGCGACAGTGCAATTCATATAATTAGATAAAATTAATTTCCTAACACACTAGCCTGCAGGAAAAACAATTTTATTAGTATTAGCTACTGACAATGAAAATAATCTAGGATTGTTCTGAAGCAAGTCTCTGGAGACAGGCAACTTTGAATGATAAAATCATATCTGAAATTACCAGGTCATCGCATCTACCTTTGGGGATTAGATTATCTCTGCTTTTAATATCCCTTTGGGAACAATTTTCTACTTGGTTCATTCCCTTGATTATTGCTGACCTTATTAAAATAAAATCAAAATGATCTGTGATGTACTTCTCTTGCTATCACTATTGTTAGTCAAATACCACAATAACTGGTTTGGTTAGCTATTAAAACCATCAGGGAAGAATATAAAAATACCAGAAACCCTACCAATGGTATTAATTAAATATTCTGGGAAAACTAACCTGACTTGGGGGGAAAAAAAATAGACAGAATTACACTGTAGTTATATACATTTAAATAACTCTAAAAATCATTTAAAGACTATACAATCAATTTAAATTTTGTAAAAACCTGGTAAGCCTTGAAAAAATATAATAGAAATTAATACAAAAATATTATATGTTTTCGTACTTAAAATCAAAGACACATCAATAAATAACTTAGCACAAAAAGCTTAATAGCAAAGACATCATAACAAGAACAAATCTATCAGTTTGACATTTGGTATTAAATCTTTCACTGCAATTAAATTCATGGAAAAATGTTATTTCATAATTTGTGTTCCTTTCTAAATAAGACAGCTTCAAGGTAATAAGAGACACAACAAATATCATTCATTGTTCTTTAAAACTGAAAATTGTACATTTCACTTGAAAAAACAATTTTGCAGAATAAGCTCTAGATCCTGCTCCCAATCTAAATTAATAGAATATGCTATTGATTTCCACTGGGTCAGGATTGTCCTGGTTATTTCCAGGTTATTTGTGTTCCGTTTTCTAATTATATTTAAATAACAAATGAGTTTTACGGGAGATTTTTTTATTTTACCATTTTGTAAAAGGATTATTACTAAGTAATGTTAGCAGTTCTATGTGCAATAAAAAAAATGTTATAAACCCTCCCTCCTACAAGTATTTTTGAACTATTTTTGTTCTCATCACACTTGGGAATTCTTTTATCAAAACAGCGGCATGCCTACTAGCCCTGCAGAAAGAAATTTATTACATCAAATCCAAATTCACCGAATCTGCCCAGAACTCCACCCCAAGCCTATCCCAAGTTTTTTGCTTAAGCCATTTCTGAAAAAATACTGAAATCTAAACTAAATCTGTTGAAAGAAAATGATCAAGCATCCAAATCTAAAAGCAAAGGAAAGTACTCAAATCTTAAAAATATAAGCACAAAGTTTCCTCTAAGAAACTGCTTTATGTAAATTATCAGTGTTACCCTTCAGCTTCAAAATCTTCTAACTTGCAAAGCTAACATGGAGACACTAAACAGGGCTTAGTTACTGCTCTGCTTGGTACTTTCACTGATGAGAACTCACTTGGTTCCTAAACTGAAGAGCTATAATGAAGCAGCAACCACATAAAATTATGAATATTTGGGTTTATTTCATGCATTAAACCAGTCTCCTCCTTGCATTGTATTTATAGCCCTCCTCACTTGGATCTTCCTCAGTGCAACAAATGGCACCACTACCAGCAGCTAAAATATTAAACAGCCTTTAAGATTTCTGCATTTCTTATCTCATTTAAAACAGGGTTTATTTTAGGTTAGTGACTGAATAAAATCCAGCTTGTCAAAAGGACAGATTTATTCCAGATGAATTTAGCTACAGAATAAATCTAGTTAACGGCTTAGGTGGATATATTCCTAGACACCTCTGCAGCAGGTGACCTGAGCTCCATTAAGCAATACTAATAGAGCACAGACTTGGTTAACACAGTTTAGCACCATAGTTGTTTCTCAGCTGAGACTCTGGCTGATCATTTCATCCTATGGAGGGCTTGATTTGGCTTTGTAAACACATTTACCCTGCCCCACTGAACATCACGGATGGTGGCTCTGTGCCCTCAGGGCTGCACTGCCCTGTGCCAGCACTGCCACAACCATGAGCAAGCAGTGGTTTGGTGGAGGCAGGAGTGGAGGGAGGGAAGGGGGAAGAGGACCAAAATGCATGCACAGGTGTGCATACCGAGCTCTCACCTTGAAAAAGCCCTTGCAGCCCTCACACGTTCGTACGCCATAGTGCTGGCAGGCAGCATTATCCCCACAGACGGCACAAGTGCCCTCCCCGGATGAGGAGCTCCTGCTGGGTGGGGATGGGAGGCCGCTGCTGCTGCTGCTGCTCTCACCCATGAGGCTGGAGGTCACTGCATTGAGGCCAAGTGGCGAGAAGGCTAGCGTGGCTGGTCTTTTGGCCAGGGGAAGCCCATAGGAATGGCTCTCCATGGTGGCCTGGCTGGCCGTGGGTCTGTCAGGTCCCAGGGGCAGGCTCAAGGAGGCAGGGTCATAGCACATGTGGGTGCCTGCTGCTGGCGTGTGGGGGGGCGAGTGCTTAAAGTGGAAGAGGGGGAAGCGTGGAGGCACAGTCTTCATGGGGGCAGCGTCCATGAGGTGGCCAGGAGGAAGGCAGGTCTGCGTGGGTGGGAGCTCGTCCCACAGGCTCTGGTGAGAGGGGAAGCCAGGTGTGGTGGGTGTCGAGGGTGGAGATTGCTTGAAGTACATGGACGTGCTGGGCATTCCCTCGTCTGTGGATGGTGGCAGTGACTGTTGGTAGGAAGAAAGCCGGGTGTCTTCCATCTTTATGAGGGGCCTCTGACTGGAGGAGGAGGCAGACTGCATTTGGTAGAGGCAGGAAGGCTTGAGCTCATAGCTGCCGGAGTAACCCTCCATGAAGGTGCTGAAGCTGGGAAGGGAGGTGGTGGCAGTGGCAGTGATCTCGGTGCTACTCAGGTCCATGGTCAGCTTGGTGTAGTCAGGATTCATAATCTCTGAGCTGTACTCCGAGCCATACGTGTAGGTCTGAGCTGCATAATTTGAACCAGGTGGTGAAGGACTATACTGCGCTTGCACACAGGGCATATCTGCAAGGGCAAAGGTGGATGTTAACAACAAGCCTGGCACTCAGAGGCGGCACTTTAGACCCTTGCTAACTTCTTGCTCACAGAGCTCAGTTAGACACGCAACTCCTGTGCTCGCTGGGACATGGGAAATATAAATTAACTTTGAGTCCTTGTCTTTCAACAAAAAATATGTACTAGGATCGACTAAATATTAATCATTAGGCATCCTGCTCTCATTTAGTCACTGGAGCAACTCAGATTTATACTAGTGTCAGTGAGAGTATAATCCATCTCAAACTGCCCTAGATCTGCTGCTTAATATATACGGGTGTCAATGAGAATTAAATAAGTATAATGAAAACAGTTTATGACTCTAAATATATCTCTGTATGTGCACAACTGTGCCACAAAATTTTCATGAAGAGTCAGCTGGATTATCAAATGTGTGATATTAGAAATTACATTATTTTAAAAGGAACAACATCTACAGAGTGTGTCAGGTCAGAGAAACAACTCAAGTCACAGTATTTTCTATTTAGGACTTGCAAACATCAATTTTGCTTACTCAACTGTGGACCTTCAAAGAATATTTCCAATCAGATAATAATTCTAGGTTGGTGTCTAACTAGTTTTAAGGCTTATGGTGGTATAACATTCTCCTAAAAGAGTGGGTGGTACAGTGTATCCCCAAATTTTCAAAAATGTAAGGGAAAAAGTATGTGGTGTTTCTGTTTTTATAAGAAAGCAAAGTTTAGGCTGACAATATAATTGCTTTTTTCCATTAGCCATAAAAGTTAATGTGGTTCACTGATAGCTGGAATGGTTGTAGCAACACAGTCACTGCCTATAAAGATTTGTGTTTTTTTTCACATTTCCTACTTTTCTGCTTTCCTTTGCTGCTTGCAAGAAATAATGTACCCAATTCTGTAATCCATTTGAGGTTTGCTTGATTAAACTCTGTTAGATTATAGCTCAGTATTTGCAACCAAAACTAAAAGCGTATGATGAGTTTCAGTTCCACAACACAGGAATAAAATGCATTTTTTCATCAGTTAGTATAAATTCTCTTATCAAGAGAACAGAAAATAAAGTAATATTATCACCCGTGGAGAAAATGTATATCAAAATTAAGTGCTGTTTATCTCTTCCTAATCGTGGTAATTTATATTCCAAAGGCACTTGTTAAACAATTCATATAAAAAAACTGCATTAAAAATATGGCTTTCTCTCAGTAATTTAAGAACCACCTTCACTTTTAAAGTATTGATTTGAATCTGTCATGCAGCAATCCAAACAATGTGTTAAATCAACTTTTAATTCTTTCCTGCCTGCTTTGCTGATAAACATATCTAAACTAAGAACAACATTTCAATTATCGTACCATCACAAACCCTTCAGATCTTTCTTCTTTTCAAGAAAATGTTAAAAAGTGAGAGAAAAATAGTGCTTTTGTTTTCCAAAATGGCTAAGACCTTTCTGCTTGTAAATCTAAATACTTAGATAAAAAACATAGCAGGACTATACTTTCACAAACTTCACCTCCCAATCTTATTTATATATTTTCTATTATTCTCCTTTTTACTATCAATTTCTGTACATGCTATTCAATGTACACAGGTGTCATGCCAATTCCTATTACTATCATGCATCAGTTTAAGGACCGTCTGTTAAAGTATGCTGATCAGTGCTTAATCAAATAAAAAGGGAAAGAAATTCCTTCCATGCACCTCCACTGAGAACTGACTGAGAAACGCAACTGCACGAGCAGGCAGATAATGCCACAAATGGACGTGTTCCTACACACTCCTGTGAAGGAAAAAAAGGCTTTTTGCTTGCTCTGAAAATGAGCAGTTCAGGAAAACAGATCTTTACCGTTTTTTTTCCTCCTAAATAGGGTGCGCTTCTGAGCATAACGGGGATATGTCACTGAATTCAGTTCTAAGTGCAATAAGAAGCAGAAGTCTGAAATAAGTCCGACCTGAGGACAGAAAAAATATCCCTGCCGTACAGATCTGTTGCGATCTGCAGGACTCCTCCTACTTCGCGCTTTGCTAGCGCATTCGACCGACCGGTTCTAACCCCTGCTTTTCCACTTACGGCACCAATATTAATTACCCTGAAAAGTAAATACCTGGGATTTTTTTTTCTTTGTTTATCCAACAATATTTGAAAAAACACTGCAGGCACATTGAGAAGCCGTATGTCATCACAGCCAAAATGAATGAGTAAAAAACCAGGGGAGGAACATTCAGAGCTATTATCCCTTCTGAAATCTTTGCAAGAACTTGACATAAGAGATGCAGTTTAACACGAAGAAAGCAATGTTCTTCATAAACACATTAACATCCCACCCACTTGCTTGCAATTTGCTCCTTAAATGTTTACACATCTTTGGTTTGGAACTTTCAATTCCCATGTATCCAGTCATGATAAGGCTAAAAGTGTTATTAAACGCAGACGTTTTCAATTACACGAGGTCCAGATCCTTTTCGGATGTGAACTCTCTGCCGCGCCGTTAAAGTCAAACGGGATGACAGGGACCAGAGGTAGCCGCGAGAGGTGGGAAATGTGGAGACAGCTGCAAGTATTTGCAAAAGGCGGAGATCGCGGTAGGGCGAGCCCTTTACCGCCACATCTGCGCCTCCTGCTCCTTCTCTCCCAGGAGAAGCCGGGAGGGCTCAGCCGCTGCGGCCCCCAGAAGCGGCCCCCGCAGGGGCGGCGCGGGGCGACCGCGAGCGGGGGCGGGGCGGCGGGGCAGGGCCTTACCTGGAGGGTATCTTGCTCGCTGAATGGTGGGGCTGGGTGTCCGGCCGGAGGAGGCGGCAGCGGGAAGCGCAGGCGGCGGGGTCCGTGCCGGCCGGGAGCTGTCTGCGGCGCCGGGGTGGGAACCTGGCCTCGGCGGGGGGCGCTCTTCCGACCCGAGCTCTGGCACGCAGCGGGAGAAGGAAGAGCACAGTCAGAGGGGAGCCGGTGGCCGCCCGGGCACCGGGCGCAGCACCCGCCTCTGGCGGCGCGCGCGGGGGCGGCGGGCAGTGGGGAGCCACGGCCGCAGTGTGAGGACGGCTGGGCGGAGGAAATGTGCCCCCGCTCCCTCTCCTCCTGGCAGAGCGCTCCGGGGGCACAGGGGGAGCAGCGCAGCGGGGGCAGTCCCTCCTCCCCCCCTTGTCGCACAGCAAGCTCCCACCTTGCTCCAAGGGAGAAAAGAGAGAAGCTAGTTGGGAAGCGCATTTTCTGCCAGCCCCGCTCTCTCTCTCCCTCATCACACAAAAGGAAGAAGGCACCGGGCTGGAAAAAGGACAGGGGAAGCGGACGTGCCGTGTTCTTGCTTGCTTGCTTGTTTTTCTGGTAAGGAGCGTGGGTTAGGGGGAAGGCAAGGGGAGAGCCGACCCCGGGGCAGGGGTGACTCCAACAAGCAGGGCAGCATCTTCCTGAAGTCGCCGCGCATCCATTGATGAGGCGCGCTCCTTGGCAGCGTGGCCGCCCGCGGAGCAGGAAGTTTCTTTTTCGGCGGGAGGGGGGGTGGGGGTCAGAAGCAGGCTGCAAGGTAGTGACCGGCCGGGGAGACGGGACTCGAGAGGTTTCCTACCAGTGAGGCCAGTCTCCGGCATTTGCAGCCCCGCTGCACCGGGGCGGCGCGGGCCGACCGCGGAGCTCGGCCCCAGCAGCAGGGCAGCTGTGCCCCCCGCACCGCTCGGCGGCGGGGCACCTCGCCGCCCTCACCGCAGGCGAGGCGGGAGGGAGCGCGGGCCCGCCGCGCCCTGCTGCCGAGCCCCGCTGCCTGCCGCGCTCCGGGGCCCCTATCCCACAGAAGTGGTCTGTCCCGGCCCCGGGCGGCCGGGGCTGCCAGGGCTGCCGGGACCGCCGGGGCTCTCGGAGCCGCCGCGCCGGGGGCCGGCGGGCGCTCGCCCCGCGCGGACGGCACGGACCGGCGGGGGCTGCGCCGGGAGCGTGCCCCGGGACCCGGGAACTCCCCTCGGGAAGTGCCAAGAGCGCTCTCACTCACTCCTGCGCTCTCCGTCTGCTCCTTGTCCCTTGCCTCCTAATCCCGCCCCAGCTCCGGGGATGTTAAATGATTATTAGCTCATCTCTTTCTCTCCCGCTGGTTTTGTTCCCTCCCTGCTCTCGGGCCAAGCTCCTGTGAGGCTGCTTCTCACACTGCTCTGAGCGCCCTAGGGCTCCTCTCCTCCCCCTGAGCCGGCGGTTACCTAGAGACATTCACTGCGCTTTTAAACATGCAACACCCCTCCGGACTGCAGACGCCTGAGCCAGGAGCACAGAGCCTTAAGGGCTGTAAATTAGGAGGAAATAACTACTCTAGTCAAAGCTCTTTTCTTCCTCCGTGCACTTTACATTCAGCCCCGAGTGACGCCCCTCCCCACCCTGTAATATGAGGAGGAAACCGTGAAATACTCCATTGTGATTGTGACTTCTTCAGTTGAGTTTCGAAACCTTCATTTACCCGGGAGGGACCGCGAAAGGGGAAGCTCCATTCAATTAAAAGTTTCAAGCTATATTTCCACTGTTGGTTAGCTCGCGATTTTGGGGAACGCTCCGAGCCACACGGCCGCTCCAGCAAATATCCAGGAGCTGGGACGAGTTTCACCTCCGAAGAAACCGTCTTGTCTGCTTCAGTCCATTGTTTTAATGGGGCCTGACTCCAACATACAACAGTCTCCACGGAGGAGAGAAAAATAGGGCGAAGAATGTAATCAAGTGAAGTGGGTTGGATAAAAGTTAGCGATTCATTCCTAAACTTTCTTTTTCTGGAAAAAAACATCCAATCCCAACGCACCAAATCCCCGACAGAAAACAGCATTTTCTGCCTTTTCTTTGGGAAATTTTCTCGCTTGAAATCCATAGTTTCAAAAATGCAAGTTAAAAAATAGCGTTTTTAGCTAATGTTACGAAGGTGATCCACACCTCTGCCTTAGACCTCTCCCTAAGACCTATCGCGATAAAGCAGTCGCGATAACCATCCCCAATATAACACAACCGAGTGCCTGTGCCTTATCGATTCTTTCCAAGACTGAAACTTCTTTCCCAGCCATTAGCACAATAATGTAAGCGAGACGTTTATACAGCGAGTCAGACAGACAGTGCAGTTAAGCCTCTCTGTATTGTAACACACGTGCTGGGTCACCACAGCCTATGATTACAGTTTCTGACCTCCAAAGGGAAAAGTGCAAATTTCTTAGGAACAGATGCCAGGCAGACGTGCTTAGCAAAGATCCCGTCTCATTTCAATACAATATGCCACATTCCAACAATTACCTCTTTAGCAAGCTCTCCAGCCTGCCTACGGTCTGTTCTCTCCTAAAGAGAGATTAGATCAACCTGCCCCGCCGTCCCTATTAGACAGCTCTAACTTGTGCAAACAAAACCACCTATTTTCCAAGCACAATTAAAGGAAGAAGACAAATTACTGCCATTCATCACAAGCGCTGTAAACTCCCCGCCGCCGCCGGCAGCATCATTTCCATGACAACAACTAGCAGAAATACCTTAGTACCGGCTGGGGCTTTATTCCACAAACCCAGCTCTCCTGGTTGTGAGGAGCGGCGGCGGCGGTCGTGCTATGGGTATGGGAGGGGGCAGAGCTGGAAGGGAGGCTCGAATACCGAGTAGCAAATGACCATCCACACGGGAGAAAAAGAGAGGTAAAGTTTCAGCTAGAGCCGCGGCACCTCAGATGAACCACCCCGAGGTTCTTCACACACAGCTGTCATTTCGCGAGCATCTGCCCAAGCGGCACAACTTCTACCAAGTCCAAACACATCACATTCTCTCTCTCTCTCTCTCTCTCTCTCTCTCGTTCATATACATACTTGATTGCTGTGGAGGTTCCGTCTTTACATCTAGTTTGTAAATGCCTGTTTCCTTAAATGTGCATGCAGGCGCTGTCCAGCGGCAAAATTGTAAAAAGAAAACCCCAGAGGTTCTTGGCGGCTGCCAATCTGGAGGATGCGTTATCCCGAGTCATGGAAAAGGATGGCAAAAGCTTGAGAAAGCGGAAGCCCTTTCCCGCTGCTGCTCCTGAGTAGCGCAAGCGAGGCGGCGAGGAGCCGCCGCGGCCGCAACGTGCCTTTGTTTGTGTGCGCGGCCGCGGGAGAGAGCCCGGTCCCTGTGTGCCCGTGCGAGCGCGTGTGCTCCGCGGCGCCGCCAGAGAGGAAGGAGCCTCTTCTCCGCGCTGCTCTCCCTCTCCCTCGCTCTGAACGTCATTTATGCGAGAGGAGCCCTAGCGGCCTCTCCATAGAGCGGCTGGAATGCGAAACGTCAATAGTGACGCCATGGGAGCCTGACGCTACTGACCCCCCCCCCGCCCCAGTGTGTGCGCGGCGCTCCCGCCGCACCGCGCGGGCGAATCGGCCGGCCGGCCCGCGTAGCACCGCGCCGCGCAGCACCGCCGCCGGGAGCGGGGCGAGAGAGCCGGCCGGCTGCGCCTGGGGCCGGCTGCCCGCGGGAGTCTGACGAGTTACTCCCCAGGCAAATTAAAAAAAAATAATAACAGTAAGAGCGATCGCGTTGTCGTTGGTTTGCAACCGGGGCAACTCTTTACTGGCCTGGCTCAAGGGGAAAAGAGCTTTGGCTGGCTAATTAGTGGCATTTTCAGGAGGAATTATTAAAGGTTCTTTTCATTTTCTTTTCAACTTTTCAGTGCGCAGGAGCAAAGAGCAGGTCGTGGAAGATCGCGCTGTGAGCGGATGTCTGGGAGAGCTGCTCTAAGGAACTCCCGGCTTTGGGTGTCTCTGTCTGGGACATCCGAGTCTGCAGCATTTGAGCCCTCAGCTGTCTCAGCGTGTAACAAATGACCGTCGCTTTGCTCGCTGTTGTGTTTACTTCCGTTGTTTGCAGTAGGGGTGTTAGCTATTGCTATTATGCTTATAGGGCAGCATTCGTTTGCACGGATTGAAGCGGATTCATTGCGAGCCGTGTGACCATACCAAAGCGGTTGAACCCTCGCGGTTCGCGCACGGCTGGGGGAAGGGACAGCTGGGGGAAGGGACACTTTCGCTTTGTGGAGCCTCGCTCCACGACCCCGTTACGGCAGCGCTGTCAGCCTCACACCAGTCCGAGAAGTCGCCGATGGGCGAAGGGGGCCCGGGGCTGCCCCGGGCACCGACGGGCCCAGTTACTCGGGAGGGAAAAGCGGGGCGGGCGGAGCGCTATGGCCCCAGCCGCCCCGCCGAGCGCGGATCACGCCGGTCATTCGCAGGGAACCCGCCGCGGCCGCAGAAGTCCCCGCTTCCCCTCTCCCGTCCGCTGCCGGGCGCGGGGCGGCCGGGCCACTCGGGGCACCCTGCGCCGCTGGGCGCCCGGCTCCTTCCGCCTCTCTCCGCTCGGACACCGCCGGCCCCTCGCCGGGTCACGTCACGGCGGAACGCCGGCCTCGTGCCGCCGCGGCCAATCCACGCACAGGACGCGCTGGGCCCCGGGCCAGGGGGCGGGGCCCAGCGGGCTGACGCACGACAGGCGCGTAATTGACGCAAGCGGCGTTGCTAAATTTAGCCGCTGGCCCTGCGCGGAGCGATGGGGATCGCGCGGGAGAGGGGGCGGAGCCGCAGCCGCAGCCCATCGAGCGGCGGCGGGCGCGTGCGCGCGCGCGCAGGACTATTTTTGGGCCACCTGACTGTGATCCAGCCAAACCAAATATAGACGCGGGCGGGTATTTATAGCGCCCGCGAGTCCCATTGTCACGGGGGCCGCGCCCCCGGCCTTGCGGCGCTTCCTGTACGCGCGGGGGGCGGAGCGCCGCGCCGCGCATCGCCGCGGGAAGGGGGCTCTGCCTGCAGCCCGGCCGGGCCCTGCGGCACCGCGCACACGGCCCAACCCGGTCCGCTCCCTGACTGCAGCCGTGGCCGCTCCAGTGCTGCCTGCGCGCCCCGCGCTGTTTCTCTCCTCCTCTCGCCGCACCCGTGTCACCTGCCAGAGGGGAGCGGAGCCGCCGCGGAGAGCAGCAGCGAGCCCCCACTTCCCGGCTGCTGGTGCCCGCGCCCCCCGCTCTCCCCACCGCGCAACGCGCCGCGGCTCGCGGCGGAGTGCCCGGCTGGCACGGGCCGCCCGCCGCGGGGTGATTCCCTCGCTCGGGAATGTGCTGCCTTTTCCCCCTTTCCCTTGCAAACCACTTGACATTCCTGAGCGGCGGCCACATGCCCGCTCGCGCGGGTGGGAGAGAGGGCGAGCGGGTTGGGACGCAGGGCCAGCCCCCTCCCCCCCCCGCCGGCCAGGGACACGCGTGGGGGCACGGGGTGTTTCCGCGGCGGGGATGCCCCGCTCGGCCGCGGCGGGGATACCCCCTGCCTGACGTCACGGAGCGGAGCGGGGCGGTGGCGGGCGCGCATAGCGCAGCGGTGACCTCATGGCAGCAGCGGCGGCTGGCTGGGAGTCCCCCCCGCGGCTGTTGAGTAAGCGCCGGGAGAAGTGAAAATGCCATGACGGGCCGGTGCGCTCATCCCCGGCGCTGACACGCCGCGCGGAGGGAGATTCCCTTTGATGCCGCTCCCGCCGTGGGCGGCTCAGGGCAGAGACACAGGGCAACACTTTCCGCCCGCCGCTCACCCCGGGCACAGACCCTGATAAAAATACTACGCTTTCCATGCTGTCATTTCTTCTTTTCATCTCTGCGTGTCTGCTGAAAAAGGGGCTGCAGAGCGCGGCCGGCTCCCGGGCCGCCCCGCACTCGCCGGGCCCCGACCCGCCCGCGGCTCGCCCCCTCGGGGAACTACCCCCGAGGTATTAAGTAACACCATCTGCCCAGACTCACAAGCCTGAACGGACTGTGTTTGCAAGCAGCCTCGAAAATGACGGTACTAGAAGGACGGTCATAGAATTGGCCCCGCTGTATCCTCCCCCCCCCCCCCCCCGTTACTCTTTCACAGAGCGGTGCAACTTAATTGCTTCCTCGAGCTGCTCCCGTCTCCCACGCCGTGAATATGTCGTTATACAAGACGGCTAAAAAACAAAACAAAAACAAATCCCAAAACAGAAGCAAGGCTGTTTTAAAAGTCTTTAAAATAATCCTTGAAATGCTATTTAAAGAAGCGTTATGTAGGAAACTCGATACTTGGAGAAAATGGTTAGAAAGTGTCGCTGAGAGCATTAAGCCCTTCAGCGTGTTATGCCTGCTCCTGGGGAGCCGCGCAGCGCTCCTGGAGGCAAGCGCTTTCCTCCGGCTGAGCGCAACCCACTGTTTCGCAGCGAGTTGTTAAATGAGATCGCTATGTACTGCGCGCTTCTGAACCAGGAAAAAGGAAGTCCTTCGTGCAAGGAGCTCGCAAGCTAAGGATAAACACTGAGCTGGGAGCCATAAGGGGATAGGAACAACACAAGGCGAATTATATAACACGTGGGTACACATCAGCTTGATTGACTATGAGCAGTAGTACAGAAATGAGGGCCATAACGATGTTGTTGCTGGGGCTTTGTGGATGACTCAGAATAAAAACAAGGCGCTGGAGGCTGTGTATAGGAACGATGGGACGAAGCCTGTGAAAATCTGGGGGAAGCCTTGGGAGAAGTAAAGCTCCAAGAGGCGGGAAGGTTGTCAAGTGACATTTTCACTGCGAGGTCAGAGCTAGGAAAACTGCAGGTGGGTCGAACTTGCACAGGGAGTAAACAATGTGGAGAGGCTGAGGGGTTCACTTCCAGTTCCCAAGCATGCATCTGTATTGATGATCAAATAACTAAATGATAAACTCCTTATAAGAATTTGCAGTTGTCTTCTTCAAGACCAGAGCTTGTGAAGTCCAGGTCAGTCCTCTGGCCACAGCCTTCTGGGATCAATAAAAATGTCATTGTTTTTAGGTACTTACTGCAGAACTTAAATACCCAAATCAAAAACTGTATTCCAGAAATCCTCTCCAGCTGCCATCTCTCTGGAGACACCTAAATTCAATAGTGCCATAAAGATGCTGTTTGGAAGGTCATCTGGTCTAACCTCCTGCTCAAAGGGTATCCCCCTGTATTACCTACAAATTTCCCTATCTTTCTCCAGGATGTAGAAGCCAGCTGTTCCTCTAAATGCTCTCTTCTAGGAATATCCTAAAAGAGAAGTCAGTTGCTGCACCCTAATAACACCATAACTTGGTAATTTCAGCACTTGCACAGAAAATAGGACATCCAGATTCAAAATTTCTCAGTCTGGGGTAGAGAGATAAGGGTGGGGAAGAGGAGAGTCAACCTACATTCTCCACCTCCCAGGAGACTGTCATAATCCCTGGATCAATCTGGGTGGCATCTCACTCATCCTTTTGAAGTGGTGTAACCACTTTCAGGCTTGTATGCAATCACTGCAATCTAATGCTTCAGGCCATCTGTTGGAACGGAGGGACTCTGCATATCCATTCCTGCTCCAAGGATGGCATGTGTATTTTATATTAAACTTTTACAGTATAAAATACTGTCATGGCCTTAAGTGAACTTAATTTCTTGCCCAATTAATCCCTTCTACCAAGCATGGTCTCTATGGTAAAGGTTTCCTTTCCCCTCCATGCCTTCCCTAATAGTCAGGAGCCTGGTGCTTAGGCCATTCTCTTGGATAATGGTCGATGTGGACTTGAGTCTCTTTAAACAGACAAAGGAAGGGAATGTCAGATTTTCTGTTTTGTACAGAGTGTTGTAACTGGCAAACTATTGTGTCAACAGAAGGTAGCACCCATC
Source organism: Apteryx rowi (assembly GCF_003343035.1). NCBI lineage: Eukaryota > Metazoa > Chordata > Aves > Apterygiformes > Apterygidae > Apteryx > Apteryx rowi. Next base: position 192,889 of record NW_020450913.1, on the reverse strand, counting down.
TTCTTCCAGCTGTGTCTTTAAAAAAAGCTTGTAGATGGCCATCCTCAAGAAGTGTTCTAATACCCTAACCTTGCACTGTCAAGAAGTGATTGCCTTCAGTCCTAAGCTATGTATCCTTTTTTCCAGAGACGTGGGATTTTATGTGTGGCCCTGTCAACTTGCTGAAGGTAGACTGTTCTTTCCCTTTTCTCTCCCTGAAAGTAGGTGAAGAGTTAGATGATGAGTTTGGGTTTCTGGATTCCTTTCTGGGGATGGGGCATTAAGGAAAACACTGCAATGTATAATTTTGTCACAAAAAAACTGTGTTGGATTTAGGTTTGAGTCTGAATCCTACCCTTCATTTCATTCAAAGAATAAATGTAAAAGCTTCTAGTGTTGATAAAGGTGAAAAAAGTCTTGAAAACAGGATATGATACTGGTCAAAATGATGCCTAGAGGAATCTGGACAGCCTGGAACAATAGCTCTGACTTTGCTTGCTTTTTTGGCCCATGAGTTTCAATGTGTGAGATAATGTTTTTGAACAGGTGGTACTCAGAATCCCTAATTTATCACCATTGTATTTCCAAACTGCAAGAGGAACTCATTCAACTTTCTTTGCTTCTCCCAGTAGGAATGAAAGGCGCCCTTGTCATGCAGATGTCATGATGGGGAAGAGAGAAAGCCTAACTTAGTCTTTGGTTTTGCATTTGGCAGGGTACCCTCTGCAAAAATTAAGTCCCAGTCTTGACTAAATTAAATCCCAGTCTAATCTAGCCTGCTGTCATACTTTTACATTCAAAAGTTTATGTTTTCTTTTCCCAACTAGTCAAAAAAAATGGTTGAATGGTTTATGATCAGATTTTCCAAATAACTGCCATTGGACTGAGACTGTGCATAGGAAATTTTTGCCCCAAAGGAAGAAATTTTGAGGAAGATTCAAATGATTCAAGTCAAGGCTTTTATGAATGCTAGAAATATGTGCAGTATGCTTTGTTCACAATAGCTCTGTTTTCCCAGACAGAAGCTCCACCAACTGGTGGAATTGCCCTGGAATTCTGTGATACCACAGACGGGGAGGCTTGAATACTCCTGAACTGACTCAGGCTGATCACTGTGCCTGGCTTGTAAGACAACAGACAATTCTTTCTTGCTTGCGAAGATCCAAAATTAAAGAAAATTGCATATTAAGCAAAGGAACAACTCCCTTTCAAACAAACCCACAGACCAAACTGTGATCATATTAAGTGAAGGGACTGTTGAGAATATAATTCCTGCTGCCCACGTAAGAGCTGATTAGGAATGCTAGAAGCCCAGGCCAGACAAGGTTCAGACATGCAAGCATAGCAGATTATTAAATAAGGAGATGAAGAAACATTCAGAAGGATCTTAATTTAAGTACATTGATTATGTAATAACGAAGCAGTTTTAAACTGGATTTATCATGGATACTCATGAAATACGTTTAGCATAGGCCTCAACTTTTTCAGAAGGCTGATCTTATTTGACTGTGTTCACTTACAGAAAAGAGAGAGAGAGAGAAGTTCCAGCCCATATTCTTCTGGTCAAAGATTTTGAAAAGACTAATCTTTATCAGAGAGCACTGGATTTTAATGAAGGATGAAAGCCATGGTACTGCTGTATAAACCCAAAAGGTTAATACTTTTTTCTCTACCATACACTTAATAAAATAACAACTGTTATTATTATTATTTTATAAATTCTTTTCCCATTACTTCCTTTTGAGCCCTTCATTTCTAAATTTAATTCTTGACTAAACTGTTAAACTCTAATCCTGAGAAGAGGGCTCTCTACTTACCACACAAAGTATTACACAAAAGTAACTTTATCACTGTGAGGAAAAAAATCATTTATAGCAGGTAATACCTTAGGCTTGTTCATCAGGCATTGCCTTTCTGGCAGACTAATACCCTCTGTTCATCTTGACAAGGGACAGCTTCTCAAAAGCATCAACTTTTTATTTATTTATTTTTCCTAACTTCTTTCTCTGAGTAGAACCTTTTAAATTCCATCTACTCTTATTCTGTTCTCTTCCCAGTTACCATGTCTGTTTACTTGCAATGATGTCTAAACCCTTCCTGTCTACCTGTGTTGCCTATCATTGTGTTTCATTTACTGTCCCTTTCACCTTTTTTTGTATTGATTGTATTTTCTTTCTTTTCTAGTATTTCCTTACCAGTTTCTCTCTCTTCTCACTGTCATGTTTAGTTACCTGAACTGCCCATTCCTAAGAGTTAGCAGTCTGCAGTTTCTTAGTCTGGGACAGGATTAAAGGCTCCAGATGATGAGAGTGGGAGATTCCGGCTTCCAAGGCAAGGAACTGCCCAAGCTTTGTTTCTTGCTCTGCCTCTATCCTGGCTTGTGCCTTGGCACAAGTCATTTTACGTCTGTCCACTTTGCTTCCTCATCTGTAAAATTACAGTTGGGGACTTAGGAAATAAAGCCACATAATTTAAAACTAAGTACTGTTATTGTTTATGTTTTACTAATACACAAGGCCTCAGACCTCTCTGTTGCAACTATTCTTTATTTTCTTATATAAATAAATGAATAATGAATCCAAGCACATCTGGGCTGTTTCTTTCAAGTTTGTCACAGTTTAATGACCAATAACAGGCTCCTGCGTCATGCCATGAACTAAGGGAGCTAGGTTTCTTCAGGTTTCTTCAGTCTTAGGACTTCACCGGGTTTCTTCAGTTACGACTAAAACTTCTGGTGCCTCTGAATCAGCTGAGATACATTGTTAAAGTGAGCTGATGAATCAGCTGTATTTTTCATTTTTTCACTGCATTGTTTATGAAAGATCAGACCACAGTTTATGCACTCCAGGCCTGCACTTATGGCCCCAGCTCCTGGAGTAGACTGGTGAGGTCTAGAGTCTAGTCTTTGGGGGTTGTGAAAATAATCTCAAAGTCCAAATTGGAGTGAAACTGGCCAGTCAGGCTGCCCAAGCTCTTAGCAGGCTGAAAATGTCATATCTGGACCTAAGTTATGTACACTTCTCAGTGCAGTCCTCTGAAGATGATGGGAGTGAAGAGTGCCAAAACAAACTTGTAAGCAGAAGGAGCAAAGTGCACTAAGCACAGGTACGCTTGCTGTTGGACCAGCTTATGGAAGCTGGGCAGCTCCTTCTCTGCTGAAGAGGAGCCTTTTGCTGTCTTGACAGTCTACCTTGAAATTCTAACCAAAAGAGAAGATGAATTCCTGAGTTTGTTCCCTCTCATTTCAAGGAGGCAAGAAACTTGACCATGTCATCTGACTATAGCTGCACACTATCAGGGACTCAGATACTAGGACTTTAGGTAGAGTGCTATGTGAGAGAGCGATGCAGTCTGAATAGTGAAATTTTGAAACATCGGAAATGAAAGTCAAAGCCATCTAAATACAGCTTTAAAAAACAAACATGGCTGCTTCCCGGGCATCTAGAACAGTAATTATATGAAGGCTGCATGTCTTAATGATAGAGAAGAGGTAACTGGCTGAGAAAATAGCTTCCATGTCACTCTGCTTGCTTAAATTATGCTCCCTTCAGTGTTCAAGCTTTTCAGAGACAAACAAGAAGCACCACAGTGGAACTGAAAAACAATTGATTTGCTAAGAGTTGTAGCACATAGGTGCTTTCGGTGCAAAAATACAAAGTAACAAAGTCATAATAGATTCTCTCTAATTTCTGTGGCTCTTTGAAAGAAAAGACAGATAAATGTATTTGCAAAGACTATTTAAAGTAAGCATAGTTTTGCATAGTTTTGGCTGATGGAGATCTCAATACTCTACCTTACATGAAGGGGCTGGAACATGGTGCAGCATAGTTGAACAGTCTTCTATCTTTTTCTATGATATTTTTTGTATTTTATAAGAAATTTGTAGGAGAAGATAAGGCAAAGCTTTTTCATGCTGCAGGTGAATTTGGACAATAATATAACTCTGGTGTTTTCAGCCTACCAAAATTTCCCACTGATCATTCCACATATTTATGGTTCCATGCAAGAAAAAAAATGCTTCCTGCCATCTGTTCTGAATTAGATATCTTTTCTTATTATATTCTCCTGCTTTATTATTTTTGTTGTTATGAAATAGTAACTTACATTTACGGTACTTGTACCTTTAAGAGGTAATTCACTTAATGTTTAAGAAGTAATTCACTTAATGTTTCATACTACTTTTCTTAAATTAAGAAAAAAAAAGTAGTATCCTGTTTTCAGTACATACATAATTGCACCAAGCTGTACCTTCTTATCACTCATTATACCTTCTCTTAGCATGGTATTTTCTTTCTAATGACAAGAACTGAATGCAATATCCTAAATAGGCTTTTATTAAAAATTATGTAATTCAATGACCACTTCCTTTCTAGCTATTCAATTGGCTTTTTAACTGATTCTCTGTATTACAACCATTTCTAGAGGGATCCACATTACCTGCAGATTTCTTATAACATCTTCATCAGCATACTTCATTAAATTTCATTAATTTTTCTTTTGTGTTGATAAGCATGCAAAGAGTGCACTGCTTTTAGATTTTTCAACTTTATCAGCGGAGCTGCTACAGGTTCACCAGCTACAAAGTGAAATCTGTTTGTTTCTATTTCCTACATCATGCATCACTAGTGCTGAAATACAACAAAGATTAAGTAACCAGTTATTACTAAGTAACCAGCATCAGAATGTCAAGTATGACAATTTGGTTTAAACTCTTTTCCCCAAGTCACTGTAGATCTTTTCAAGGAACTGTTTATTTCTCATTTTCTGTATGGCTTGTCAATGATACAGTACTTAACCATGGGAAGAAAGAGTTTGTTTGCATAAGGCTGAAAAAGGCTTCAGGCCTATCCACCTTCTACTAAATTAAAGTTCAGAATAAAACACGTTATTGAGCTCACTGTAACTAACATGTTTCAAAGCTCTACTGTAGATGGGGCAAACTGTATGCTAGCAAATGTCTGAGTGCAGCAAGGGCACTGACCATTCACAGCAGTGTGACACAAGCTATTTTTGCTAATATTTATGTTCCAGATTGGACAAATATTAAAAAAAGACACATGAAACTTTCACTTAACTCTTGCAATTTTATTGAGAGACTATCATGCTGTTTTCTTTTCAGTCACAGTGGCTGGACTCACAGCGATGAGTGTGCCTCCTTCTGCCTAGCCCTATGACCAGAGGGAAGTACTTCAGTAAAACATATAGCAAGTTAAGTTTAAAGGCTGGGAAGGTGAATCTGCTCTCCTCTCAAATACATATACGTGAAAATTCATTACCCGGGTGCATTACGGGCCAGATGTGTAACTTGTGAACACTTGGGGCTGTCAATCCCCATATCGTACAACGATCTCGGACATCAGAGTGGCGGATGCACACGCAAACAAGCGCAAGCAAGACTTTGGGGTACCGCCTGCCGCGGTGCCGGCCGGGGCTGAGCCGCGTGCTGCGAACGGCCTAGCACGGCAAGGGGCTGCCGGGGCCGGGCTGCGCGTCAGTGAGCCTGGGGAGGCCGGAGGAGGCAGGAATTCCGGTCACCGGGCTTTTCACCCGCCCGTTTTGCCAAGAACCCCTGCGACACGTGTGTCGTTTAAGGGTGCTGCTGGTCAGCACTGTCGACACCGGCGCGGGGGGAGGCGCGCTCCGCAGAAGCGGGGCCGGGGGTGACGCCCGCCCCGCGGCGGTCACGGGGCGCGCGGCTGCGCCAGGCGCCACGTCCCGTGACGGCCGGCGCGGCGCGGGCGCGCAGCTGAGCGCCGCGTGACGGCGCGGGGGCGCCAGCAGGTGCCGGCCGCGAGGCGGCCACCTCTGAGTGGGGCACCCCGGAGGTGGGGGGGGCATCCCGGAGCGGGGGCACGCCGGGGCACGGCCGGCGACGGTGGGCAGCGCTTCGCCACCACGCCAGGCGGTGCCCTGCCGGACGGAGGCGGCTCCCCCGGGCGCTGCTTCGCCCCGCCGCCGCCGCTGCCGCTTTGCCATTTAAGGGGCTGCGAAGGACCGGCGGGGCTGCGGGCGGGCAGGCAGGCAAGGCCGTGCCCTGCCCGGCTCCCCCGCGCGCACTCGGAAAGCGCGCGTGGATACCACGCGGCCTGCCAACGGCCGCCGGCTCCGCCGCGGGCGCCTGGGACCTGAGCAGGGGCGGCCTCCGCTCCCTTAGCAGGCTCCGAGCCCCAGGAGGGTTTAGCCCCAAAGAGATTTCCTCGGGACAGAAAGACCCTTTTGCAAAACACCTTTCCAGCCATCAAGCCATATCTCGGTCTGTCACTCCGCATCCTACGTTAGAAGAAGTAGCGTAAAGGGTAAAACTACACAGCACCTTCCAGTTGAAGCACTGGTCCGAACAACAGGTTAATCACCTCCTCACCTTATTTGCCCTCAGAGGCTGGGGGAAAAGCAGAAAAATCCTACTCTTTTTACAACTTTCAGGAAAAGGGATGGGCAAGTGAAAGACTCTTCAAGAGGAGTTTTTAAATTGCTTTGGCTTGGTTTAAATAATAATCATAACAATCAGCAAAATAACCCCATAGTTCAGAAACACTTTGATTTACAATGCATAAACAGGAACAGTGTTTTCCCACTTAAGTAAATACATAGATGATTTTGGGCTCTGTGGGTGGCTGTCATTATTACCACATTTTCTTAGCACTGTTTTTTAAGAGAGATTCTTCAGAAGATTCATGGACCTCATGCTACTATCATGTATCATCACCTTGAAGGCCTTACACAAGCCTCCTTTGCGGGCGGGGGGTCACTGGTGAGCAGCGCTTGCGTTCGGCAACGCCTTCACCCGAACCGGCCTGTGTCGCCAGCGGCTGCTAAAGGCTAAATGCTGCCGGCGCCAGGCAGCGGGCAGGAGCAGAGGCATTTTAAAGAGACTCCTGGGCTCCTTGGGATCCGGGGCCCTTTCGCTCGGCTGCTGGAACATCCTCGCCCACGCACCCTGGCCCCGCACCTCTAAGGAGACCCACGCCGGCACAGGCAAAGGCGCTGCCAGAGCGGCCCGAGAGCCTGGGCCGGGCCCGCCGCGGGGGCACCCCTGCTCCGTGGGGGTACCGCGGCGTCGCCGGGCGGCGTGTCCGTGCGCGGGTCGCGGCCGCACCACGCACCGCCGACGCGAATCGCGCCGGCAGCTCGCTCGGCCGCCCTCGCTTCCCCGGGCCCCGAGGGGCGGGGCGGGGCCGAGGCCAGGCCGGCCCCACCCCCGCGCGCATGCAGCCGGCACACCAGCCCCAGAGTTCCTCTTTTTTCCCCTTCTCCGCCTTCTGCAGCTATAAATAGAGCGCGGCGTGCGTGTGTCGCGTTCCCATTACGTACGGCTTACGCTGACGCACGGGGGCGGTGCGCTCCGTGACGTCAGCACGTATCCGGCCAAGCTATAAATAGACTTCCGGTGATGGCTGCTAGGGGAGGCTGGTGGCGTGCCTAAGGTGGTGCTCTCGAGGGAGTGGCCTGCCTCGTTTCCATGGCGACCGCAGCCCGGTTTCCTCGAGTGCTTCCTCAGCGGCGCCGGCTGCGGGGTCGCGCCAGTGGTGCCCGCGCCGCCCCGCCTCCCGGGAGGCTGCTGGGCCCCGGCTGGGGGGAGGGGACCTGTGGGCCGGCCGCGAGCCCCATCCCGCGTGGAGCCGGGATTGGGAGGCCGCTGACGCAGCCTGTCCTGGGCTCCCGAGCCGCTCTGCCTTGCTGCTCTCCTGCGGCTGCCTCCCCTTGCCGGTGTAACGCGGCGCGCTGTACAACATAGTGCTAATCGTCTCGCTGCTGCCGAGGAAGCAGGTTTCTGGGGGCAAGGCAAGCTGAAGGCCTGGCTCTGTAAAGCATATACACACAGCGATGTGTTTGGTTCCTCCTAGCTGGGTGTGGGAGCAGCATGTTTAACTGCTCAAGCGCCTGAATCTCCAGTCTGCTGGAGTGGGAGAGTTACATGCTGGCCTCCTCAGGATTTGCATTAGGGTAGCAAGTGTTACAGCCTTTTCCCCCATGCAGGCCTCTGACTTGATTGCATAGCAGTTCCTGAGCTGCAGCAGTTCACAGCCTTGTGTTTCAAAATAAACTAGCATTTATTGTCAAGTGATGACTGTAAGTTAGTAATTCTGTAGTTGCTTTGCAGTCAGACCAAGTCCATGTGCAGTAGAGATGGAACTGATAGTAGAAATGGTATTTTCAGCCATCCCTCTGTAGCTGTTCTAGTTTGAAAGCTGAAGTCCTAAGAATGGGATTTGCAACAGATGGAGTAATGGGGAAAGGGAATTTGCAAGTTCATTGATAGGTAATAATCTATGGAAATCAGTAAGTGTCTTTTTGTCATGCACATATCAATAATTTCTGCAGTCTGGGAAATCAGCTTCCAGGTACAGTTTCAGGGGTTGCATATGTATTTTATCTAGCCATTATTTAGAAGTGTAGGTAGTGTATTCCTTTCTACATAGTAGCTGTCTCATAGGAGTAGCTGCAATGATCTTCTAGAAAGTAGGCAGTGTTTTTCTTGAATCCCTTTAGGCTGAGGAGGGAAGTGAACATAGCGCTCACGTTCTAGGTAAGTGTTCCAGCCACTAGGCTGGTACATGAAAATGGCTGTGATGGCTGATCTCAATGTCATCAGTATGTATTAGGCCCCTGAGGGCTAAGGGTGTAACAAGATAATTCATTTTGCAAGCAGCTGTGCTGACTGAAGATGCAACTCTCCCTCAGTGGTTTGCTGCCTCTTCTCTGCCAGAGTTACCACCCCCACAGCTCTTGAGTTAATGTTGGTTAAGGGAGCAGCTGGGTGAACTGTACTAATTTTGCCTGAAGCACACTAGGGAGGATTCATACGACCTCTTTTGCTGGCAGACGTTTGGATTTAGTAATCTATGGCACACAGTGGATAACAACCTTTATGGCAATAATACAATCGTCTGACACAGTCCGTTTGAAAGAAGATATCTCTCTGTTACTTTAGGCATAGGGATGACTATTTTGTGAGTTCATGGTATCTCTGGGATTGAGGTGGGGAGACAAATGCTCATCTCAGTCCAGATGGTAGTACCTCTGGATGTCTTCATAGCAATTTTAGATGTCTGACTAACCTCTTTTGGTGAAAACTTTGGCAGGGACAGTGTGATTGCCTTGCATATTTAGGCATCCTAGTTGCATTCTAAATGCATAGTGCCAGATCCAAAGATACGCCTAAGTGACTGGCTGAAAAGCCTACTGAAAAACAATTCTGGAAAAAGAAATACAATTCTAGTACTTCAAGTACTGTCTGTCTTTAAAAGCAGCAGTCAGTTGAAGGGCTAAATGAATTAATAATATAAGTAAATTGTGTTCTTTTACATATACTTATTCTTTTACTGTTTTGAAATAGTGTAGTGATAATTAGACTATTACCTAATTCTGTTTATAAGCTTTCTGAGCTGGGAGGGCATCTCAATTCATTATAGCCATTTCCTGCCCCTTACTGCTTGCAGTAAGACACTGCAAGTTAGTAAAACCTTCCCCAAAGTATGAATGCCAAGCTGTCTAGAGTGCAGCTGTCTAGAGTCAGATGAAAAAGGTCTAGTTGTGAACAAGCCTTCAAACTGATCTTCCTTTCTGAAAGTGGTGGAAGGATAATGCCATAGCTTGATTACAGGAAGGGTTTGCTTAATGTTTCTGCTCCGTGATAGTTCAGAGAGAGAACCTGAGAGAGCTATCACACAACACCACCAGTGGGCAAAATGGGATCTTTAGATGTATCTGAACAGAAACTGTTAGCAAGCTACCATTAAACTGTTAATGACCTTTATGTCAGCTGATGTCTAAAGGTCTCTTGCAAGATTCAAGGATTTTACTGGTTGGTGTTTTAAAAGTTTTTGAACAGTAAAAGTGCATATTTGTGCAGTAAATTCTTATCCAAAGGAAAGAATAGTTAGAGTCAGAATACTTGACAGTGTTCTGGGGAAAGCTAACTTTAATACCGTGTCACTTCTCTATGCTGGCTCCCAAGGCCTTTAAAAAGAGAATGAAAAAGATAGAAAACTGGAGGTAGTCCTGATAGAGCTCAACATAAAACCAAAAAGAGGCTAGTGACTCTTTCAGTTTAAAGTGTACTGACTATTGTTTGCATAGAAGATAAGTTAAACAGAACAGGGGTGCAGTTCAAGGGAAAGCAGAGAAAGATGAATAAGGTATAGAGCCTTAATGGCTTTTTAGGCTATGCCAGAGAAGCAAAAAACTGGTCTCGCTGTCTCCCCAGGCCCAGACTCCTCTTAATTCTTAGTGCTAGGAGTAAACTCCCTCTAAGATGATGCTGTCTGTAATCAGGTTAATTGATATTGTTCCTGTAATCCCATTGGCAAACAGTAAAAATATGGTTACAACAATACATACTTCTACAGAGTACCTGTTTTGAAAGGTCTGCTCTCTAGTTTCAGGTAGACTGGAATACTTTGGTCATTGAAGTCATTCCAATCTGTTCTACAGGATTCAGTGTGTCACGTAGATTTTAATAGGAAAGAGGAAAGCTTGGCACATTCCATTACTTCTCTAGTGTATGTCTGTACGAACAATTTTGTTCTGTTTATCTTAAGCAAATTCTTGCCTCTTCTTTTCAAGAAGTGTTTCATTTTGTTGAAATAAAGAAAAGTAAGTTAGAAAAAAAATTTGGAAGGAATATAAGTTCCATGATTGTACTAAAATCCAGTTTAGTATTTGAATTACTGAAAGTGTTGCTTAGACATGTTCTTGAACATGATTGTAATAATACAGTGTGCTAGGGTACCATGTTCTAAAGAAATATTAATTGGTATTTTTTTTCTTGCTTCCATGTTTAGCTTTTCATGAGAAGCAAAAATGTCATAACTTCATGGACTGAGTCTGACATCATAAGCGTAAGAGCACAAGATAATGTGGTTTGTTAATGTCACCCTTCAGTTGCAGCTTAAGTCTGTGGTCACACTTAAAAATGCCCTTCTTGGTTTCTCTGCCTTCTGTTCTTCTTTTCACTCTAATCTCTCTTCTGCCTTCTACCTCTAGAGTTTCCAGTCTCTGTTTTAGATTTCCTTCCTTCCACAATAAGCCAATATTGGACTTCCCCACATCACGTTTCCCTAGTTGGCTAGCTTTGTTCATTTATATGTTAAAAATGAAATCAGGAGTGACTTCATGCTAGTTTTGTAGAGTTCTAATAAAATGCATATTTTGACAAGCTGTTCTTGTTGTGGAAGAAGTGCTAATGAAACCTATAGCAGCTGATTAATGTCTAAAACATGCTTGTTTCTTCTTTTGCTACATTCAGCCTTTTCTAAACATGTTTTGACATTTGGTTTTCATTATGCTCTCTTCTGCTATTGACTTTATATCATTCAGAACTGACTTCAATCATGAACAGAAACTAGAAACTAGTTTTTCTCTATGTTCTGGGATCTGATATGTAATAGGGACAGAGCTACTTATGCCTGATGTGATTGTGTATGGCTTTCCATGTGATGGTTTTCTCAGCTAGTGAGTAGATCTCTGCTGCTGCCCCCTCCTCCRGCTGATCTGTAACTTGGCTCAATCTTTCCTGAAAAAGCCAAGATTTTTGCATTGGAGGGGAGATATAAGCATGAGATAGATATCTCTCTCTTTCCTCTGAGGAAAAAGATCCGACTGCATTTAATGTTCTTAAGGTCTCTACCATAGAGTGACAAGTAGTCATGAGAGATTGGTGACTTCCTTGCTTTTCCCATTCCTTCAAGGTAATAGGAAGTATTTTCAGAAAGTTTAATCCCTTCTGCTTTGTTTCTAGAATATGTGAGGAGAGGCAACTT